>NC_087476.1:59618493-59927876 GCF_036417665.1 Passer domesticus
AATGCTCCCATTAAGGGAGATTGCCTTTGCCAGTGGAGAGCAAATACATCCAAGACTTTGTTAAGCAAGATACCATAAGAGCTCAGAACAGCAGATACAGTAACTTATTAAAGCAATTAATGCCAAGCATTTGAACTAATTTGTGTACTTGCAGAAACTGGTTTAATCAGGCTAACAGTGAAACATGCAGGCACAAAATATTTACAAACTGTGGATAAACAAATGATGGACCATGCAGTAGTTAAAGCAGTAATGCCGTGCAAGTCATGTCTGAAACAACAAAAAGTAGTAATTCAAACTAACTCAACCAAAGCTGCTGTCTGAGAGAATATACATTTGCTTCACTTACGTTTTCTGTAGTTCCAGTAATTACATGCAATCCATCATAAGTGGATTTGATGTACATTCCCTAAACATAAGGAAAAAATGAAAAACAAGTTTAAAGGCAAAACAAACCACATAACTTATCTGATTAAAACACTGTTGGCAGCAGACTCAAAACATAGTTAAAACCAGTTAACAATTTGTATATTCTCCCTAAAAAAAGTGTGTAGTCTAATATTACAACACTCTAAACTTCTTCACAGATCACTTTTAGTGTAATTTATTATAATATTTATAATGACTTAAAACACCTAGCGCATGCAATAAGACTTAGAAACACTCTCTGGTTGGTAATAACAAACACTGCTGATTTTTCTGACTTGTCAGACTTTGGCCTTGAACAGAACTTTTTTATTTACTATCCAGCCTGCATTAGAGAATTACAGGTTTTACCAGGTGGCCACAAGTTCTCTCCAAACAGAGCAGACCCACACAGGTGGTCCACAAGAATTGCTGACATGTTCTTTTACAGCTTCTCTTGGTAAGTCGATACACAGACAGCCTTATAACCACAATGCTTCCTAAGCACTAAAGTTCCAACAGAGTATTTGTGGCTCTGTATGCTAATGCTGAGTGTGAACACAAGGACAAACTTGATGAAGTGGGTGTTGACTATAAGACCACCAAATTAAAAATCATGAACAGACTATTAACTAATAATTACATAGATTTCCCACAAGAGATGACCAGCAAATTGATTTCATAATTTACGAACAAATGCATAACTACTTTTCCTTTCTACATCTGCTGTTAGAAACACTCACACTGAGAAGCGCAGAACTGGATGTTACTCAGGAGCTGAAAGCAGCTTAGCTGCCTGAAGTTACCACACTTACTTTAAAAATAGGTGGAAAATTAGATGATCTTTTTGACCCTTCCTCTCTAGCCAATTCCCAGCCTGTTTTCCTGTCAGTATATCCAGTTGGTTGCACCCACCTCCTTGTTTCTTATTCAGGCCAAGGTAGACTGACTCTGCTTCAATGTAGCTTATGTATTAACAAAGAGGTTCCCATAATTTCAAAAATGAATGACCGACTCAGTCAAATCCACTGGTCTAGGTAAAACTAGTAAGACTGTGCAGCTTTCTCTAAAAAATGTTAATTTCTCCTGCCTTCAGGGCTAGGAGTAAATACAAATGCACGTAGCGATTTAAATTCCCTCCAACTCATTCTAACACATCTGCTCCCTAGACAGAAAACCCACCGAGATTTCAAATTAAGTTTCTCATAACCAGCACTCAGCTAAGAAGAATCCATTGAATAAATAAGAGTCAGTAATAAGACATAGCCACCAAATAGTTTAAAAAATCTCATTTTCCTGCCAACACCAAACCTCCAAAATTCTCCCATTCATCTCTATCTTGTTGTAAACACGCATAAAAAATTATCTTTCAAAACACAAACATCATTTCTCATTGCCTTCTCCCTCTCCCAGCCCCCCTAGAAAAAAAGTGGTTATGGTAACCTGAAAAAATAAAACTACTAGCTTCACAAGCACTTGTCAATTCTCCAATATTCTGGTTAACACACCTTCAACAATTAGAATAATAATAACCCAATATTAGAATAACAACTTTCAACAATTTAGAATCAGAAATTATATTTGGGATCAAGCCTATTAATGTGCGTATCTGCCCCTGGCAGCCACTCCAGCACACCACCTGAGAATTGACCTTTAGGGTTCCTTCTCGTGCCTCTTTCTTTTCCCCACAGGTTACTACTGGTTTAAAACACCTTATTGTAAATACATATTTGCATTGGCTCACAAGGCTACGTATTAAATACTGGGAACATCAGGATACCAGAGCATTGCTTCTTACCAGGCCTTCTCCAGGTTTAATGTTGGTTAAATGGACCTCCTCCAGGCAGGCACACTGGCTCATCAGCGGGTCTGTAGTTGACCTGATGGCTTTATCACAAATGCCATTTAAAGTCTTGGCCTGCAATGAGAACATACAAAAAATGGTTAGGAAAATTCTCTGCTGGCTTCTTCCTCTTTCAGTTTTCAAAATATACAATGGAAATTAATTCTAAAATCACTGAAATTGAAGATTCATTTGTACAGATCTATTCTACAGCATGTTTACATCCTTATTGTAACAAGAAACAACCTGTTTCAATTAGTGTCACCTTACCATCACTAACAGGTGCTGACACAGCCTCTGTCTGAAAAAAACCCCCCACAAAATATAACACAAAATTTGGTTTGGGGCTTGTTTGCTCTAACCAAAATAGAAGTCATTAAAATATTGAAGCATTTTGATGATTCCTTGAGGGAACAATTGACAGTTTTTCATGTTGCTCTCTACTTCTGCTATAAGAATACAACTGGCCATGTGTCACAAAAAGTGATGTGCTGTCCATTGACATATCTGCACAAACCTTACAGCATAAGGTAGGACCATGCAGCACTTAAGTGCTTCTGCAGTACTTCTCTCCATTGTGCCTCTGAACTGACCTCTTCTGGAATGCTTACACAGGCAAGGTTCATATTTCCTTTTGACCAAAACATAACTGATCCTAAGCCAACATTATAAATAAAGGCTAATTCTGACTTTGGTGTGTGTGTGTCAGTGAAGTTGGAGGCAGAATGGCTTTGCCTTGCAGAACAGGTAACTATCAGAATGTCTAATTAAACATGAAAAAAATAAGGAAAAAAAAGTCAAAAAATCTGTGCCCTCTCTACACACAAATTGCATTATGTCTCACTGTGTTTTCTGCTTTTACATCAACTGAAGCAAGGCTGACACTCAAAGTAGGTTACAAAATCTTGAAGGAGAGGGGAAAGAAGATTAGCACACAGTACAGTAGGTAGCTATAAACAGTTTGGGAACCTGCAAGGTAAGTCACCTTTCACAAGGGGCTGGAGTCCTTCAGTCAAAGTAGACACATATAACTACAGAATGAGGGGAGCTGTGTCATAGGAAGACATTGGTTTGGATTACAATGGTCCCTGGAAACAATAGCTCCAACGTTTTCTGTTTCATTTTACATCAGATTTCTAGAGCAGCAATAAAATAAATCAAAACTATGTTTAAGTGTGAATGCGAGGAACTGCTCAAACAAGGGAATTCCAAACAACAATACCTACTTCCAGTGTGGGTGTGCACAAATGGAAAAAGAAAGATGCAGAAAACTCCCTTTTACATGGTCTCGTTATTTATGAACAAAATTATTTTTAGTTATTGTGCTACTAAATTCCTAAGGATCTATGAGCTACCGGAAGGCCTTATCAAAGAGCACAGCCTGGTTCATGTCAAAAGCAGGAAGCGATGATTAACTGTTACAAAATATAAAAAGCATTCCATTACACTCTGCATTTGGTCACAAGGCTGCTTCAAACAGCCCTAGAAACTCAAGCTCAAATTCAGAGCCAGAGCTTCATTTCTGTGGCAAGGCAGTTTTTTTACATAAGAAGCATAATGAGGCAGAGCTCCTGCTTATTAAGGTGCTAAATGCACTTCACAGGCATAATTGGTTTATTTAGTCTGTGATCATTTTCCAGGACTAGTCCTCCCTTGAAAATTTGAGGTTAAATTCTCTTGGAAATATTGCTGTGTAATGAAACTTTAAGGAACACTTGACTACATGCTACCACCACACACTATCCATCTGCTGAAATTTCAGTGATTTCCTCTACAGGAAAGAACATTCACAAAATAAGTCACAGTAATGTTTAGTTGCACAATATGCTTGTGCATTTGGGACTGAAAAGCTGTTGTCAATACAGTCAGCACAGAAGCAACCAAAATGAATGTGAACGCAGACAGCTGAGTTTCAACAGAAACATAAACTTACCACAGTCTGGACTTTATCTTCCATGTCAGCCACAGTGCAATCCTAAAAATAAAACAAGAACAAAACCCCTACATTAACCAATAAACATAGAAACAAATCATGTCTGAAAACTGCAAAACTTCCTTTTTAACCTCAAATAGAAATAGAGTTATTCATGCTGCAGGGATTAGTCAGATTAGTTTCACTCAGTAGGGCTCAAAAGGACTATTAAGTAACTATTTTCTGGCCCTGGCAGAAAGCAATAATAAACCTTGAAAACTAAGAGAATGTGGGATTCAATTACAGCAGCTGACTTTTCTAGAAAAGCAGAACCTTGCACAATTAAATCAGACTCTCAGAAGGCCAGGCAGATAAGTGTGCTTACACTGATAAACCCGAACTCAGGTACTCCTCTGCCCCAGGCATCAAAATGGATTAAAGCATACTGTTAAAAATAGAAGGGAAAGTGATTTTTTAAAAAATATCAGTGATATTCCTGAAGGGCAGAGGGCTGCACACAAGGCATTATTTACATAGTCCAGGTATAAAAGACTTTGAACTGAAACAAGTTCATGTAAAAATCTACAGAAGTCATCACTGCTGTCTGCAAGAAGTGCTGAACTGGAGAATGGTATTATTCTCAGATTAAAAAGTTAAAACAGCACATAAACAATAGACCAAGATTTACAATATCTACAAGGAGAAAACCCCCAAGCATTTTAATAGGCTTAAGGAGGAGTCGTGTTGGAGAAGTTTGTGGAGGACTTTCCCCTGCTTTTCTCTGCTAAATACATCTGCACAAATCAATACCAAATGCCATCTATCATCACACAGCCAAAATGCTCAATATTGTGAAGTCTTTCTGCTCCCACTCATTTCTGTTTATACTGTTTATTATTTCAGCCCTGAACTTAGAGTAAAATCCTGTCCTTGAATCAATCTAGCTATCATCAATGTAATTAGAATCTTTTTGCATTCCTGCCTTGCTTTATTATGATATGCTTTTATGTATCATTTATGCAGAGCAGCATTGGTTCCACGAGAGCCACTCTGGCCTCTTCCCCATTAGAACTTCTTTCTGCAGTCTGTGTCTTAATAAGAAATACTTTTGAAGTCTAAAAACCCTCCTAAATATTTTTCCACTGTATCTCTTTTCCACATCAGGAGACTCCTTCAGACTATTCTAGCATATGTGCCCTGTCCCAGGACAAAACTTTGTTGGTTGGTTCTTCCCCCATTAATGTTTTTCTCATATGCACCAGCCCCATCTTTTATTATAGCTCATATCAAATTGGCAGAGAAGTAGTCTGGCATTTTTTAAAAGGCCAGGGCTGCTGTTCCCAACTTCCATTCCCCACCCACCAAAGGCTGACCTAACAGAAAGATTAGACACACTTTTTAGCAGCTTTATTCACACATTCAGCAATTTCCTATCTCAGTTCCAGTAGCACTCTTGGGTGAACACCATCTGCTGCTAGAAACAGGAACTGTTCTACTGCACAATCTGCACATCTGTAGCTGTAAATCACTGAGTTTGTGCAATTGCACACAGAGTGTCCCAGCTAGAAGGGCACTGAGCATCAGGCATACACACCTTGGGGTACCCAGACACCATCCTTTCCCAATGACAACTGACATCATTGGGTGGCACCACAGCTTGACAACTTGGGATGTTTCTGTCCTTTGACATCATCCCTTCAGCACAGGAAGGGAATCACCCATGTCACAGGGCAGGTCAAACATTATATGGGCACAGAATATTGTTTATGACCAAGTGTGGCAGTCACTGAAGTGCTTCACAGCCACAACAGTGCCACGCTCTCAGAACAGGCTCAAAAACAGGCAGCATTATTCAGAGAGCAAAATTATGTCAATTGCAAAGATTGCCACGGCTGCTACGTATCCTTTTAGCTATTATTTACACAAGCACTCATTATACAGCTGGTAATTAAAGTTTTGGAAAATATTCTGGTCTTGCAGTAATGGCAGAAGCAGTCTGGCTGGTAGGAACTGTATCATAAAGGTAGCAGCTCCTTCTATTACACGCAGCATTTCCCATTTGATGGCTAAAACATTCTGCAGGGGACAAGATCTATGGAGTCTGCAAATATAGGTACAAAAACCAATGGAACCATATTTTTCTTTAGAGTTAGCACTGATAACTGTTTGCCAACATGCTGCTTGGAATGTGAAAATCTTCAAACACAAATCAACTATTGCACAGACTAACCCTCTTTCCAGTAAAGCTCAAGAAAATAAGAGTAGCCTTTAAGCTGCAGTCCCTTAAGACACAGCCAGAAATACCAAAACTGATAATTAAATTGAAGGGCAGGGGGAACAACAAAAAAAACCCACAACTCATAAACATAGACAACTGAAACTGACCTTCATGGACATTCAAAGTTAAAAGTAAGCTCTCATTCCCAGAACTGCCTTTCATTAGCACTCAGCATAAAGCAAGCACATTACTTCCCCAACACCTCCTTTCCTTCCCTTTTGGAAAGCAGAGAGGAAAAGCAATCAGCTGACCTTTTGAACAGTAGTAGTGAGGTCCAAGCAGAGCTGAATGATTCTGTTCTTCATTGATGAAAAGTCAGCAATACCTGTAAATGGGGTCCTACAACAAGAGAAAATTCCCCTTACATTAGAGGGACCAGTGTTCTCTCATCCCACCTTACCAGTGAGGAAGAGCATAGGAGAGTAAGTGCTGCAATGCTGACACTGATAGGTGTGAGGATAGTTTTACAATGTAAATATTCCTGACTGCACAGTCCTGGCTCCGCTCTTGTACCAAAACTGGGAATTTTTTAGCCCTGTCCTTGGGTTTACCAGTGAGAGAAGCTCCAACTTTCAGACTGGACAAGGAAAAAACAGTTCTCTAAAAGAAGAAAAATAGATTTTCACATGTTACACACAGAGGTGCAGTGAGACTTAGAGAAGAATCAATACAGGTAGGGCAGCTTTAGGACCTGAAGAGTTCTACTTCTGACCTTTCAGACAGTTGCAAAACCTAGAAGAGGGGTTGAGAAATAACCACAGCAGGTCTGTAAATGGACAAACCAACAATTCTGATGACTAAGTTACAGAAAAAAAATTTAGGGTGATCTGCCAGCAACAGAGTGAGAGGAAAGGACCAGGTGAGAAGCAAAAAGTGCTAACACTGCTGCCTGGACACAGATCAAGTCCTTACTTGAGAGCAGGATAAAGGATAAAAGTGCACCTTGCTGCCAGTCCCTGTGCAGTTGTTCTCCTAACTCTCCTTCTCAGACAAGCTAACAAGGGCTTTGAGAATTTATGTTCATCTCTTATCATGGACTGCATCCCTGCCAGCACCTGACCTGCTGCAGCTGTAACAAAATAACTCTGGCTCTTTCCAGACAAAAAAAAAAAAAAAGACAGAGAGAAAATGAAACAGCAGAAGGATAATCTCTCCCACTGCTCAGTTTCCAAATCACATAGCTAAGGCCATGATTTCAGCAGAACATTAAAAACGTCTTTCAGGAAGGGATCTGCCAATGACAAGTAATTTAGAAACTGGGAAAACGATGTGTATGAGAAACTGACCTAAAAGGGAACACTCATCCTTTTATAAATACCAGTTTGAGTGCAACGTTAACAGTTTTATTGCACTTAGCAAAAGTGAAACTGCAAGAATAGATACCCTAGGTTAAATTTATCCACTAGAGGTCTTCTAGCAACACCAAAAAAAAGGAATTAGTGACCTCAAGATCTTTACACCCAAGCATCTATGGAAGGCCCTACAAAGAGAAGCAATTAGAGCACCAAATTAAAATACAACCATTTAATTCTTACCTGTCCAACCATGCAAGCAAGGCTTTAGCAGCACCAATAAGCTCCACAACGGAAGTAAGGAATTCATTGGGGGGCTTGCGAGAGGTATTTCCATCATAATTTGAACTTTTCCTACGGGTGCTGATGTAGTTTTGCAGATTGTTGGACGACCCTCGCAACTTGAGAACCAGGTTCTTCATATTGTCTGTTTCAAGGCCATAGTTCTGCAAGGAACATTATTTATTAAGCTTGATAAATATCTTTGTTGAGTTATCCTATTTATTATAAAACAAATTAAAAGCTCACATGGGATGAAAAGTCTTGATGATTTGTACAACTTTCTCATGGTTTTTTGGCAAAAATGCCTTCAAAGATTTGTTCTACACAACAGCCAGTAAAGAATACTTTTGTGAGTGCCAAACCCTAATTTCTGTCATTAATTAGATTTAAGGAGGCTTTTTAATCAGAATCAAGTCCCAGTGCCGTAACAGATATAATTTGCTTGTTAAATGTGTTGTTTTTCTTTGTGTTAAAGAAGAGCAAGCACTGTTTTTCTTTAAAACATTTTTTCTCCTGTGATAAATAAACACTGAAGTAACATTTCATTCACAACAAAAGATAAGTTAAATCGGGTAAGCGATTAAAGCATCAACAGGAAGTAAATGCAATTTTGCAATCAAAAGCTTAAATAAATATTTGGATCACCAGCTTTCAGTAACTGTGCTCTTTGAGTACAATAGTGCAAGTATTTGCAAGTTTGAGGACAGTGTTAACATCATACATGGTAATTAAACCTATTTTTAGACACCAAATTTTTCATTCATTTACAAAACCTAAAAAAAAATCTGAGTCTTGCCTATAGCTTCAACTTTATAAATTCAAAATCCTACTTTTCTTGAGGAAAAAAAACTCAAAAAACCCCAAAACAACAATAAAAAACCCACTCTCACCAGAACAAAACAAACACGCAAAAATACAAGAGAGTCCTGCCCTTCACTATTTTTTTGCTGCTGCAGATTCTTGCAATTAACCTCCAAGTCCCATAGTTCAGTCAGATATACTCTCTACTCTACTTTCCTACTCAAACCCTAAACAACTACAGCAAATTTTAATTCCATCTAGTTCCTAGTTTCCAGGAGTTCTAATGCCTCCACTCAGGACCACCATCTAGGCTGAAAGGAAGCTTCAGAGGTCTCAGACCAACCTCCTGCTCAGAACAGGCTCAGCTGTAAGCTCAGACCAACTTATTCAGGATTTTATCTTGTCAGGTCTTGAAAACCTCCAAGGACAGTGCACAACCTCTCTGGGCAGCCTGATCCACCTGGTGTGACTGTCCTCAGGGTAAGAAAATGTTTCCTTTCACCCAGCCTGAAGCTCTTGTTTCAGCTTCTACCATGCACAGCCCAACTCTGTCATCCTGACAACTGCTCCCCACCATGGTGGGTGCTGGGATCCAGCTCCAGATCCAGCTGAGGCTGTTGGACCTCCCTGGAGCCATCTCTTTCCCAGGCTGAAGAAGTCCCAGTCCCTCAGCCTCCCCTCAAGGGCAAGTACTCCAGCCCTGACCAAGCTGAGAGCCCTTCACTGAGTTTGCCTGTCCCTTTGCTGCACTTAGGGGCAGGGGGCAAATTTAGACTGAGGAGTGACAACTAAAGGGTGATAAACACTTCCCTCTCTCTCCCATTAATGCAGACCAGGATGTTGCTAGGGCACAGTGCTGGCTTGTAGCTCCATCCCCTCCAGACTGAAGCATCTGGAAAGCAGGCTGGAATATTTCAGATTAAGCCATTTACAAAATGTAAGAATCTTTGACCCAAAGAAACACAAGTCTCCAGTGTATGGAGAGGCATCAGCTACCTTTAAAATACCACTACCTCCTATGGATAAGATCCCAGTGGGTTTAAGTTACACAAGTGCCTCCCTCCTCCTCCACCTCAGGGCTCTTGGCAAGGAAATACCCTTAATGTGCAGCCAGGAGTAAGGGTTGAAAGGATATGTCCGATTTTAAAAAATGCCACTGTTGCAACAGCAAAGGATATCCTTAAATTTTCCAGGATTACAGAAAGGGAAAGATCTGGATTACTAAACAACTTTAAAGTACTTACACACTGTGATGTGTGAACTTATCACCTTTTAATTTTAACAAAAACAACAAAAAAACCCAGCACCCAAAGAGCATTATTTGGATGTATTTCTTGCAGTTAGTTTTATCCTCCTCTTAAAAGAGTGAATATTAGTTTATTGTTGAGGGAATACTTTTTCACAAACAGGTCTGGATGTGGGGCAAGTTCCTATGACCACAAGAAAGCAGTCACATATCAGAAACCCTCCCCTTAAAGAGGGGAACTAGAGAATGCTGATCCCCTGCCTACATAAAGGGACAGAAAACAAAAAATATTTTTTCTGTGCAGAGCTACAATCTAATCACTCTGATCAGAACTTGAGAGTTTTCATTTAATTATCTCCAGATCTCTCTTTCTGTCATTCAGATGCAGAAACTCAGCCAACCACTTGTGAGTACCTGAGATTAGAGGTGGCACCAGCATTTAAAAAGACATGTGTTATACCAGGTAAGATTTTGGGCTTGGACTTAAAACATTCACATATCACTTAATCATACCTGTTTCACCTTATTTATACCATGGGTGAGTCTGGTGTGATTCTTCCAGTTCAGGTCATTTTTAAATAATTCTGTCAAGTAGTTCTCAGTTTTGAGGGTGACTTCAGCAACATAGGTGCAGTCTCTAGGGATGCAGGGGCTCCAGCTCATACCTGCAACTGGTGTCCCCAAAAGACACTCAAGAGCACATCACAGCCAAGCTCCAAGTCACTGCTCTAAGCTCCCTCATACAGCTTCCTCCAAAGGCTCCACAGAGTGCACCTCCACTGCTAAACCAGCAGTTTGTACTCCAGGAAGAGTCCTGACCAAGCACCAGACCCACCCAGCACAACACAGGGTACATAGCTCTTGAGTACCAGGACACCAAATTGGACAACTGTGGATCAGCCCTAGTGGATGAACTACCCCAGAAATAGGAGTCATCCCAAGCCAAGCCACTTCTGTTTCACCAGTCCCCTCACTGTCTGCTCTAATACACAGAAAGCATTTTGCCCCTTCACCAGATATAAGGATACTTTTATCCCAGCTGAAACTCTCTTGACCAGCTCTCACATCACCAAATATTCTTTCTCCTTCACTTGCTACGTCCAGTCTGTTGGGAGGGTTGGCTCAGGGATCTAAACAATACAAAGAAACCTAATCCCTTGGTTTAGCTCCCTGAAGTAGCTCACTTCAGGGTCAGGTGAGTGCAAGCACAAAGAATCACTAATCAGAGGACAGGAGGGGGTGGAGACAGCAGCTGACTTGGATTAATTTAACTTGTCATAGAACTGTAGTCCCAATCTATGACAGATAGGAATGCTGATATTGTGGCAGCACACCAAACAACCTTCACAGTGACACACAGTTGAAGTGCAAAGCTTAGCAGGCTTTTCTTGAAATATTTCCACAGGACTAAGGCTGCAAGAGTTAACAAATTATTATTTAAGCAACCAAAAGATTTTAGATGTTGCTCATGAACCAAAAAAAAAGGTTGCACTTTACTATTGCTCCAATTTTAAACATCAAAGTTGTTTTAACCTAAACACAGGCTGAAGCCAGCGGTCAAGAGCACCTGATGTCAAACATTCCGAGGCTATTACTCATTAACCTGGGAGCCACATGCAGGGCTGGAGGAGAGGCAGCACCCACACGTGCAGGAGAGAGCACATGAGCTCACTCCTTCTAAACTCCATCACATTTAATGAGAAAAAATAATCTGACCAAATAACAGCTCAAGGTTAGGCAGCCAACAAACAAAACAAACAAACAAAAAAAAAACCACACAAACAAACAAACAAACAACCAAAAGTGGCCAACTGAAGTCAAAAGAGCAGACCCGTTGAGTCAGAGCTGAATTGGGCTGATAAAGGGCTCTGCTACTGCCCAGGGAGAGCATCCTCTCCCCTTTCACAGACAGCCATGTTCACAGGCTGCAATGTGAGGAGTTGGACATGCTTGCTGATTGAACTGAAAAGCTGCTCTGGGAAATAAAATGAATAAAACCAGTTTAAATGCTTGCTCAGATGCTGACCCAACTCACTGCAGGCTATAAAAACCTTTGAATTAACACAAGGTACTGTCACGGTCACCCATTCTTGCTTTTTTCCTTTTAACAAAAATGCATTCTAAAGAATCCTCTGGAGTAGCAAATTTCCTAATAAACACAAAATTTGAAGCCGCTAAAAAAACTAAAATCTTATGTGGCAGTGCATAGATATCCTTTGACAATGGTTAGGACCCAAAGGGTAAGTCTTCAGGAATCCTTTTTTTTTCCATGTTATGATGTTATATTTTGTTACACTGCAAATATGCTGGCAGAATGCTACCATCAGTAAAATTATCAAACGTACAACTATGTCCTTTTTTAGTTTATGGGTTTTTTAGGGTTTGGGGTGTTTTTTTTAATTGCATATAACTAGTATCTCTTTACTCTAACCTCAAGAAAAATCCACCGCGTTTTTGTTTCCAAACTCTCCCATCATACAGTGTAGGCAAAGATTCAGAAATCAAATCCAACGAACACATTAGAAGTGAAAATATTTGCATAGTTTCTTGCTTACATTGTTTTATATTCATTAAGATCTCAAAAGCTTGTTTTCTGTCCCTGCTTTTGTGGTTTGAAAAGCAGAGTTATGTATGTTTGTTTCCCCCTCTCCCAAATACTTCAATTAAAAAAGAAACATGATCTTTCTTCCATCCCTTCCCCCCCCCACACAATTTTTTCAACAAAAAGTTGAAATACTCAAATTGATGATTGTTTCCCCTTTTCAGGGGGAATTCAGGTCCTTTGATATATCCTCTAAATTCCTCAAGTAAGTCTTCAACGCCTGTTCAGAAAATTCTATTAGACAACCTCAACAGCAACAGAAATGTTGTATTCCAGTCTACACTCTCCTGCTGACTCTTCAAGATAGGCATATGCAGACACTGCTACAAGGACATGAGAGAACACTGCTTCATCACCAAAGCAGTAAAAAAAGATGCAATTATTTCCTCTTCACACCAGAAACTCATAGAAATACTTTTAGCTCAGTGCTGCCAAATAGTACTGAGCCCCGAGAAAAACTAAATTAAAAAACTAGGTGCATTTGGTGTATTTTCTCAAGGCAAGGACTGTGTTCACATCCTGTTTAGTGACTTATCTACTGAGGCTGGAACAAAGGTCTCAATGGTGAATGCTTGAAAACAGATACTGCAGGAGAAAGATGTTCCAGAGAGAGCTTCCTCACTGTCACATGTGTTCTTGTGGTGTGAGGGAGCCCAAAGCATTGATCTGAAGGAAACTTAGCTGGGAAACTGCCAAGACAAAAATAGATAAAAGGGGAAATTCTTCTTGGGAACTCCAGGACTGGGAAACCACCAAAATCCCCTCTCAGCCTTTCCCCACCAAGAACGACAACCTTGCAGAGAGTGACATCAGGCTGGCCCAGCCAATGCTACATTTCCAGAGTGTGAGCTGACAGCTTAGTGGGGTGGCAATGGGATCAAAAAAGGGGGAACAGAAAAGCAAAAAAGGTTAAAAATGAAAAAAAAAAATTTAAATTGCTCCTTTGCTTATAAGGCCCCAAAAGTTGGGGAAGTATCAGCATATGTACAAAACAACCACTAAACCATAAACATTCCCACTTTCAAAGAACTAACACAGGTGGAATCAGTAAACCTCTCTCTTGCACAAAAAGAAACAACACCACCAAAAAAATTATTGTCATTAGCAATTAGTATCCCCTTGGAAACAAAATCAGTGGTGACTCTATGCAGTTCCAAAAACTCAAGGGAACAGGCATCAAGAAGGTGGCAAAGGGTATGCTGAAAACACAGGAATTCTTCCTGCACCTCTTAAAAAGGGAACAAATACATTTCAGCTGTAATATGCAGTATCTGTCTAATGCATTAACTTGAGCTGCATTTCACAAAGGATTTCCAGAAATGGGTCTGAGGTCAAAACTTTTGTCTACAAAGGAAATTAGAAGGAAATTGTAAGAGATAAAACACAGCTTTAGGCTCTGGCAGTTGTCCAGCTTTGTTCACTTTATTCTAATATTTTTAAGAGAATAAAAAAGTGCCTTTGGGGACTACCACGTAGATGACTTCAGTCAGGACCATATACAGCCTACACTACATTTACTAACTCACAAGACCCCTGCTTGCCCAACAAAAGCAGCATGAACTGCTTTTCAGTCCAACTACATTCTTCTATTAGGTTTTCAAGTTAATGTTAAAATTTTTTGGTAGATCAAATACCTAAAGGAAATAAAATATCTTTCAAGTATAAGAGTAACTTTTTGAGAAACATTTTAGATCGTTTGAAGAGATTCGTTAAATATGCTTCTTTCAGTCCAATTTGCTCCAGGTTGTGGAGTAGGAACACTCCCTGTAGCACCTCTCTGCAGCAAATAAAGCATGTATCACACAGGCAATAAGCACTCTCCATTTTAAGAAGAGTTGCTGCTTGCTGCTCCAAACCTTGCCTAATGTAGGGAAGACAGGCCAGTGCTGGCCAAGGAATCATCGGGCAGGCTTTCCCACCCTCCTCCCTGATGTAATTATATATACCTCTGGTGCTCATTACACTGCACTACATCAAACAGGCCTTCAAGTCTGTGACCAAACTATAGCTTTTAAATAAAGCCTGCACTAGTAAAACAATCCAAAATGTATTTATGCTTTTCTGAATATGTTTGTTTTCAAAGTATCTGCAGTTATATATCAGGAGTAGAACAAAAGAACAGCTTAAGTTCTGAATCCAATTAAGAGTTCAGCTAAACTGTAACTGAGGTGGCTAAACATCCCTCATCTCAAGAATTAATTTTTCTTCACTTCCTAGGTTTGCTACAGAATTACCCGAAACCCACTTCAACTGATGTGAGGAACTTCCAGCACCTGTCACTTCAACAGTGTGTCTTCTGTCTTCTAAAACAGTTCACTAACAGGAGCCGCAAGATCTAACGCCACTCAGACAACTCCCTTTGGAAGTGCACACAAATTAATTGAAGTTGCCTCTTATCAGGAAAAAAGAACTATTAATACCAAAGTTAGAGAACTATCAATACTTCCAAGAATTAAACAAATTCTTACATTTTTCTTTTATCATGATGTGTAACAGAAAGCAAGATACAAAGGTATTCCGGTTTTATCAATCTTGCTTTGGTTATTCACCCAAAAAAGCCCTTTAAGAAATTGTTTGCTCATCTCTTCACAATGTGACTAACCAGTGCACACAGGAGATCCACAGCCTCTAGAACCAGTTCCTGGTGTCCAATCCGTGAGATACCCAAGTCTTCAAGGTCCTGGTGAGAAATCTGTAACAGCTGTTCACCATTTATCTTCTCCCGTTCAAATTTATGGACATACTGCTGCAGGCAATCATCCAGGCCTACCAAAACACAAAAGACAGACAAGGAGACATTAGAAACAAACTAACAACCCCCCCCAAAAAAACCCCAGACCTCGAAAAAGGCAGAAATTTTAAGTTCATATAATGTACAAAGCAAAATTATGAAGGAAACTTGCAATGTGACTGAGGTTGTGCCACAAGAGCATAAAAATAGAGCACATAAGTTATGGGGATCTTTGGGTCACCTAAGTCAATGCACAAACTGCCTGCTCCTTGTGAATCAAGCTCAGCCAGTAAAAATGTGCCTTTGTTGTCTGCATAGGCAAAGTGACCAAAGGGGATACACATCAGGGTAACCCAGACCCTGAGGGGCATCCATAACAACAACAAAAAAAACAACTGTCAAAAAAAAAAAGAAAAAAAAATCCAGGGCAAGGCAAGAACAAAGATCTTGCCCAAAGCCTGTTAAACAAGCAAAGAAACAAAAGCATAAAATGATGAGAAGGAAAATGACAAAAAAAAATAAAACATACAGGCAAAGCAATCAAAAGGATGTTTGGCTCAAGTCTCATTATTACCTTGATTGATAAGAGCCTGCAGCTTCCTGAAGCAGCCATTGCTTCCCCTTTCTGAGGATCAACAACACACAAGTAAGAAATCTAATTCATTTTTCTATCTAGAAGTACTTTTAAAACAGTTTAGACTACTTTGTCCCAGCAATATCCCCCAAATCCTCTCTTTAAACAGTGATCCTTTGATGCTGTTCTCTACAGTAGGTTTTCCCAAATGATTACAGAAAGTGTTTCTGGTTTTCATCTTATTTTACTCTAAGCTTCATGTGTTAATCCTGTTTCCTTGTGTATTTTCCTTATTTCCTCTGTTGTTTAAGAGCCTGTGAACAACAACAATCTGGGGGAGAATTTGGATGGATGTTATTTTTCAAATGTTTCAGTGCTCTTTAACTCTGTTCCCCTACAGTATTTTGGCTAGAGCAAAAGGAACCGACCCAATTAGGTCTGTTTTGCAGGAATACACCACACTCATTGAAAACAGTTGACATGAGCAAAAATTCAGTTAACACATTTGACATCTTTGTATTGTCCACTACAGCTACATTGTTTTACCATTCCTTTTTTAAAAAAAGGCTGAACCTTTACTTGAATAAAGGATGTTTATGCACAGCTCCGGTTCAAACGGAAACCATTGAGATGGACAGGATATCAAAGGCAGCAGATGAGAAACATGAACAGCATCCTGAACTACAGAGAAACCAGAGCCAAAAGACCAGCACTCTGTTCCACTCGTGGAGCTGCAGCAGCAGCCTGGAAAACAAGCACTCCCAGCACACTCTACCACCAAGAAAACACTTGACTCAAATCACAAAGGGGGTTTGAGGAGTCACATGAAACATATTCACAACACAACAGCGGCAGGAGCAGGCGCTGCTTCCCCACAGCACAGCAGATGTGCAGAGGATGGGCTCCCAAAGGCACGGCCTGACCAAACACACACCACTCGCCTTCCCAAGTTCATGGCCACAGACACCCCCTTACATGACTAGAGCAGCTTAATTATTACAGTAAATCAACATCTGGCTGAACGAGCTCGACTCCTCCCTGTGCAGAGCTACCAGCGCACACAGCTTGATTTTTAAGCATAATTATGAATGGAAAAACCCACATGCAGGTCTAGCAGAGTCTCCCAGGGCTACAGTTGTTCAGGGTGTACTCTTGTTGCTTCCCATATGTCTTGGCAAAGCTGCAGAAGTTCTGAAAATTGAGCCCACTGTTCTCTTTCCCACAGGCACCAAATCCCTCCTTAGGCTATACAAACTCTTTTCCCAGGAAAAATAATTTAAAAAAATAACTGGCCTTCATTGTTTAACAATTTATTTTTTCAAACAAATTCACAAGCATGGCTGACATACAGTGCACATATTTGGCATTCCCAATTTTTATTGCTGCCTCACAGACCACTGTTTCCCATCACTTGCTCTTGTAAGCCCATAGTTTCCATTACAAACTACACAAACACCTAAAATAAAATACTTAATTCAGCATGCAGTCAAGGTTTTATATTTACAGTTTCCTAATGCAGTTTGCTTTTTGCCTGCTATCCTTTCTAGAACTTCATTCTATTCTAAAATATGGGAATTAAAACATATATATCCTCACCAAGAAATACAACTGTGGCTCTTTGTTTGCCTGTGCTTTTTTTTAACTCATGCTTGCCCATTCTTGAACGCCTACTAAAAACTTGAAGGGCTACTTTAAATTTTCTTTTTAATCAAGAGTAATTTTTTAATCAAGAGTACTTAAAAACAGTACTTCTATAACCACACTGTAGGACTATATTTTATATAATAAGATATTACAAAATTGCACAAACATTTACTCAAAATAGCCAACACAGTGGCACAACTGCTCAGCCAGACACATATTTAAATGACCAAAACTATGCAAAGCAGAAAGTGAAGACAGACCCACGAACTCATGTACTGGTAGACAGAGTTTAAGATGAGCTTACCAGCATTAGCAAAGTTTTTATTATTTTTACTAAGAAACCAGGGGGAAATATTAAACATTTTAATTGAGATTGCAACCACATTTTATAGCCTACAGTTTAGTTTTCCATGATATGAATTAAATGTCTAATCACATGTGAATCAAAGACATCATGTGCAAACCTTCTCCATTCCCCCAAGAGGGAATGCAGAAGGGAGGAGGAAGGACTCATTACCCAATTCAATAAATTTTAATAATATTTAAGCAAAGTTTTAAAATCAGCATTCAAATGTCACCAGTAGTCTAAATGAACTGCTCATTTTTCCTTTCTTCCACACATCTATATTCTTTCCATGTCTTTTCTCCATGAACTTCAGAGTCTTATGGAGACTTGGTATTGTCAATTGCAATGTCTGGATATTGCTGAAGAACTTAGATGAATTAAAAACAATAAAATGCAAGTCGACATTACTTAGATACTTTCTTACATGCCAGGTCATTTTCAACAGTGCAATATTAAGCAGGTTCAAGCAAGAAAGTAGTTTTCTGTATTTCTGGAAAAATACAATTAAGATTGACATTGAAAAAAGGTATCTATATTTATTGCCTTTATCCACTGAAGAGCCTTTCTGAAAGCTAATCTATTAATTTTCAGCTCAAAATGGGTTTAAAAAGCATTTATCTCAATCGTGTGTGAAATCTTTATATTATTGCACATACAACAAAACCATGCACAAAAGAATGTCCTTTCTGTTTATGTAATTGTTAGAGAATGAGGAAAGGTATAAATAAAAATAGCAATTGCAGAATGAGTTTTAGAACACTAGTAACAGAGGTTTTTTGGGGGAGGGAGAGTGAGCAAAACAGATTAATTCAGTTAGTGCTATGCGTGTTGTGAAAACCTTTCTGATGAACAGCAGTGTAATTTGAACAACACTCCCTCCCAAATTTTGGCAGGTGTAGAGATGTGCAATAGATCCTAAGAACCGTCTAGACTTTTCTGTCTAAAATAACCACCATGCAAAGCACCCCTGAAGACATTCAATACCTTGCATTCATGCAAAAACATTAGGACAGGGCTTACACTTAAGGATTTGCACTGATACCAATCTCAGGCTGTTTCCACAATTAAGTAAGTTATTTTGTATAAGAATTGAGGGGAAGAAAGAAACAACTTGGGAGTTAAGGATGAGGCTTGGGTCCAAGCCATAACTATCGGTTTTCTATTCAGAGAGAATTAACATTTCTATAGTCAGCCATCGAGCAGTGGCATACCTCACTCCCCAAAAACTAGAGGTATGTTTTGTGAGCAGAGTCATTAAGCAGTTCCACGCTTTTTGCTCAACTTCTGCCTTGGACACTACCAAACAATTTACCTACATAAAGCACCAATTAGCTAATCCATCACAGGCACAGCTGATTTACCACCTCTTTTTTCCTCAGTCACTCCTTTCTTTTGATACCGGAGTCAACAGAGTCTGGTAACAATCCAACACAGCAGGGCAGAGGGGGCAGAGAGCAAGGAAGAGAGGACAGATAGGGCCAGGAACTGAGGAAGGCATGGAGAAGGGAAGCTGGAATGTGACAGGCATTATTTTCCGTACATTCAAGAACTTGAACAGATTCTCAGGACAGTTCATAAAATGCTAAAAGTTGACACCGGGAAGCGGGAGGAGCACCAGCCACTTGAACAGAGGAAGAACTCACAAGTACAAAACCTTTTCCTTCACCTAGCAGATCACTGCTCACTGCCTCAAGGACACAACGCATTGTTATGATCATGTTTTCTCCTCCCTTGGGTGACTCTAACAAGCAGGCAGCACCTGGCATCTCAGCACAGAACCAAGGTTCAACTACAACCCTCATCCCATTAAGGGGCTCATCCCTGGATAGCCTATTAGGATAGGACTGCCAAAGTCATCTTTGCCTCATCACCTTAAAACTGACCTTCCCACCTAAAAAAGTCATTTATTCTGGTCTCCTTTTCAGGGTCTATATAGTTGACACGTTGAGTATCTAAAGATTCCCTGCACACATCAATTTCATCCCTTCCAAGCCTTGAAAGATAATCAGTTGCATGAGAATTTTTGGCATATCCCATGGTATGTGCCATTATACTGTCATTTACATTCCACATCATTTTATAACAGCTACTGTGATAGCTTCCTCTATCAGACATCATTTCCTCTATTTCCAGGACTGGAAGAAATTAATCAAAGATAAAGTGGGAGGGAATCAAGGGAGCAAATGAACACTAGAAAGAGAAAAAATAAGCAGATGAACCAGCACCTGAGAAGGCAAATGAAAATAAGGAAAAAGAGTCTGCAAGGCAGCTAAGTAGGACAGATAGAGGGTGAAAATAAATAAGAAAAGTTCAAGGAGAAGAAAACAAATACATGGTTTTCTTTAATACAGAACACAGTAGGAAGGTTTTACACGGTAACACCATAGACACCATTCGCCTCCTGCAGTATCACAAACAGAACCAGGGATAACTTCAACAGAGGAATTCAAGGCTCTTTTAAAGGAGGATAAAAAATTAAATCTAGAGTAGTAAGTAGAAACTTATTTCACTAATAATTTGATCCTAGGTAAGAACTGACTTCCTAGGATCCATATGCCTGATTGTTAGCTATCATCAATATTTTCATGTTAATCTTTCCAAAAGTTTCTGTAACAAAAGTTTAGCTATCAACTAGTGTGAGCCACTTTTATGGGCCAGAAAAGACCTCAAAGGTCTTCGCTTTCCAAGAAAATGCCTTCAAGAGATCTTTGTATTATTGTCTAATACAAATGTGAAAAAATTTCCTCATTCCACTTTTTACTCTCATGTAATTTTAAAACTGATCATAGCACTGCCACCACCACTGAAGTATCAATCACTTAAAAACCAAAACAACACACACAAAGTCAAAGAACAAGAGCTTTTTATTAGTATAATGCCAGGAAAAATGTCTCCTGCCTAACCTGATTGCTTCTTAAGTAAGCTTTCCTCATGTAGTCAGTTTTAAGCTACTCTTCTAAGGTTTTGTCTGAGCACCTGCATCCTGATGAAGCAGGCACCAGGCGCTGCCTCCCCAGGCACTGGGTACAGCTTTGCTGAGCACAGGCATTGCCAAGAGCAGCCAGGGCGGTACAGAAGATCCTTGTCAATCTCCCCCATCACACAGGGATGGTACCAGACAAATTGCTGGGCTCTGCCTGCCAGCCAGGATGCAAAGGGCAGCTCTCTCATTAAGGTCACAGCTGGACAGAGGGAAATGGTGAAGCCTTCAGCTCAATAATGAGTGCTTTACTGTCCCCTCTGTAATCCCCCCTGACTGACAGTTGCACAGAAAGGCTTTTGCAACACGTTTCTATTTTCAGTACTTTCAACTAATATATTTAGCCTGCAAAAACAAGCTCCATACTCATGCATTCATGTTACCTCGAAATAAATCCATTCATTCCACTCAAATCCATCTATAAATCCTTTTTTTTCTTTTTTTTTTTTTCTTTTTTTTTAGCACAAAACTGAAAGCCTTGCCTTGTAATAAAAGAACTCGTGGGTAAATTAGGGTTGTAAGCTATCCTGACCAGAAGAGAAACAGAGACTATGTTTAACCTTTAGTTGCTCAGTACAGATACAATCTCAGACTGACAGCCCTTGTGTTATGCTACACTTTTTATCTGTACTCCCTACAAAGCCACTGACTGCAACCATTCTGGCAGTGCCTATTACCTTGGTTCAGACAGTAAATCTGAAGACAACTCTAAGCTTTACCACTTCACAGTCAAAGTATGCTCAGGAAGAGTCAAAACAGATTGCTGAACCCTTCCAATCCTCCAGGAGTTTTATAAGGCAAGACTTCTCTCTACAAAAGCCGGAAAAATTAACTCAAATTTTCCTCAAAAAATATTTTCAGGAAACTAAGCAGACATGGAATAAGTTTTACAGAAAAAAGTACTTTGGGGAGAAGGACATAATAAAGGCCTGTAAAGCCAGAAGTGGCCAGAAAGAACACAGATTGCTCATCATCTCTCCCAACACAGGAATCAGAGAGTGAAGCAAGCATGTAACAGGTCCAAACAAGTAATAAAGGAGCGACTCTTCACACAGCAGTATGCAATGAATGTTCAACATCCATACACAGATTCAGGGAAAGGTGAAGAGGTTCACGAAAGAAAGTGCCACAGAAGCCGAGTGTGACCCTGACAGAGATGGTTTAAGACTTGAGGAACAGGAAATACAAGAGAAAATACAGTGTCATCTTTCCTCTTACATTGCTTAATTTACTCCTTTTTGGCAAATATTCTGGACTGGACACTTAGCCAGGCAGCACAGAACACAGGACTATCACCGGTGTGCCATACACAGCACCAAAACATAGATGGCAGCTTCCCTTTTAATTACTTTTAGAAGCATACAATTGTTTGGGTTGGAAGAGACCTTAAAGGTCATCTATTTCCACATCACTCCCTCCACCCCCTACCCCAGGTATGGGCAGGGAAATCTTCCACTAGACCAGATGGCTAAAAGTCCCATCCAACCTGGCACTGAACATTTCCAGGAATGGGGCACCTACTTCTCTGGGCATCTTGTTCCAGTGCCTCATCATTCTCACGGCAAGGGTGAGCTCCTATTCGAAGACTTCAGAAAACTGTCTCTCTTCACTTGTAAAAGCTACTCTTGGTTTTAACATTTTATGTAAGAGTGACAGGAGATTTTCCCAAAAAAAGGCAAAACTCTATATAGAGTAATTGGAGTCGGTGAGGTAGAGGGGAAGAAGAAAAAGCTACACACTAATACTGAATTGTGATATCAATTTAAGCCAAAGATGGAACCAAAGGTTTTTCAGACTGGCTTAAAAAAAATACAGCCAAAAATTGACCCTAGTAATACTAGGAAATTCATCACAGTAAATCACACAGCTGCTCTCATGGGTTTAGTATTCTAGATTGAGATATTAACATCAAATGGAAAATTGCTAGAGTGAACTAAGTTATAAATTGTAGCTTTGATTGACAATGAATGAACTGGCATCAGAATTCCAAAAAGAGATTTGACACGGAGAAATGGTAGTGTACAATAAGCAGTGATAAAGGCAACTCTGTAATAGTTGAGAAGTTAATGGTATTTAACTCCAAAATTTCAACTAAAATTCAAAGTAGAGTTGACTTTTATTTTTAATAGCTCCTTTTCAGATAATTCATGAAAAAAATTGGAGTGGAGAAAGAGAAACTTATTTCTAACATTTTCCATAGGGAGGTTCTTATTATGACATAGCTTTAAGACTTCAAATTAAAGGCAAAATTGAAATGCAATGTTACAGAAAAGTGAGTTGTGACAGCATGCCATATATCTAAAAAAAAAAAAAAAAAAGGAGAGGGAAAACATAACTGGAATACCGCATAACATCATATAGGTTTAACCAAAAACGGCAGGTATCAGAATATACATGCAATCATGCTTTTCACTAGCAGAACTGGACTGGATATCTGTGCAAAACTGTGGGGCCCTAGGCCACAACCCCGTGGGGCTTTGGTGCCATCACACTCACTGGTATCACCCACTTCCCTAAGAGACTGACTCATCTGTGAATATTCAGCCATTAAATACCATTTGGCTTCCAGGAGTGAAATTTTCACTCACCTGGGAGAGAGAGGGAAGAGATGAGACACCCCTTCATTGAGGAGTTACCACCCAGCCCCAGGCAGTCAGACTCCATAGTGCTACCCTAAATACTCATCCTAGGAAAAAAATGGGACCACAAACAAGGAAGGGTTCATATTCAAACAACCAACAGCATGATATCTTGCTCCCAGCATTTCAGCTGTAACTCTTTGCTAATCCCAGACATCACCAGAAAAAGGACTCCTGACCAGAGAAGGATGAAAAAAGAAGAGAACAGATGCAAACTATTTTTTCCTGCTGACCTTGGTGTATGCTCTGTATGCATCCGGGATTAATGTCCATATGATGCAGTAGCTTCACACAGAGCAACACTCACTCTTTGGTTTTCTCTTTTAAGAATCAACTGCATCACTCACTGACCAGCTATGTTTTGCAAAATCAATCTTTCCATGTTTTAACAGATTTTTTTGGCACATTCCATGAATGAGATGGAAACAGAGCATATCCATATGTTCTGTGCAGACAGACCTGGCACTCTTAGTTTCAACAGAACGTGCAATAAAAGCCAACACTCAGCAAATGCATGCAAACACATCATTAAAATAGAGAACACACCTGCTTTAGGCAGACAAGCCCAAATAGCTTCCTAGTTAATGCCACAGAATGTCTTCAGGGACACTTCTGACAACATCCTCCCCCACCTCACAGTAAAAACAATATCCTACTTGTGGCAAGGTGCAATTTATACTCATCTGCTGGGTGCACAAGCAAGGCAGTATGAACCAAATACAAAGCCAGTATGCTGTAGCTGTAATGAGGCCATTTTATTTGTTGCTCCAGTACCACTTAAGAACTACTATAAACTCCAAACTGAAACAAGAAAACATCTTTTTTCCCCAATATACTAATGCATGCAGAGGTGTGCCTATTTGTCTGCTGGTTGTGTTTAAAACAGTGGTAGTTACATGGGTTTAGAATGGCTCCCAACTGACACACAAGCACTTCAGCCAGCAGGTCTCAGATCTTGTTATTCTTTCTCACCCTAATTCTTTACCATTACATCTAGCAGTTACCTTATATCCCACCAAAAAACTCATTTTAAACCCGCAGAGACTGGTAGAGCATATTCTAGTACACTACTTTAATGGCAGGGGAAAAAAAATGCACATTTTAATAAAAAATAAGGGGGTTTTAAACAAAAAAAGATTGTTCTTGAACTAAGTCATGCAAACTTTTGATAGCCATCATGCCCAGTGAAAGAAACCTTGTGTTTACCACAACCTGATAAAATCATTTTGCTGGTGAAGATATGACTGTCAGGAAATAGAGAGCTTTAATCACAGTAGGAGGATCATCACTCACTGTGACTTTACAGTTGCATACATTATGTGAAGCAAGAACATCCAAATACCTGTACTCAGAGAGATGCAACAGGACTTAAAATACTGCCAGCTTCTTCCTACACCCTAAAGAATTCTCTTCTTAAGTGGTTTGCAACTGATATGGTGACTGAACAAAAGATGTTGCTTAAACAGAGCATCACTAGAAGAGAGTTAACTTATTGCACCAGCATATAGCAGCTTCATCGATTTCACTCATGCACTGAGTGTAGAACTGTTCCACATACATCAGAATATATAAATATGTCCTATGGACTGTGAGTGACACAACACATCATCCTCATGTACTGTGCCAAAACCCTGACAATGAAACTTTCACCGAAGTTTCAATGTGGAGAATCTGTTGCACCCTGGGTTTGAAAACTACACTGCTCTTGGATACTCACAAGTTGTTTCCCAACAATTCAAGAAACACACTAAGTCTTTCTCCAGCAGAAAAAAAAAAAAAAAAAGCAAGTGGTAAAATCAAAAGCAAGAAGTGGAGAAAACCAGATGATTCTGGTATTCATTTTTCTCATCCCACTAAAGCTTTTTTCCACACTAAGTACACTTTAAGAAATGCTGGCTGAGGCGTTTTAAATTGTACTCAAACAGGAGTTTGCAACTTCTATAGTTCCAGTAGATCTGTTCACCCAAAAATTGTTTTGCTTCATTGATACAAATAAAGCTTTGCCTAGGCACAGTAGAGTTTTGGCAAGAATGAAAGCACAGTGGCATCTGGCCACTGAAAGCTGCAGCTGGGAGAAATCAGCAAGCAAGGCCTTCTTCCCTCCCTCCACACAGTGCTTGGTTTTATAGGGAATCACTCCCCTCCATCATGTGTTCCCTCCTGACTGCTGCAGAAACAAAGCACCCATGGGCACACCACAGCCCCATTTGTCCCCTCCTGCAGCTAGGTGGCAACAGGAACAGGAGTGGGAGAACAATTGCCAGGTCAGCTTCAGGCTGCTCCAGCACCCTGACCCACTCTCTGAGTGAGGAGGCCTCATGCCAAAGGACAGACAACACGACCTCAAAAGATTCACTGGATCCCAGACAGCACAGAGAGATGTACAGGTGGTCACTGCCAACTCACTTTTACCAAAAAAACTGAGGTGAAGCTCCCCCACACCACCAGAGAGACTTGTCCCAACCACGTAACATCAACATCTCGCAAGCAAAAGGCAAGCCAGGAGGATGCCTGTGCCTCAACTGTGCAATAGGACTCTAAAAGCTCAGCAGCAGCAGCTTCAGCCAGTATAATGGGCTACAAATTGGAAAAACACACAGGAAGACACACAGTCTGCCATCTCTGCTGTGGAGTTACTGCAAAACACGGGCAGAAAGATGCAGGAGGTGGAGGACAGAGAGCAGAAAATGGCACAACTACGACCAGGAGAGCTCCTCTATCTGAGACCTGACTCGTGCTTTGCGAGACTCCCTACACACTGCACTAGACTGGCTGCAGACCCCACTCAGAGTCGTGTATTTCCTCAAACCCATTAACAGCTCCAAAGAGAAGCCCAAAAGAAATCTCACTGCTGTTACTAGCAGATACAGCTGTTTTCACTAAATCAACGCAACCGCAGAGGAAATACATTTCCCAGAATTTTCCAGCTCACACAACTATGCTGAATTTGTTGTGTGGTTTCTTTTTAATACCACTATTCTAACACACACATCTTACAAGAGAATTTTTGCTCAAAACAAGTCTTTAAAACACTACCATTTTGCTTACAGAAGTATAATAGCACTGAACATAAAATAGTTCCAATGTTAGCTATGGAGTCATTCACAAGATTACAAGAACCAGATTCTCTTTTTGTTTAAGGGAAATAATTTAATTTTGTTTTATTGTTCAAGTGAAATACATATTGCAGCTTAATCCATAGCAGGAATAGGAAATTGTTTCAATCTCCAGAGGCAAAAACTCTAGAAGCTGTGGAAATAATGGAATTTGGACTCAGTCTGTAGTTCATGATGTACGGCTGAAGACCACCTCTTTAGCCTTATTCTTCCCATTGTCCAGTCTCACTGCTCTCTCCAACACCCCTGGTCCCCTTCTTTCTCACCTCTGAATGACAGAACAGGTAAAGCTGGAAGGCACCACGGTGGGGTCTCCTGATCCAACATCCCTGCACTGTTACTACCTGCCCCTTTCCAGAAAACCTGCCAGGACCATAGCAAAAGGGAGATGACGAGGGGGTCTCACCATGTGCTCTGGTATCTGAGCACATTCTGCGAGGCATGCCAGGGCACCAGAGAAACATTGCAAGTAGGCTGGACCAACATTCCCCATCCCTGGCACACTAGTGTACCACCTGGCAGCAAATGACAGGTTTGGCATAGCTCTGGGAAATTATTGGTGCCATACAGGGGGAACCAGCGCAGGACTGCACTTGGCACATGGATTTAAGGAATATAAGGCTCTCTAATAACTGACAGGGCATTGGACAAAAGACAGTGAATGATAAAAAAAGAGAGAACACTGAGAAACACAGTGTGGTATAGGATGTAGGGTTGCACTGCTTGCAGAAAAAAAAAAAATCTGAAGAAAGCATTAAACTCCTTACAAAAGCGTATGTCCTTTGGCAGGTTTCACTCCAACTCTCACATATCCTTAATCCAATTTTCAAAGCAGCAGACGTTGAAGTTAAACTTACAAAAAGGCAGCTTCTTACCATTGTACTTTTCCAGTTTACCTAAATTTATTATTACTATAAAGCAATTCACAAACAAATTCAAACAATTTTCACAAGAGCTGACATAGGAACACTCGTGGACAACTTAATGAGCCTTTTCCCTTTTAGAGTCTTGGAATTTCAATTGTGATGTTAATGCATTCACAGTAACACACAGCTTACACCAGCACCATCACAAGCGGAAACTTCAAGATGTCAAAAATTCAAAGGTGTCTGAAAGAGGAAGTGCTTCTGCTTCACAGAGAGGTAACGTCAATAGAACAGTCACCTGTATTTCCACCTATAATACCTTTCACCTACTGACACTTCAAAGCAGTGCTTCTTCAGTTCATTATTTTCATGCATTTAACCATTCTCTTTGTCTACACAGCATCACTGAATTCTTATGAATAATCAAGTTTTTCCTCATACTGAGATTTTTCTGTGTCACTATGCAGTTGGGCAGGGTTCCTAGTGTTTGATCTGTATGATTTTGTGTGAGTTTTTTGTTTGGTTTTTCTTATTTTAAGAACAATGCTGCACTTGGAGTTTTTTTAAGCAAAATATAATTTTCTCTGTAGGTTAACATTTTTATTAGGGACGGCTTTCATACCAAACTAATTAATCAAGTTTAAAAAAAGCCAAACATAATTGCCATGCTTGTGTCAGTCAACACAAAGTCAATAGCTGAAAGAACATGAACTGGTAGATAACAGAAACCTTTACAAGAAGCACAAACTGGCAGGTCCCTCCTAAAACTGTCAAGCCATTCATGGAGAAAATGTGCTACCCTAGTGGTAGATCCACCTTGTAAGCACCATATTTCTCCTGCATCAGAAAAATTCTGTTCTATTTCTATTCTGTTCTATCAGAAAAATTCTATTCTCTATTTCAGTTGTGCCAAACTTCACATCAGCCACTTTACTGCTGTGTAGTGACCAAGGTGAAGGACTTTCTAAACTGGATTTTCAATAAGGCTGAATGGATCGGATAACATTTGTGAAAGCGGTATATAACAATTTAACAGCCTCTCTTCCAAGAGATTATTAAATGGACAATCTCCCCTTAAAGCTTTGAGTTCTGTACTTCCAAAACAGATGGAAGAAGAGATGAAAATCCCATAAATGGTTTGAATTTGCAATGCCTGACAGAATTCAGCAGTTTGGGAGCACCCTACATGTGTGTGTGAATGTATGTGGATGATTGCATGCAATCTTCCACAATAAGGTCCTGATGCTGAATTTGTAATATCACCTGAAACACTAAAAATAACCTACTGTCCCCCTGCTGCAATAAACAGGCTAGAAACATACAAATGCAAATGCTGTCCTAAAAACAATGGTTGCGATAACCTTTACGCCTATTTTTTAACACAATATACTCCCCTCCCCGATTTCTATTTCTAGAGTCACCTAGACATCTTATTTTTCTTCTACTTACTGCTCCACTTACATTTCAAATAGCATTAAGTTTAAAGAAGCACATCAAGCATCCTCTTAGTGCTCAGGTTTTTTGGCAAATCAGTACCAACAACATAAG
This sequence comes from Passer domesticus, assembly GCF_036417665.1. Lineage (NCBI taxonomy): Eukaryota > Metazoa > Chordata > Aves > Passeriformes > Passeridae > Passer > Passer domesticus. The sequence continues at coordinate 59,647,599 of NC_087476.1, forward strand.
TAATGAGAAGCAGTAAACACAAGGTTTCATGTGAAACTGAGTGTTTTGTATAGCTCTGTGACTAACATTACACTTGAAGAATGGGGTAGAAAGAAGAATTAGGTTATATTTCATGAGCATCATATTTTCTGGTCCCTGAAATACTGATTTGGAAGATGCCAGGACATTTATTACTAACATTTATGTTGTTTTTTAAAATGTCATGCAATGGGTATAAGGGCTGTTTGAAACTGGAAGTGCAAAAAAACTTAAGAAGCAGATGTTTGCCCAGTAATAAAAAGATATTACATCCAATCTGGAAATACCAGAAATCTTATCTATATACACTTATTTGTTTGTTTTGACCAACTTCAAATTGTCTTAGCAGCCTGTCTCCTGGATGCATACTGTATCTCATGTATCACAGAGCCTTATTTCCAAGGTACCTTAGGAGATCATGGGAGATCAAATAACCTCTTCAAGTCCTCAGATAAGACTTCTGCAAGTCAATCTGCCACATGGTCAGTGCCATGTAGCAATCTCCAGTCAGTGACTGACTTTTCAAACTTCCAAATCATAAGAAATTGTTCACTGAGCCCAAAGTACTTGCAAATATAAATTCAGAAGTAATACTTTGGTGCAGTACTTTGCAAGGGAAGACTGAACCTACAACCAGGTTGAACCTCTTTAACCCCTGAGAGTGCCCTATTTGTCAACTTTATGGAAATGGACTTTTAAGGCAGTGATTAACGGACGCTTGTTTGATCACTTTATTCTTCTCTTGCAGGCACTGCAGTGACCTTATGTACACCCGAGTTAATCATTAGGTCCTTACATGAGGTGGGGAATGGTGGAGGAAGGGAAGAGAAGGAGGGGCAGAGAAGGAAAGAGTAGGGTTTATTTTCTGAATTAAAGGCATTATTGATATTTAGAAGTTATTACACAGCAACGAAAGTGTCTCACACTAATCTCTGTTTATGCAGACTTGGCTTCACATCCCCAAACCAAGACCACTATGGAAAGTGACATCTTGCCCACATCCCTCTACTAAAACTTCCAGGAAACCCACCAGCTCCAGCAGAACCCTCTGCACCAGTAATAGAGACCCATAAGCACAAAACTGTGAACAACTTATTTGCAAGCTGTCATCACAGAGGCCACCAAGCACTCCTGTCTTCTGCTTACCATTTGCTGGAAAAGAATAAGGGCTCTCCATACAATAGCTAAAACAACTAAATTTAAAAAACAAAATGCTTGCTTTTGTCACATCTATAAGTATCTTCTTTACAACGAGGGGGAAAAAAGGTCCAAATACCTCTGAAAATTATTGTAAAACATCCAGGAGACAAGTTATGTCAAGTAAGTGACAAGTTACCCAAGACCAACATGACAGAATAACATCTAGGAAAGATCACATTATCTGTGAAATACAAGGAATAAAGGGAAGTACAGCCAAAAGAGTAAAGTTGATCAGAAATAACTACTGAAAACTTTCATTGTAGACATTCTCCCCAAAGTGGCCATTTAACAAACCTTTAGACAGCCGTGCTGCTTCAACTGCAGCAAGCACAAAAAATTTCTTTGCATTATTTTCCTCTTAATGTTTATTTCAAATCAAGAGAAGTAGCAGTATTTCAAAAGCAAGCAGTATCTCAAAAGCAAGCTTGTAATCTTCTCCTGTGGAGAACATTACAAGCATATGACAAACAGAGCAACATAGAAGTCTTCTTATCCCAAAGTTACTCTCTCTAGGTATCCCATCCCACTCATGTGAAATATGAAAGACATTTATTTTAACCCAATGTTTTTAATCCTATATAAAAATATCATCAACCTCTTTGTCTGCAGACACTAAACTTCAGCTGCTGTTACCCGTCTCATGCACACACACTAATCCTGCTGAAAAGATGCGGAATGAGAGCCACAGAAACCAAAAGCATGTATTTACTTGCAAGCCAGAGCTAACAGCAGCTCCTCAATCCCTGTTCCTAGACGGTACACTGCTCAGGCCTGGAAAGCTTATGGATAGAGGGGACAGGCCAGACCCCCACCCACCTCCATGCCAAAACCCCCAGCAAGGGAAGCCTTTAGAGATAACTGCACAGCAAAACTTCCGGGCAAAGCAAAAGTCAACTTGAAAAACAAACAACCCATCCCACCTGGAGGCAAAAATCAACCTTCAGTCCATTCTAACCAGATCTGAGCTTCGACCACGTCATACATACATCTCATCACCAAGCCTCTGCCCATCTCGTTTATTGTTGTAAAGAACTTCACAATAGCATAGAGAATTACACTTCCAATGGAATAAAAATGAAAGTAAGTACAAGCACAGAATTAAATCCCATGCAATATTAATATTAATCACGGTATTTACACGATGACTGCAGGTAACACAAAAGCACCGTCCCCTTCAAAGCCTGCCTCCTAAGGCGACTGCTTCCATGCCTTGTCAGCTGTATTAGGTTATGACCCTTCCATGAGGAAAATAAGTCAACATCTTTGCAGCAAGAATAGGTTTTATACTCATTATTGATCTTTGGTGGCCCTAAAAATAAATACTATCCTTCAACAGGTCCAGCACAAAGTTATTTCATTTTCCAAAAGCAGCAACAGTACACTCTACATTACTTGTGTGTCTAGCACATGAACCTTGTGTTCCTGAAAACTTTTTGTGCTTTATATGAAGCAACAACCCCTCCTGCCCTACAGCCACCACACAATTAAGAGCTTGTCTCTTCCAAGTTACAAGGTTTTTGCGGCTGAAGGAGAAGTTCATTAGTCACAAGAGCTCCTTTTCTTGAACTCACGCAATTAACACTCTGTTGCCTGTTCCCACAGTGGAAACAAAAAGAAACATTGCAAAACTGCCTGCCTCTTATCTCCCAAGAAGAACTGGGGTGATCCCTTTAATCTGGTTTGGCTGCCTTCTCGCATCACCATGTGGAACTGTTTTGGCCGATTGCAGCAAGGTCCATTACTCACATCTGCCTCTCCTTTGTGTGTGCACCCTTGCAAACACTGTGATTACTGTTCCACCCATGAGCAAGTCAGGGAGCAGCCTGCTGCAAGGCAACAGCTGATGCACTTGCCAGATAGCCAAGCTTTCCGATGACAACCTCCCTCGGTTAGGAAACAAGGATGCCGAGCACCAGGGATGCAGTCACCAGGGAGGAGTAAGTGCAGGCACATGAGAATCACCAGCCATCAGCACCTGCTGATCAATGATAAGCTGAATGACATTTACAAGCTGAATGACACAACATTAACAGAAAGGAGCTGATGGTGCATACACCTTTCCTTCATGGACAGATCCCCAGGAGTCACTACTGGATTCTCCTAGGAGATGCTGTCATTACTTGCATGCATAAATTGCTTCATTTTAAAAAGCTTGACAACATTTTCATCAGAAATTCTATCTTCTTAAAAGTTACTCCTGGCATTATTTTACCCAGCCCTCAGAGTGCCTTCCATGAACCAGGACATACTGTCTTGAGGCACCAAATACAACAGGCATTTTAAAACATGTCACACCTGAGCAGTCAAACACCAAATCTTTGAGCTTCTCCATAATTTTATAATCACTTTAAACAACTAAAGCAATTGCTTGAAACAATTAGCTGCCTGACTCATTTTCATTATTTCATATCTTTCAGACGTAGCTATAATTCTACTTCCTAAAACAGCAGAGAGCTCAGAGTTCAAGTGCAAGACTACAACCATAACAAAGCCAAAGGTATCTTAAGATCATCAGTGGCAAGCTGAGGGCTCTGTCTGAATCATAGACAAGTCCAAAATATCATTAAACTGACCAGGAGACCTACCACCTTCCTAGACAAAAAGCAGAACAGGAGAGGGCAGAGAAGAGTCCTCCAAGTAACCTAGCCAGTCCATTTGACATCCTCATTTTTCGTGATGATGAAGAGGCAAGAGTGTGAACAGATCTTCTACCCTCCTCGTGGGGTGGTGCCAAGATATTTCTGACCTTCTGCTGACTTGCAGAGAAGTCTCCCTGACACTTTTAAGCCACAGGTATTTGCATTGGTATTAAGCACCATCAGGTATTTGTTGGGAAGTCAGGCAATTTGATTGATGGCTATTTGCCTCTTTCTCACAGCTAAATTTGATTTGGGTTCTTTTTTTTTTTTTATAATCTGCTACAGAGTACAATTTTTTTGGTGCAACTTCCAGACAGTGCATAATTCCTAGATGCAAGAAGCATCTCAAGGGAAGGCCCATGCATATGTGACTAACAAAGCTGCTAGGGGGATAAGGAGCAGAAAGAAAATAGTTTAAATCTTTAACAAAAATTAGTTTTCAGTAGTTAACACATTTTTGAGAACACCCAATGACAGGGAAGAATAATGAGCAAAATATAATTCAGAAAACAAAAAATTAAGTTTCCAGCTATCATTTCAACACTCTCTTAACCCTTGGAAAATTGAGGATGATATTGGACAATAAAATTTACATGCATTATGCTCAATTATACACGTGTTAGAAACCACACAGTCCATTCAGCATTCTGTAGCAACCAAGCCATGTTAATTTGAACAAATCTGCAAGACTGCACACAACCTATCCTGGAAATTATCATTTCCATGAAAGGCAGCTCAGCAAAAGTCTCCAAACATGCCTGGCACATGACTAACTCTACTGAGTGCTAGAATTCCTCTCCAAATACATCACCTTGAGAATGCAGCAATAATCTGACTACAAAAAAAATGGCACATATTGTTGCTACTGGTACCATGGCAACATCCAATGGAATTATCTAATTGTCTTGTTTGAAGAGATGATTTTATACACCAAAGATACTAACTAGCTTGGAACTTACACACCACGCTGTGGTCTAAAAAGACATGTTATGAGGAGATAAAACCAAAACTAGCAAGATATAAAAAATGTTATTGGTAGGTTTGATTTCCAAGTCTTTGTTTCAACCACATATAGATTTATTTGTCCAATGTTACTGTATGAAACTGAATAAAATAAACATGTAACACCAGTTACGCTGTGATAATGATGTGTTAATTTTAAACTAAGACAAGAATTGCATAAGGCAACAAAAGAACACTTCATCAGCTCCCAGAGGCTTTGTTTCTCAAGGCTCTACTTCAATCATCTTCTCTTGATATTTTAAAATCTGAATAAAAGTACAATTGGCCAGAATACTAGCAGTCAGCATCACTCTGGTACACCTAGTCCCAAAGTAGTAAGGAACCAAATATTAAATTAGCATGAAACTATCATAAGAGCAACCATAAAAATAGATCCCCTCACCACTCAGAGCACCCAGTGGCAGGGAGTACCTGCTATGGAAGGACAGCACCCACCTCAGTCTATTGAATGCTCCAGCCTTGGCACTGCTGCATCAAACCCTCACAAATAAGCAATAAAACTCGTCCTCAGCCAAACACCAACATTACATGCTCCTCCAAGACTATCTTTAAATTGTAATCATAACTGAGGGCAAAATATGTTCTTACCTTCTTTTTTTTTTTAATGCAGTGATGCCTAATATGTTATGAGGAGACAAAAGCAAAACCAGCAAGATATAGAAATGTTATTGGCAGGTTTGATTTCCATGTCCTTGTTTCAATCGCATATAGATTTATTTATCCAATGTTATTGTCTGAAATAGTGGGAAGTAGGTATAGCTAAGAGAAAAGATGAACTATTTTGAAATACAAGGAAACAACTACAATGCTTTTATGTTGACACAGGGATTATATTTCACAAGAGGTATAACATTACACCCTCTGGTAAAAACAAAGTCCAAATACCGCAAGACATGCTACAAATTTTGATGAAAAAGACTACAAACATACAGAATTTATAGCAAATCTATCTTTTGTCTCCTCTTTCTTCCAAAGTTTCCATTACAGCTCGCCTGAGGAATGTAAACAATTAAGTGTAACTTTTGCCATAATACTCTTATAATTCTGTTTGGTGAAGTTGACAGAATACAAACAGAATCCAACACCTTGCACGGGATGCAGTGACTAGAACAAGACAGGGAGGGAGGAAAAGTAAAGTTTCACATCAGAGTAAGTATCTGCATTTCACTAGGTTCCCACTTTTCCTCTGCAATACTCTCTGGGCACATCTCCATCCACTAGACTTTTTCAAAGGCCACATTCTTTAGGCATGTCTGAACTTGTTATTAGAGCCCTCTATATAGGGCAAGTCCTGTTGGGGGGAGGGAGGTTGAGGAGGGATGAGAGAAGGGGAAATAAGTCTTCATCCCTTTTTGATCCCTTCTCCCTCCCCACCTGCATGGCCAAGCACACACCTCAGCAGTGCAGTGCTAAGATACCTGCTCAGGTACAGCGTTCTGCCTCCTGCAAAACTTTGAGTCCTCTTCTGGCTTGAAAAGCACCTGTACCAGAGAAGGTCTCCTTTGTTTAATGATAAAATGGGCTTATTGCAGAGCTTTTAATAAAGCATTCGCCCAGCCAACTTAATTTCACTAAAACAAGACACTGAGATAAATAAACACAATGATAAAAGGATGGCAACCTAAGCAACATTCATTTTGAACACCCAAGAGAGAGACATCAGGATGATTAGCCCAGAAGCATGTACCAACACTTGCTTAGCAGAAGCCTTAGCCCTTGATGAGCACCAATTAAGTTCTTTCCTTTGATCAAGGAGCAAGATAAGATCACATTTATGCCACAAAGCTTTGATTGCAACAACACAAGCAAAGTGTATGCACTTTGCTTACCTACACCCAACTACTAGTCTAAGAAACAGTCCAAAAAATATTTTGTCATTACAGTGACAAAGAACATTCTTCATTCAAAAGGATGTATAGAGAAGCACATAACAGAAACTACTTTAACACAGAACTGATACAGTATTATAACAGAATTCAGCCAGGTGCTGAACACAAGACTATAGACCAGTTACAGAGGTCAGAGATCTGATCTCACCAAATCAAACACAGATGCTTGGTTTTGTCCAGCATGTGTGATGTTTCATGAAAATTAGCTACATTTCATAATACCATAAATATCTATTTTAATAGGTAATGAATGTTTAAAGCCAGCAAAACAGATGAGGCTGATTCAGTGCACCTCCTGCAGATCCTGCAAGCTGCGAAATGTCATTGCTTGTACTCAGAAAAGGTGGAGGCACACATATGGAAACCCACAGGCAATTTCCTCATGCAAAGGAAGCATGGCCCAGGGACCTGAAGGATAGACTCCCAAGTTATTCCACTCTGGTAATGAGAGCCCAAATGACACAAGGACTCTATAGCAGGTCTAATATCAGCCAGAGACCCACAGTCAAACAGCATTTTTATTTGAATCTCCTTTATTTTACTACAGTCCTGTGTACAAACACACTAGAATCTTGAGCTACCCCAACTCCACAAGCAGCTGGGGCCTGAAGAACTGCCATAAATGTGTGAGAGGCTGCTATGGAGACCCCAGTTCAATTAATTCCACCCTTCCATTCCTGTCCTCAAACGTGCCCTGCCCTCAGCAGTACCTCACTTCCTCCTCTTTTGACAGGGCTTATTTGGGGTGTGTGGAGGACAGAGCAAGGAGAAACACTGCAGATACACCATTCCCCTAGGAAGGCAAGGCCTGACTGTGTGATACCATTAGGCAATGACAAGGTGCAAATTCAGAACAATATCATCACTTCCATGGAAAATATACAATGGAAATCAACGTCTTTCACTTATTTCACAGAGGCACTGTTTAGACTTATTCATTAACATGCCTTCTGTGTGAAGCATCAGTGAAAATCCTGTCCTAAAACGATGGAGCAAACCAAAAACTGAACAGTCTTGCCCACCTCTTCTGCAACTCTCTAATCCTGACCAGTCACCCACCATCTGTTAGACATGCCTGGAAGGAGCTCTATGTCTTAAACCAGGCAATTCAGAAATCTGGATTTAAGAGACAAAAAGGAACAAACAAACACCACCCAAAAACCCCCACATACTTTTGAGTACTTGATAATAGGCTGTATTCACACATCACTCATAACTGCAATTCATCCTGTAGCACATGTTGAGTAACAGCTTTTTGTTGGGGTCTTTTACTAAAGAAAACAAATCATCATAGCAAATTTCAACATACATTTTTATCCAGTGCCCTGTACTTTGTCTTTTGTAGCTCTTGCAATGCGCTAATGAGTGTAAAAACAATGAGAGGCATGATACTCATTCAAGAAGTTTTGTATGCTGAAAACACAGGGTTCAGGCAAGAAGTGAAAGGAAGGAACACACAACAAGAGTTCTGAAAACCCGGAGCCCAAGCAATATTTCATCAAAAATGAGGCTTTTCCTACAGAAGTGTCCAACAACAGATACAAATTACTTCCTGACCCTCAAGTTTTAAAAAAACTAGGGGAAAAGCAGCCTGCACAGGGCCAATCTCTGTACCTTTAACTAGGCAGTTTCACTACATTCTATGAAGTTACAATCGACTTTCCACTAATGCCTATTGTGATATTTAGCTCTTAAAATATTGCTTTTCCAGACATTATGCTGACAGTGTTCAACTTTTAGACTTTCTGATGTTTGGTTATAGTAGTTTGAACAGCAATTTAATGGCAAATAAACAGAGCTGACTGTGAATACAAAAAGATCAAGGGGGAAAAAATTCACAACCCACAAGCAGCTCTAGAAAGTGCAACACAGAAAAACCCATGAAAACGTGATCTAAACACAAGGACACAGAGGCCAACTTTGATTTATGTTTTCATACATACTCAGCAACAACGCATGAAGAACTTTAAGACTGCAGTAGTACAAACTTGTTGTGCTAGTTTTTACTTTGCTTCAGCCCACAAATGAATATAAATAGACATATTTAGTATATTCCACCTTTTGCTAGTAAAACATTATGGGCAAGCTTGGATGTGCAAAGAGTGGTTATTCAATACCACTTTTTTAGTATTTTTTAGGTAACCAAGAAAAGGTTAGAAAAGAAGAAAGAGATTGTTCTGCATCCCAGGCATGGGCAGCTCTCTCTGCTATTCCCTACCGAAAGCCAAATACTCCTGTCGCACAAAATAACCAGGGATTTCTTAGATTTTCCCAAATAACTTGAACACAACGGCATCCACTTGACAGTGCCTAAACAGAAAAGCTAAAAAATAACTCCAGTGCTAGGCATCACCTATAAATTGTACTAAAATCCAGCTCTGGTTTGCAGTTCCCAGCACACACAGTTAACAGGACTGACCTTGTTGAAATCTCCCTGGGTAAGCAAGATAGCTCTAAAAAAAGAACACCAGGCCCTCACGATTAATTGCTAACTATTAATAAATTAGCATATTTCTCCCTCTTCTCCCAGACATACCTATAAATGTAGCTGCCCAACAGCTTTACCAGGAATGGAAATCTGAGTATTTCATGACATATGCAGGAATAAGTAATGTCCATGGACTACTGAGAAAGGGAATAACTGAACCTGGAGCGCCATAATGAGCCCAAAGCAGATGTGTGATCCCCAGCCAGCTGAGTCTACAGCTCCAGTGACTTAAGCCAGACTGTGATGGAGCCCCACAACAACAGAGGCTTCTAACCACAAGCACATCAAACTGTCTGTACCGTGTAAAATTTTGCTGGAAGTCACAACTCACACAAGCATGTGAAGCCTGGGGAAAGGGGGAAGAGACAGATCAGGCTACAGCAAACAAGGAGGAGGCACAGCAATGTCTCTAAGACAGCAGTGACATTTCTCACACCAGAGCTCTATGACAAATGCTGCTTTCCTCCTCTTCACATCTTTTGAGGAATGACCTTAGCTGAGGGGTTTCCAGGGGCTTCTGAGGCCAGAAAAAGTTTCACCATACCATCAATTGTCATTATGCCAGTAAAATTAAGTCACTTTATACAGTGTACTGCAAATGTGCTGCAACTTCCATGGCCACTCACCTGGCCTGCAAGAAGCTGAATAACTCTAGGAATACCTCTTGAAGAACTCTCAAGAAATTCAGACACATGAGAGAGTGCTATGATATACAGGTGAGCACTTTGAGCCTCCAAGTATCTTAAACTGCACAAAAGCAAGATCACAGGTCAACTACAACACAAGCCAGATGTTAGTCTGTACCACAACAAAGATCAACTCAAAACAACCCAGAGAAACAAACCCCAAACACATCTCCTCAGCAGAGTTAGGAAACAGCGCAGACAATATTATTCACAGAGCATAAACTCCATGACAGCCCAGGTACAAGTAAATCAACACAACATCCTAGGAAAATATATACCTTTCCATGGCCAATTATGGCCCCTAAATACTATCCAAATTCAATGTGCTGTAAGAGAAACCTTTAACTACACCATTGCTTCTTTCAGACAGAAATTGAGGTGGTGATTACACAAAAAATCAGATTGTTTTCAAACATTGATGCTGTAGCTAAAAAGTTCTCACATCCTTGCTTGTAAAATGCTTCACGTACACAGAAAATTGTTGGCAATAAAAGCACAAGTCTTCCTCTGCAACTAGAGCAGCTCTTATTAGCTGCATAGCCTGCTATTGCCAGTACAGCACCCTGCGCCAGAAAAAACACCCTTGTTCACAAAAAATAGCAGCATTCTAGTCTGAATTAGCAAGAGAAGACAAGCAACTGTGTTTTGTATCAGCTGTTGTTGGTAACAATGAACAGAGCCCTTTTTATTTCAAACCTGACTACAAATATCTAAAAATATTTATGTTTAGCTTACCACTTCTTGATAGGTTCCATTTTAAATCCTAGATAAATGCTTCTTACAGTATTTTCCAAGGACTGAACTTCTCAAAACCTCAGAGCAAAACAAAACTCTTCAGAACAAGAGTTACCTTGTTAAAAAAGTTACTTAAAAGCAACTAAAAGAAAAAAAAAAAAAGTAAGTTGACCAAGAGCAAATAAGCTATCCAGCAGTGATCATATAGCCTACTTTGGGATTTTGCTTTTAGGGGTTTGTTTCATGGAAAAAGGTAAGTTTCCATGATTCCTTTGGTTTGAGAGAGTTATTAAAAAAAAAATTAATTTATCAAAGTTTGATTGAAGATGGGGGGAAGAAGAGGAAATGATCCTGCATAAATATTCTCAGTTTCACATTGAACATTAATATCGACTGAGTCAAACCACTTATTTTCACCATTCTCTACATTTTGCCAACTTATTTTTATCATTGTATGATAAGTAAGAATCATTATCTGCAAAACCAATCTCCCCACTGAGAGCTGGCATCTCCCAGCAGTTTTTTACATCATGATCCTAAAATACATCTCCACAGCACCACAGCACAAACTACTGGCAGCAGGTATCACCAGCCAAAAATTTTTTTCCCAGAGTTCAACCAGTTCATTTAAGATCATGGCATCACTTCTCACAGAAGGCACGTGCAAGAAAACAAAGAGCTTAAGCTCCCCTCCAAACACTTGCTCATAAAACTAACCTTGAGAACTAAATATAACATTCATAAGGTAAAATTAAATTGGTCTTGGTCAAACATGAAACCCAGTGGTTGTGAACTACACAGTAAATAACTATTTCAGCTTGAAAATAAACTATGAGACATTGTGCTAACAAGGCTGTTAGCTAGCTATTAAAGCCTCTATTTTCATGTTCAGAGATGAAAGTATAACCATAAAGAAAAATTTTCCACATGTCATTTCTTTATTACAGTCTTGTCATGCAAGGAGTGACATAAAATGACTCTGTGTACTAAACAAGTAGAACGCTTACCTAGAAACTGAAAAACAACAGCACAAACAAAAGTCACCAGCAGTCTTTAATTTATTCCTTTACATTTCAAAGTACACGTGTTTGCATTAGTCAGAAGATCCACCTCCCAACTACAGCCAGCCCTCAAATTATTCTGCATAACACTAATTGAGGGTCCAGCTGAAGAGTTACCTGTTCAAGGAACCTGCAAGTAAAATAAATTATGCAAGAAAGGAAGCCAAGCATGCTTAAGAATACTAAAGGCTTTTAAAATGATTAGCAGGTTTACTCTTTAATTTGGCAAGGTAACAAACTTTCAGCACCCAAGAGAAAAAACACAATGAGGGAAAAGCTTTATATAAATATCCCACATGCCAAAGCAAAAGGCTTATTTCATTGGAACAATGCACTCCAGTTTAAACCAATACCAAGTATAAAAAAAGAGAGATCTTTCTGGGGAAGTTATTTATATGTTAACGCATAACTTCACAGCACGTTTGTGTGGAATCCTCTCCTCACAAAGGCTGCTTGGACAGTCCCTCACTGGCACCGGCCCCTTCAGGCACACGTTCCCGCTCAGGAGGGCTGGGAGTATCCATCTCTGAACACATGAGTCTGCTTTCCAGACCTGCCCGAGTTTGGAGCGCGGCGCTGCCAGGCGCTGACCGCAGGCACGCAGAGCGATGCTCCGGAGCCAGGCACGGCGGTAATGGCTGCTGGGAGCGAGCAAACCCGCACCCCTCAGAGCGTTCCCAGCTTCTCCGCAAATTCAACTCCGGCTAAGCCTGCGAAAATACTTTATGTAACCAAAGAGGATCACACTAAAACCTAATGTCGCAAGAAAAAAAAAAAAAAAAAAAAAAAAAAAAGTACGCTCCAGAAGTCATAAATCCCTCACCTAACTCATAGCTCCACTTCCCTTTTGATTCATTCCCCGTAGAGCGGGAACTGCGACACCCCGGTCGGCATTCGGAAAGCACTCGCAGGGTCCAAGCGGAGTATGACAACAGGAGATTGAACCTGCCGTCGGAGGAAGCTCCGGTAGCACCCAGCGCTGCCGAAATGCCCGGGCAGGAGTGGGCGCCCGCGGCCATCCCGCCCCGGAGCCCCCCGGGCCCGGGCTGCACACCGCGAACCCGCCGAGGCTGCCGCTGCTATGCCAGCACTGCCAACAAACATCGAAGCAGAGGAGGATGGTTTTGCTGGCGGGAGAAGGAGAGACACAAGCACACACCCGAGAGATGAGGGGTGGGAGGGATGGACGGACAGACTGGCGGACGAAGGGGCCGCTATTCACCTCTCCGGGCGGCAGCCCAGCGCTTCAGTCCCATCACCGCTGAACAGGATAAAGAGCTCTTGCTTAGTTGAGCTAGTTTAAAAACTTCTTGCTTAACTTACAAACCTAAAGTTTTTTCGAACTGTCAACGGCTTTCGCTTGAGAAGCTGAAAGTTAACTTTCGCGGGACTTTTCCGACCTCAACTACTCTGTTTCCACGATGCTACCTGCCTGAAGGGGCACGGTAACCCCGCTCTCCGTGCAAGCAGGCTGCCCAGGACGAACACAGGGAGAAGGGGACAGAGCAGACTATGGGTAGAGACCCACTCTAGATACATATACATCTATAAATGGACCTGGAGTTAGCCAGTCTCTCTGCAAAACTTTCTCTTTCCCAGCATCAGAAAAAGAAAGAAACCAAAACAACACCGAAAATCCCGCAAGGCGAAGCGGGCGCCAGCAGGCGCGGAGGAGCGCCGGCAGGAGGGCGCGGGCAGCCGCCAGCTCCCGAGCACCACGCCGGGGAGTCCCGGGGCTCGGCCGGGGCCGGCGCTGGCCAAGGCCGCGTTCCCCCGCCGCCCACGCAGCCGCCCCGCCGGGCAGAGGAGCCGCGGCGGCAGCGGGGCACCCCCAGCGCGCCGCCAAAGTTCCCCCAGCGCCCGGACGGCAGGGCCGGCCCCCTCTTACCCTTAGTCCAGTCCACCACTTGCTTCGGGCTCCACTTGGTCACGGGCTCCATGGCGGTCCGAGCCCGCCGGCACCAGCCCCCGCTCAGACCGCAGCTGCTCCGGCCGCGGACTCGCCCCTCTCACGCTCCCATCCCGGCAGCGCCGCTCCGGGCCGCCCCCTCCCCGGCCCGGCTCCTCCCGCCGGCCACGGCCGGGCCCGCCCCGCTGCCGCTCCGCCCCCAGGTGCCGTGTCCCGCCCGGGCCTCGTGCTTGGGAAAGCGCCGAGAAAAAACTTCCTGGGGTTCCCGCTCCGACAGGTCCGGAGAGAGGGCGATTCGGGAGTCGCCCGGCATCCTTCCCCGGGAGCGGCGGGCGGGCCGTGGGGTGGAGCGGCGGCCAGGCGCTGCGCCCTGCTTCGGTGGTGGCTCAGAGTGAGTCACAGCCTTGGGGCAATTTCAGCAGCAACTGTAGGGTGCCTTGAACCGCGCTTGTCCCCGTGCTGGCATTTGGGGTTTTTGTTTCTGAATCCCTCGCCTAAAAGAGTCCTTGGGTGTGGAGGCTGTTTCGCCAGAAGAGTTTACTTTTATTTTGCTGACTTCTCTTGGGGGCTGCATTAAGCCATCAGCTACACCTCAGACTCGCATTCCTCATGGGAAATGTGTCGCTTGTGTCCTGGCCATCTCCCGAAGCCCATGGAAGCCCTTTCTGAATGTCAGTCTCTTCTCAGAGGTTAAAGGGCTGACTTCCAGAATTAGGTGCCCAGTATACCGGCTTTGTCCATTCCCCAGCACTGAGCACATAATTCGGCCTTGCAAACACCTTTCCATGCCACAAGGAAACATGAAGAAAACAGGAGTTTTTTATTTGTCACAATACTATCTGGTTCAGCAGCAAATTGCAGCCTGAAGCCCTTTTGTGGCATGCACAAATGTCCCACTGCTCTTCTTCCTCAATGAGGAAGAAACAGCGTAAACTCTGCTGTGACAACAAGACTGTGAAATTTTAACTTGGCAATATTACAGAGTGGGCAAGCAGCTGGGATTTGAGACTGTCCAGTATCCCACTGTTTTCATCGTCTCCCTTCTCGACCCATCTGTTATCCCCAGTCATGCAGCTGAAATGTAAGCTCTTTGGGACGGGTTGTCGGTTCCATGCAGGGCTGTGCAGCACCCAGCTGTGCAGTGCCCAGCTTTCCCACCGTGGCACAAACAGCTGCCTTCTGGCACACACTGCTGCAGACCCCTGTTGGAATCAGGAGGAGCTTTAGTTCCAGTTCTAGTTTGGGGAACCAGTAGTTAAAAAGAAAGGTGTGCACATACACCTAAAAAGTATTATTTGTTCTTTTTTTTTTTTTTTTTGTTACATGGTGTTTGAAGGTATATTTTTAGTTCTTTATTATAAGGTTAACTCATTCTAGCTGATTTCTCTATTTGCTTTCTAGTTTGTGAAATAGAACAGCTGTCAGTTAACCTCTCTGCCTATCTGAAAGATTATGATGCAGTTCCTCACAGCTTTAATAGTGGTGCAACAACCAAAAGTTTCCCGATTCCCTATTGAATCATGTTGCCATTCATGATTTAAAAAAGGTAAAACAGCAGCTCTCCCCTCCTGGCAGAGGCCTGAGTAAACAGACGGACCCTGCTAATGGTTTCACAGGGGTTAATGGAACAGCACTTGTTTTAACTACACAGATGCTTCCCTGGGTTGCAGGCAGGATAGCAAATGTCTCTCACCCTTGGTGTTTGGAACACTCATCTGCTGTCATCCTTCTCTGTCACAGGTCTTGGGCCAGTCCCTCTGCCTGATTTGGGTCAGATGAGCACCATATTTTGTGAGGAAGGCACACAGAGATGGTCGCTCGCTAGCAGATTGCCAATCCATCAAATCCATTATTAATACTTAGTATTTTTGGTCATTTTCAAAGTGACAAATCTATTTTTTTTTTTTTTTTTTTGAGCAGGTCAACATTGCAGTGACTTTCTGTTCTTTTACTACATGATGTCCCCCAACATCAACCACTTTACAGCCTGCTCTGGACAAATGAAATGGGGCTGGCAGGGGAAGGCAGCATGTCTCCTGTTTCTCAAAAGGATCCTAGCCACCTTGCTTACCTGTGCTACTCTTTTCAAGCCCAGATTGCATCTGCCTTTGAGTTGATCTTTCTCATGATTGCATCACCATAATCTGATCTTTATTTGAGATGAGATTACCTAGTAGTCCACTGGCATGATGCAATTAGAAGTTCTGTCTATAGAATAAGGTGATTTTTGTTAAAAAAAAAAACTCATTGCCAAAAGAAATCATATTTTTTTAAAAACCAACCAACTCTGTCCAATTTCTAGCAATGCCATATTAAAAAATGGCACTTCTCCTTTGACTGCCTTCAGATGCTCTGAGTTTATGAGTTTTTATCAGGTATCAACTTTTAGGAAAGATGTCCATTCCTTTTCTCTGCTTGCAGCCTTGCACGGAATTCATTGCTCTGTCAAGCACCCATCTACCTACTCTCCAGAAGTTCACAGGGATTTTTTTATTACCATTTTCCAATGGTAAAAGTGATTTGATTTGAGGAGACATTCAGACCAATTGTTTGCTGATTCCCTGTTTTGTTTTCTTCCTTTCTATTTCCTCTTCCAGGCCAGGTTTTCAAAGGGCTCTCAGGCCAGTTTGCCTGACAGCACCAAACTTAGTGTGGACCATGGTCTTTAGTTTTACAGTCTTCGGCAGAGAAATATGCACACTTCCATCACCCCAGAGGAAAGACAAAAGAGTCTTTTGTCTAAACCTAGAGCCACATCCTGTCAAGATGGCAGAAGAAGCTACACAGTGTTTGTCACCTTCAGCTTTCTCTCCTGCAGCTGATCAGCAAGAGGAGGGCAGATGACACTCTGTAACAGAAAGTCTGTGGGAATAAGTTTTTCTTTCAAGAAAAAAAGGAGTATTTGAACAATGGAAAAAGCTTAGCATCATTTTCATCAGCTGTACTGGCAGTACTCCAGCTTAACAGTGTATTTATCAGTTTTTTCTAAACACAGCCTGGTTGACCCTGCCTCTCAGGCCTCAGTTTTCCATACCAAATCTGTGACCTGCCAGCTTACCTGGGTGGACCCAATTTTTTTTTACATATAGATGGTCACATGCTTGACAAAGTAACCAATGTGGACAACAAGGATGACATTCAAGTTCTTAAACGAGGGTGAGAGGCAATAGATGATCTAGCACAAATACCTGCTAATACAGACAGAACACACCAAAATTCCTTGAACAGTTGAGAGTTAAGTGAGTTTGAACCAGGTTATCTCTTCACATCACATTGCTGCTTTTGTCCCCTGGCTGCTGCATCACAGTCTGTCTGTTGCCAGACTTACTACCACCCACCAGAACCATTGTGCAGGTTTGCAGGGACAGCAGGTCCTTTCTCTAAGAGAGGTAACTGCTGCTACTCATCTCTAAGGGGATGAATAAACAACTGCTTAGTCAAGAGTCACATATCAAGTTCAAAAAGTGTGGGTTTTGTTCAGAGCCACAAAAAGTTAGTTTTCTCACTGGATCAATTGTTTTAGGGGTGTCAGCATATTGCAGTTGGCATTTTTGAGTGGAAGGGATGTTTATGTTTCGCAAAGCACTATCTAGGCAAGTTTTACATTGCATTACATTACATTTTAATTACATTATTCATGAAAGGCTCAAGATTATTTCATATTCATAGCTGAAAGCTGTGAAAATTGACAAATTTAAAGTATGGGGAACAAAAGCAGTATGTGGGTAGAACATCCACTCTTTGCTTATATTGACAATCCATAGGTGAGCAGTTAGGTGCTCATCCCTACCCTTTTGTTAATCATAATGCTTCAGAGACCACTTCAAATAGGGTCACAGGGGAAAAAAAAAACAAAACAAAAAAGGATTTTCCTTTTCAAGCATTACCTTAATCACACACACAGGCCACAAAAGTCAGTAGGACTTTTTGCACAACAACAAGTAAATTTTACCCTACATAACTGGAACTGAGAATTTCCCATAAGGTCAGTGAGTATTAAAGCTCTTTTGGAAATTGCAACAGGTAACTTAACTGAGTCAGAGTGAGTCAAGTTCAGAACTGGGTTTGGTTCTATCAGCATGTAATTAAAAAAAGTCATACTAGTAGGAAACTCTTGTTGCACAAGAATCAACATCCTATTTCTCACTTTGATACCAGTACTGTGAATGATGTATCACTTCTATACATGAGAGTGTGGGAGATCTTGGTGTAGCCTGATGAGAGAAATAGGTCTGCCCAGTGGTGTTTCGAATACAAAGTTATGCCTGGTTTATCAGTAACCAAAGTTAGGTGAGGAAGACCCCCATATATGGCTGTATTTATAATGGATCTATCAGATTTATTATTTTCCCCCCAGAATAAAAGTTCCTGTGCTACTTATTTCCTAAGAATAGGAGTTCTGTTTTGGATTGTCCTTGTTATCTTCCATTCAGCTTTAAAAATACCTACATTAAGTTCCTAGTTGGATGAAAGTTGCCACTGCCTGCTGCTATAGGTGTGTATATATATATGTCTGCATATAAACGTATGTGTGTGTGTATCTGTACACGGATGACTCTGCAGAAAACCGACATAGGCCATAAGGAGAAAGGTCTTCTCCTGAAGTTTTTCCTCAGAGCAAAATCCTATAAACTTTAACAAGTATAATTTTTTTCCTTCAAGAATGCAGATATAGGACCTGATTTGTCATATACTGGCCTTTGTAATTCCCTAGGTGGTTTTATTAAGTAGATCTCAAATCCCTGCATAGAAATCATTTCCTCCACTACACCTTGTGCTAAGGTGACACGTTTAAGAAGAGAATCACAAACCTGTTGTGCAAAATATAAATGTATTAAAAATGTATTTCATAATTATTAGAAATAAGGTTATAAATTTATTTTGGTCTACCTTAGGTCCCTTTACCTGGCTGTGAAACTATCTGACTCTCAAGTGAACAAAGCACAAAAGTGATTTATGGAAAATTACAAAACTCACCAATATCAACAAATAAAGTGAAACTTAAAGTCAAAAGAGAGCATTTTGGTACAGAGAAAGAGAGAAATTATTTTATCTGGTCTTCATTTCCCTGCCCAAAAGGCACACAAGATGAAAGTTTTGTCTTGAACATACTTCCTCAGTGAGTTTGATTGGCTGCGGAAGATTTACGTTCCCCAGTGGAAAACAACTTCTGGGAGTTTAGCACTAGCAAGGAGACATTTATGCTGCTAGAGCAGGGAAACCACTTTGCAAAATTACCAGGAGCAGCCTCTGCCCCACCAGCTGTGGGTGTTTGTCCAGCAGTCACTTATCACAGGCACACAGAAGCAGAGCAGAACCCAGTCCTGCCTGGTGCCTGGAGGGGTGGAGGGAGCGAGATGTGGCGCAGGGCAGGTGAAGCAGATGTGCACAGCTGAGTTCCTGGCTCAGGACCAGAGGAGGGGGCTGAGGTACCATTCAGCTCCCTTCAAGCACCACGCTGCTTTGGGCTGAGGAAGTGTGAGGAATGAGGGTGCAGCAGGCATCTGGTGCAGGAAGAAAAGGGGTGCTGGAGCAGATGGGATGTCCCCACCACCTCCGAAGCCACACACAGATGGTGGAAATCTCCTCCTGCTAAAGGGATACCTGTGGGTCAAGGCAGAGAAGACCACCTCTCATATATTTGTGGTACTGTCCACACAGCCTGGGCCTGGAAACTTGCTCAAAATAAGGTCTAAGAGAGACAAATTTATCGAAGGAAAACCAGAGTTATTCTTACATGGAACATGTAGGAATATTGTATATTTGTATTTGAAGACCTTGATTCAAGAAGCCTGTGTTCTGCCTAAACCACACTAACTTTTTCTCCCCCTTTTATTTGTCTTCAGACATCAGAAAACAGCAGCCAAAGGAATTTAAGGCCAGTCTGGCTAAATGTACACATGCAACAGTAGAACCACGAGCTAGAAACATTTCTTTTAAAAAGCTATGTGACCATGACAATAAATTTTTTTTTGCTCACTTTTGCAGTCTTCTTGCTCCTTCTTTTCAAAGGAAGTTATATACACAAGTATTTTAATTCACCCATTTTTCTTAATAGCCTAAATTTATGTGCAGACTCTGAAATGTAAGAAAGGTGCATTAACTCTACCTGCTAGAGCTTTTATTGCAAATGGAAGGGGTTTTTTTGGAAGGTAAAAAAAATAATAGGAATTCAAACAATTCATTTGAATATCTGTTTAGCATTAAAAATAATACCTAAAATCAGAGATTTTTTTTTCATTAATTGTCATATATTTAAAGCTTTTAAGTAGAATTGGCAGCAGTATCACAACAGGTTATTATAGAAATCCACCTATCAGGAATTAAATTCCCCAGTAACTTAAGCAACAGTTTCTCTAGAAAACTAGAAAGCCAGCTATTACTGTAGTATATCTTCTATAGACTTCTCAAATCTTCAGATCTTCAGACATGCTGCAAACATTAATGAGCAATCTCTCAAAATACCTGTGGTCTTGTGGTTAAGACAGCCCAACACAGTTTCAAAAGAATGATGTTCAAAGCCTTGCTCTGTCACAGCCCGGCTCATACAAGACTAAGACTGATCCTGAAATTCTTTGAGATTAGGGATGAGAGTAATTCTGTTAAATTCCATGAGAAGAATGTTCCTAAATGTTTTTATATTAAGGGGATTTGTGGACATCTTTGGGTTCAAAGTCCAAACAACCATCCTGCAGCTGCTAATAGCCTCACCTCTGACTGTCCATCGGAGCACCTGAGGAGATTCCAAAAATAATTCCATGCACTCCCTTGCAAAGGGAAGATCTCTGGCTGAGGGCCTGCTCTAAGAAATAGAGCAGGGGTAGGAGAAAAAGCAATAATATCATAAAACACAAATTCTGAACTATTGCCCCAGCTGTCTTGTCACACATCTGCTCAGGCCCTTGGTCCAGGCTCAGCTCTACACAGAAATGACTATTTTTGGACCAAGGGCTCTTCTGGGTTCGGGTGCTAGCTTTGTTCACTCCTCTGTGGCACGTGGGGATCCTGAAATAATAGGCATATTCAGAGTAGGTCTGATCAAACCAGTTGGGTGAAAGCATTGGGGCTTCATTCACCACCTGGGTGAGCCGCAGGCTGTGGGGCATCTCAGTTCAGCTCCCCTCTCTGCCCCACAGGATTTCAATTTTCTTCCTGGGGCTGTGTACAGGTGTAGGTTTCACTCCCTAGTCCAGCAAGATTTCTTAACAGACAGGCTCAGCTAGTTCTTCCAAAGCTTTTTAGATTTTGTGGTTTATACCCTTTATGTGGCCAGATTTCCTCACGTGTTGTCTGTGCAATCTGAGGAGAAAGCTCACACCTCAGTGGACCTTGCCCTGACAGCAAGGGCTGTTGGTACCGCTATTACAAAACACAGTTTGAAAATGAAATGATAAATCACACTCAACAATTTGCTTGGAAAATTACAGCTTTTTTTGTCCTCATTGCAGAGAACTATATACCTGTCATTCCTTTCTTTGATGAGCAGCATTGAAATATTTCCTGCACATTTATCACAACCTTTTTCCTTTAATAAATTACTACATTATGCATAATACTTCCTTAGTTTGTATGTTACTCTTGCTTCTGTAAAGAGTTGACTCATTGGTTGTGTTGAGCCTGGGATGCAAAGTGAAGCCCCAGGGAAGAGAAGCTCTGAGGAACGGAGAGGAAAAAGTGGTCATTTAATCCCCTGAAAATATGGCTTTGCAGACACCAATGACTAGGTCTGTCCTTTGAATCAACGACTGCTCTGAGAGCAATAAAAGTCACAAACAAATGTTGGTACCACAAGTGTTGGACGAGCTTATAAATCATATGAGAAAGGTTAAAACAATTATCTGAAATACAATAATCCTTTTTGAAACATACTGCTCTTCAAAAACAGGTTTACAGCCTCCCTTCTGGACAATAATTTTCATAGCAGAAGTCTGATAAAAAGCTTTAGAAACTGCATTCAATAAGTATTCTTTGTCTCCACTGCATGGATAATTATGTTTCTTTTCTCCCCACTTTCAGGACTTTTTCCTCAACGTTGGATAATTTAATTAGAAAGTGTAGCAGCAGTCAAGAAGTTTATCAGACTGGAATAGCAAGTTTCTGCAAGAATCATGCTTTTAGTAAAAGAGCACTTGGTCACCTCTACCTCAGTAACAGCATCCTAAACATGAAGAAGAAAAATTTAGGAAAGATAAAAAAAAAATAAATATCCCAGGGCATATAAAGACTTGAACGTAGGATAAAAAAAAACAAACCAAACCAAACCAGAACAAAACAAAACAAAAAAATAAAGAAAAGAAAAAAAGTCATGTAAACAGCTCCAAAACAGCATATTCAGTGGACAGAAATTAGGCCAATACATCAAATATACACTGTTTGTTGTTGGTGCCTGAGGCCACAAAATTATTTGGAGTCTTTGGCTTTCTGTGTGTACAAGATGACGGCAGAAACCAGACAATGGGCTGATGTTTGTTCTTCAAACCCAACCACCAGATGAGTGGAGTTGCTGCTTTTAAATATGTAATGTTTTTTTGGAAGGCTGGCACCTCTCACATGCTCCTTGAAAGAGAAACAGCAATACAAGGATCTGGTGGGAGCTCAAAATCCTCATTTGGCTCTCAATTATACATCCCTACCACACAGACAGAGATGTATTTGCAACATGCTTGTTTGGGGCCTACTTTTTTTTAAATTGTGATTTTGGTTTAGTTTATGAAACTATCTATTTTTCATGGTCATGGGAAGATGTAGAGACCAAAAACTCTAAGTGAGCAAAGCACAGAAAGTTGTGGTGTGCTGAGCATGTCAGCAGCAGTGGCCTTTGGCACAGGCTCACATCAAAGCTGTTTTCACTACACAGCCTGGCCAAAGCCCAGCAGCTCTGCTGTGTGCAGACAATTATTTGTAAGGACCCCTGCTTTTGTCTTCCCCAAATGATGTACCTTTACAAGAAAGCAGAAGGGAATTGGCCCAGGCACTGGGAGACGCTTGTTTTAATACCAAATCCCATGTAAGCATCTGAACATCAGTATTCAAAATAAGTACAAGAGGAAGACAGAACTTACTTATAATCATCCTTTCTTCATGGCTTCCCTCCATTTCTGAAGTCAAGAGGAAAGATCACCAGAATGCAAATGTGCTCTGTTGGGAAGGGAGTGGAATGCAATCCTCCTCCACTGGTTTATATACGAAGTTCCTGTCTACCACTAGCAAGATTTATTCACTTAAGACTTTCCAGTGTTCTTGAAATACTTGTCTTTTAACTTACAACTTGATTTGGGACATTTTCTGATGGTTTCAAGGGAGGACTAAAGAGATTTTGATAAAAATTTGTGCAAGAAGAAAGAGAAACCAGTATTCATGTAAGCTCTTGTATTGTTTGTTTGCCCTCCATGGCTGAAATCAGAAAAAGTGGGTAGAAATCTCAAAGGTGAAGACCTTCCAGTTCCATGGCAACAAATCAGATGCAATTTTAACCGCGACCTAAAATGATACTACAAGAATTAAACACCAGGAGTGGAAAGGGCACATTTCCACGTGGGAGTACTGTCAGCTTTCTGGGGTAGATTCCAGCTGTGAAAGCCAACAGGAGCAACTCTCCACTCACCCTTTTTGTGGACAGGATTTGCCCTATAAAGGCCTAATTGACACTAACGTGAATGGATTCTGAATTCACTGCCTAGAGCAGGTTTATATGAAGCCTGCCTTCTTTAGATCACTGGCAATTCTCTCTGCACTGTTTGCATGAAAACATGAACCTCTTCTCAAAAAGGCAAATATGTGTACTGCACATGAAAGCAATCAACAGAAACCTTTCTCCCTGAAAAAGTAGGGAAGAGCTAGGCAGCCCTGTGTGTCCTTTTTCTGTGTTCAGAAAGGAGCTAATTACAATGAAAAAATAAAATACATATCCCAAAGGCTTCGTGACTCCCTTTTCATTAAGTGCTACTGCACTGAAAAATTCTTTTATATAGCAATATTTTACTATCTTTTGACACAATTCTAGCTTTATCGTGACCAATTATTCTGGTTTTATTGCACTATTATATGTTTGGTATCTCAATCTGTAGTTGAGGCTGCTGAATGATTTTGAACAAAATAGGTTTAGAAATGGGTTACTTGCCTGATGAGGCTTGGATCCTTTTCTACTTCTGTGTGTAATCATCTACTGATAGACACAGTTTCACAGCACTGTATATTTGTGTTTATAACTATGCTTTCTGTTTACTGTCAGTTAAATAATGGATTTTTCTCTCTGGTTTTCTTGTTTTGAAGACATATGCTATTAAAAAAAAAAAAAAAAGAGAGAAAACAAGAAAACTAGTTGTGATCCAGACACAAATCTGCCAATTTTACTGAAGTTGCTGATTCAACAAGCTCTTTCAGAATTTGCAAATTAGGGGGCATGACAGATGGAGCTATTTTTGAAACACTACCACTAGTCATATGTTTAAAACTGCGCTGGTGTTTAAGTTCTTTGTGGAATCAAACCTTAATTCTGTGGGTTAAACTGAGATGACTCATTCAAGGGAAAATATCATATTATGTGAAAAAATATTGTCACTTCCTGGTAAGTCATCAAACAGCTGCTTTTGTTAAAATTCCAAAGATGAGTTTCTCTTAGTTGACTCTGCTGTTGTAAGTCAAGAAGCTCAAACCTCAGTAATATCATTAATCTGAGATGTAAGGAGATGCAGCCCCACAAGCAGAAATGAAAATGGCTAGTGTAAGTAAGAGATGTCTTATTAACTTCTACATAAAATCTCTCTAATGTGAAACGTGGTGGATTAATGAATTTAGCTAACTTCAAGTGAACAAACAATTCTGAAAATGTAGGTCCATGGCTTCAAATGAAAAGAAGGCCAAGCAGAAGTACTGATGGCTGATGATTTACCCTTAAGTCCATGATTTCTGTAAGCATAGTGTAGTGTTGGGTGCTAAGTGTTAAACATCCTGAAACCTTCAGCAGCAGTTTCTCCATCAGCAGGCAAATTTTCCAGTCTGTCTTTAGATGATGTATTATGCTGCTCTTAACTGCAAGTTCCTCCTCTATGTGTTGTCTTCTCTGCTGCTTCTGTGTGAGGGTAAAGCCTTTAACTATTAGGCAGCTGGCACAACTTGTGTGACAAATTCTTAACACCGCATTTAAGCAGACATTTTACTCTTAGTATTTAGTTTTCTATACTAAATATTTCAGAAACATAAACAGGTAAGGCATTGTCAGCTCTTTGTCAGTCAATATGCTTTTTCAATGAATGCCATTTACAACAGGTAGCTCTTCCAAAGACTGTATCTGCAGGAACAAAAAGTGCAGGTGAACAACATCAACAAACAAACAAACAAACAAACAAACCCAAACCAAACAAAAACCTCCCTGTTTAAGTAATAATGTCTTTCTCTGCTGAGTAAGCAAAAGTCTCAATTGTCTGCAGTTTTGGGCTATTTTTCACAAATCACTCGTTAAAAAACTCCAAAAGTACAGGAATGTGTTCACAGAGTTAATGGGATTTTACATTTTATTTATCCTTTATTTTTATGGCAGAAGAGCAATAGCATTTTCTTTTTTTTTTTTTCTTTTTCTGCCATCTTTCTTTGCTCTCTTTTTTAACTTTTAAAACTGTGTTTCAGAAGATTTTGCTTACATGTGAAGATATGAAGTCTTGAAGATACTTGGAAGCTCTGGATGTCTTCTTGACATCTTTAACTATTCCATCCAACAGAAATAAGGGGAAATCTGCTGAAACTCAGATGAATTTCACTTTGGATATATATCACTAAATTTTCTCATAATCCATTAAAAGTCTAGTGTTCTTGTGCTTTTACAGGCAGCTTTGAGATATCACATATGTGGTTTATGGCAACTTCTGTGCAAACTCTCTGGGGTACACAGACCCTTGTTAAAATCCTAAGCAACCACCATTTCTAAAGATCAGTGGTCTTATTTGAATATTTTTTAACAGACTAAGTCATGTTTGGTGCTAATCTCAGACCTCCCATGTTGGTCTTGTTATTTGCCAAAATCTGATTAAGCTCAGTTGAAGTTGTAAGTAGTGATTGTGACATTTGCTGTCACAATTTGTGGCAACATATGCATCAGTTTTTCAAATGTTTAAGTAAGGATATTTCATAGTAGCCTCTGTTGACACAAAAGTATGTTTCATATAGAAAAATAGTGAGTGGTCTCTCACTGATTTCATTATAAATAAAATTAGATTAGGCACTTTGGACTTCAATAGGTAGTTATGGCCAAATAACCAAGTTATAAATTTAACTAAATGGAGCTTCTGAATATTTTGGGAAACTTTAGCTACCTTTGGTTCCCCATTTAACTCCTCAGTCTACCGAAAACTGGCCAATAGCTGATATTAAGAGCTTCCAAATCTATTGAGATTTTGGATTCACTTTTCATATTATGTATTGCTTTTGTGGTTTTAACGGTGCTACAGAATTAGCTTAAAACAAAAGGTTGTAATAATTACCTTAGTCTTCTTGGTGGCTTCAGCAGTGATGTGGCAGATTTTTTTTAAGACTTTTACAAGTGACAGCATCTCTATCCAAACAGTTCTTGTGCAGTCCTGGTTTGTTCAACTTATTCACAGGATTATTAAAGATTGATCTGTTTTTATTTGTCTGGCTATTTACACACTTCTGAGGAGGAAAAAAAAAGAACTTGAGGCAGTAAAGCCTTTAAATGAATCAATCAGAGCAAGCAATATATATTCAATCTATACTCAGCTCTGAGAAGTTGAATGAATTTATATCAATTTTTAAAATATTTTTCCATACGTGTTAATAATCTGTTAAACTTGACTTATTCCTTTTCCTTCAATATGACTCACAATTCCTTAAGCACTTTACTTTTGAAACTCACAGCTTGAAAAATTTTGACGCCATAACAGTTCCTGATTTTTGTGGGCTGATTTTGTGTTTATTCCATGGAGCTGTGTGCCAGTAGTGCACTTGAGCTATACAGGTGATAGCCTAAGATTCACCTCAAAGATTTTGTCTTCTAACCAGACCAAGAATAGCCCCAAGCTGCAAAACCTGCCTGGCATTGCGGTGGACAAGTCAGGTTTCCCTGAGTGTGGAGGTGTGCAAAGAAAGCAGGATTGTTCAGTTTAGGTTAGTAGTACACTGGAGCTGGTACTGACCTTGCAACATTCACGTGTTTTGGAGAAGGAGGTGAAGGCTCAAGTGGTCAGTGATCATGGCAGGAGGGTGTCCCTGCTTCCAGGGACACCAGGGCAGAGGAATGGAGAAACTCTAGGGAAAAGAGCTTCCAGACCCAACATATCAAATAGTAAAAAAAGCAAAACACATCAGTAAAATCAGAAATATTGCAGAGTAAATTAAATATAAATAAATAAATAAATAAATAAATAAATAAATAAATAAATGCCTAGCAGGGCAACTGGGCAGCCAGCCTGCAACCCCTACTTTTTGGCAACTTAAATTTTTGTGTCTTCCAATAGCCTCCTGTTGTCATCCAGATCACAAGGAAATGTAAAAGTTAGTTCTCAGAAAGACCCCACTCATTTATATGAGACATGCATATGAGGAGGGGAGGAGCAAGACAGCCATTTGGATTACATACCATAATTCTGAGAATGTGTGAAAAAAATATTTCTACAGAGAAAGAAAGGAGATTAGAGAAATCAAAAGGAGGATTTGCTTTTTGACCAAGCAGATTATAGAAATTAAGTGTTTTTTATGACCTTTGGTCATTTGTCTATATTCATTTCTCCTCAAACGTAATTTTCTCATCCTGGGCTCAGCACTTCTGTGAAATATAATTATCTTTGCCAGTTGATGTAAGACAGAATGTAGTCCAAGTTAAAATAGAAATATAATGGCTTTTATCTTTTTTTTTTCCCTCAAAATGTTTCAGCAGTGTTGACATAGATCAAAAATCTATGTTGCCAAATAAACACAAGGAGTTCCTTGTGCTAGTGGAAACTGCAGGAAAAATTTTATACAACAAGTTGAGATGGACATGTATCACATGCATATTAGCAGAGAAGAAATAAGATTCGAATGTATTCAATGTCACAAGTATTTTAGTAAAGTGAAAAGAGGACTCTTATTCATTTGTTTTATCATGATATTGCAAATATGAGGATCATCTGCTGAAACCAATCCTTTTAGCAGAGCATCAACTTTATTTTTGTTACTAGAAGATATTTCAAAAACATTACTGCAAAAGGCACTTTGAGGTCTCACTGACCTTAGCAAAGGTCTGGTTTCCAAAGGAAAGGAAAAATACAATGATGACATAATGAGACAAAGATAAGCAGAAGGAATATGTTCCTTTCACTGAATTACGTCATGATAATACATTTTGATTTGTCCTTACATAAACTTTCATCTGAAGAGTTCAAGGAAGTTCACAAATATCTGCATGGTAGAAGGAGTATGTTGTTTTCACTGAATTACGTCATGATACTGCATTTTGACTTGTTTGTCTTCGCATAGACTTTTGTCCGAGGAGTTCAAGGAAGTTCCCAAATGACTAAGCGAGTCTCAGAGAATACTGGAAGTGATAAACATTGACTGATTTATGCATAATAATTCAAAAATCAATAGCAGAGAAAGGCCCAGAGCTCACATTTTCTGACTGCAGCAAGAGTCATGCTACTGATTCATAAGTACGCTGAGATTATGCCTGGCTTGAGCATCAAGGTTCATTTTGAGCATCTGAGCACTACTCAGGTGCTCAAAGTACCTGATCTCATTTCTGAATCATGATCTAACTTTGTTTGTTAGGAAACTTGGTGAACCTTGCACCACAATGGACTTCTGCATCCATTCAGTCAGCAAAAAAAAGCTCAGTCTCTTTGGCCTCATCCAAACACAATCATGACTACAAGAGACCAAAGAAGACAAATCATCTTATTTCATGAGAGTGGCCACCATCTGCTGATGACTATAGGTGAAATGGTTTAAGTTAGGGCACTGAAATTCCCCTCAGCCCTAGCTGAAGCCTTGTTTAGCTGTGCACACTGGGACAGCCCAGGCTCAAGCTCCCAGGCTGGACAGCAGCTCAGCAGCACCTTAGATGAGCTCCAGCAGAAAGGTGCAGTGAGCAGCTGGTGGGGGACACAGAAGGGGAAACAGATTCATGGAGTGCAAGGCATTGGGCAGAGCCTCGAGTGAAGATTGGACACCTGGAAACTAGTCCAGGTGTGAGTAGTAGTGTGAGTCCCAGAAGTGCCTGACAAGATGTTCTATAGGCTACATACTGTTAAAAAAATATCAATAAAAGATGGGCTAAATAGTGTTCTAGATATCTATCATCCTATACAACTGTCTTGTTTTAAACTTCAATGTAGCTGTTCAATTTTGTTCTGTTTTTACCAAGATAATAGTTGAACAGTGATGGATGCCACACGGTTCGTGTAAATCAAAGAGACTAGTTGGTGGTAGGAGTTGTGAGGGTCAGTTCCTTCTGTCTCTGTACTGGAACGTGATTTATTTCCTCTGTAACCAAGTGCAGTGTCTGATCAGAATGTTTCTGAATTTCCCTCATCTGTCTCCCATGTGGCATTTTCTAGTGGCTGGTGTTACAGTTGAGCTCATTTATAAAACTTCCCTCAATAGGAGCACAAATTTTCCTATGTTGTTCCAAATAACTTTACACCTTGATAAGAATTTTATAACACAGCATTGCATTTTCAAAAGTACTCAGTTCTCTTAGTCTATATTTTATTTGCAAACATCTGCCAAAGAAATCCGTACTTTTTTGGTTGTTTTTCTTGGGTTTTTTTTTTTAGCAACATGTGAAGTAAACTGATGCAAGTCTCTAATGCTATGATCTTACAACACTACACTATAATGAAAATAAAATACACTTTTAAAAAATCTTTCTGTTCTCTTAAACACTGCCTGTTTACAAGAACAAGTTTCAATTCTGTGAAGACAAAGCAGGGTTTTGCAGTGAATTCTTCAATTCTGTGAAGACAAAGCAGGGCTTTGCATGTCATCGAAGACTTATTTTAAAATTTACTCAGTTACATGGATCATATTGCACCCATTTCCATCAACAAATAATTGAAAAATATCACCAGACAATTTGCTCCAGATTTGTCAGCCCTGGGGAACTAGATTTCAAGGGAAAAAAGATAATGAAAGTAACATTACAGATTACACTGAGCCAAGTTTGTTTCCACTCTGTTACCAGACTGGCAAATTGAGGACAAATTAAAGGCTCCCCTTATTTAATAATTTTTTTTAATCCTAATTAGTTTCAGAAACCTGGGGAAGTGAGTAAACTAAAATCCTAGATAGAGATGAATTTATGTTGACATTTTTCTATGGTTCCTAGCATACAGGAATAAGTATTGCAGGAAAAGATTAACTTGTGTGATGTAGGTAGAAAACCTACTCCCAAAGCACTTTCAAAGCATTCAAAAAAGTACCCTCTCACGTCTGCAACTATCACAGCTACAGAAATGTATTGCTGCTACTATTCCTGTGCTTACAGACACTGTTGACAATACATTATATTATGCTTTGAGAGGACAGTTATTATACTGTGAAAGACCCACCTACATCCAATAAAAAGAAAGTCAGAACATACCCCGACAAACTATCTAGAATCAAGTCAAAGGAGGAGAAGGCATCAAAGTCCCATTTTGAACTAACCTGAAGGCAGCAATAACAAAATATGTACTGATTTACTTTGGAGCCTGCTATGTTCATTCAAAGGGCACATTGACCGGGCTGGCATAAAAAACTAGATGAGTAGTTCTGTCTTCACAACAGCTGGAAAGGAAAGTCAAGCTGCCATGGAGGCTTAATAAATTGAAATTTTAGTCCATTAGACCCTGGTGGTACAGCTAGGTCAACACTGTTTTTACTGTCAAGCCAAATCATGCCCACATAACTTCTCTTTCTGGGAAGGAAGAAATATTTGCATTCATTTATCTTTTCACTGAGAGGCAGAAGTTCCCATGAAAACCATGAATGACTTGCTGACTGAGTTTAGCAGCAAGAATGCCTAACAGTGAAGGCAAATGTGTTGCACAAATTTGTTTATTCCTCCAGGTCCATCCTGGTTCCATTTTGCACTATTCCCTGAGGTGGACAAAGCTCTAAAGTTTGAAAGTAAAATTAGGGTCAGAGCAGTATGCCATCATTTCCATGCAGATCCAAGTTTCACAGTGTGGAAATCCCAGCTGGTTGGAAAACAAGCTAGAAATACCATGAGAACAGATTATTTTTCTGACTGTTGGGTGTGTTTGTTTTATCTCCCTGGGGAGAATGTGGGTTCCCTAAGCCACACTCTGCATTTAGATTCTTTACCAGGAAACCCTAGAAAGGAAATTCTAAATTAGAGCTTTCTACTAACTGTATTTGGCAGCTGAGTCTTGAAAACCTTCAGTGTCTGGTGCTGACCCAGCTGAAGCCAACAGGATTTCTACAAAGGACTGAAGGGTTTTCCCACCAGAGGTCCATGAGGATGCTATGAGTTATGATGGACAATTCCCATCCCAAGCATTCTCCTGTGCTTCTCTTTTACAAACAGGAAAAACCCCACCTAGCTCATTCCAGGAAGAACAAGCACAATGGCATCGATACAGGCTCATGTATACCTGACCAGGCCAGGTGTAGATATGAAAGAATATATTTTACCTCACTGATTTCTTCATCTTCCTCACTAAATACGATAAAATTTGGCAATATTTTAGCTTAATACCTTCCCTTCAGAAGTTTTAGAGAAATGAACGTTATTTTATTTATGTTTTTAAAGGGTCTTTGGTAAATCAAACACAAAACTCCAATTAATTCAGAAATGTTTTGACACATCTCTCTTTCAGCTTGCTGAAGGAGAAGACTTGATTTCACTGGCTACCTCAACAAACTACTGTAGTCTATTTTGTCTTTTGATTTGATATCTGATAATCCACATTTTAGGTGTTGTATTTACCCTCTTGTCTTCATAAAATTTGGAAGGCAAAAGGCCCTGCCTGTTCTCTAGGATTGTGTCACTTTTAGAACTACTTATAAGAAAACAGGAACATGATCTATTGCATCTTCTGGTGAATACTGAAAAGTAATTACATGCATGAATATAATAATCAAGTAACATCATCTATTTTAAAGATAAGCCAAGCTTAGTCACAGCTGGAGATGAGAGATGAAAGGTAGAATTTGGAGGTAAGAAAGATTTCAGGACATAAGTTATCTTCAACTGAGCTCATTTCTCTCCCTTGTGAAAGCTGAAGGTTGCCATTGGGAGTAGAGCTGTCACTCTGGACATCTTAGATGCTCTTCTAAAACATCTGGACTCCTGCAGCATGACCTGCTGCAGCTGAACATCCTGCAGAGCCACAGGAGCTCTGCTGCAGTTCACCACACAGGTCATGCATCCCCAGTGAGATGTAGGCTGGGGTTTTA
Organism: Passer domesticus; assembly: GCF_036417665.1. NCBI lineage: Eukaryota > Metazoa > Chordata > Aves > Passeriformes > Passeridae > Passer > Passer domesticus. The sequence continues at coordinate 59,679,640 of NC_087476.1, forward strand.
CCCAAGAACTGATGCCATGTAATCATCTGCATTTCTTCTTGTGGGAAAGAAAGGTCTGCAGGTCTTATTTGTGGCAGAATTCTCATTTATTCGAGCACAGATAAAAAGCTGCATGAAGCTAAATGGCGTTTAGGAACATTATTATAATATGGAAATCAATCGCTGAAAACATACAGGAGTCAACTTTTACTTAAACTAGTTTGAAGTTAGTGAATAGATCAAAGTAGTTAAAACGAGAATAATGACATGCGAAGTCTAATGATAGAGAATAAGAACCTGTACAAAAACAAATAAAACACCTGCCTGAACTTGAGGGTGGCAAGGGAATTACCCACAATGAAATGTATTTCCTGAAATATGTTTACATGAAATGTGCTTGGGGGTTGGGAGCACAAAGTAATTAGCTGAAAAATAACTAGATGGGTGAGGTCAGATGATCTGTTTGTCTAGTCAGCGGTTTGGGGCCATTGCAATGGAAGTAGAGAAAGGGCACTGAAGGTAAAAAAAAAAGGGAGCAAAGGACATTTTCTTATTTGCCAGAGTAAATAATAACACCCCATAAAGCTACAGTGTTTAAATTATTGGAGCTGATCAAGGATCTCTTACAGCAACGCCTTTCCAACAGAAAATGCAGCTACCATAAAGATACTTGTTTCCAGAGGACTATTATATTTAAATGTAATTTTCTGAGGAAAATAGTGTTTTGTTTTGTTGACTTGAAATGTTTTATTTTAAGTCAACTAAATTGGTTTTCTTTCCTACAGCAGATAGCCTCCTATGAGCTCTAGACTGAGCACCTCACTGTCTTAGGGCTGCAGTGGACATCGTGGCTTTACAACATCTCCAGTGATGCAAAGCAGCCGTCACCTGACTGTGGTATTGGGCATCACAGGATTCACTCAAACAGAGTCCGTACTGAGAGATACAACTTAATCAGACCAAGCTTGTCTCTTCAAAAAAGAAGGAATGATTCCAACTACCATGAGGCAAACACAAGGTTCAGCTGCACCACACAGTGTCGGCTACATACCATACTGAGTATGTATGAGCTGGAGTATTACAGGAATTATGATCACAGCTCCTGCAATACTCAGAAAAAAAAAAGCCATGTAAATAAATAAATAAATAAATAATTCTTATATTCTTTGCTATATAGCACCTATGTTCGTACATTGAAATACATGTTTGGCAAAACATCACGAGATGACAGCAAATCTTCTTTGTCCTTTAGTGACCTCACTTTCAGCATTTATCACAACAGCTGTCCTGGAAATAGGACATATTTTTGTCCATTTCCAAACGTCTTCTTGGAAACCCAGTGACTCTGGGTGCAAGTGTCAGGGAAAACTGGTTGCCTGTTCTTTCTGAAGGCTAGACAGCAATGGTGTGGTTTAGCTAGCAGGAATGAACTTAGCAAAGTCTTGCTTCAGGAAATCAGCATATGCTTAAACTCCACTGACTTAAAGCCTTGAAGGGAAACCTTTCCTGAGCAGGGGTTTGATATTTTGCCCAATTTGCAGTGATCACTGGGGTAATAGACTGCATGGAGTCTGACTTTCATCATAATGGAGCTCTTCTTAGAAGCTGATCCCCTTTATCACCATTCATGGCTATTTGCCCCTATTGTCTTAATGCCAAGTGTAGGCAAAGTGCACAGGTAAAGAAAAGAGCTAAAAGCCCTGACCTGTGTCACCATCTGCCCACCCCACCTACTGATACAATAAATTCCTGGAATTTTTCCAGGAATGCTGACATAAGGAATGCTAAATTAAGTAAGTATTTCTGGCTGTGTACACTGGAAGTCAGAAAATTTGGATCGCAAAGGTAAAAAAGAGGAAATTAGTTAGCATCCCAGGGACTTTCCACTAAGAACATTCTGTTGCAGTGCCTGGAATTGAAATCTGGGGAGTAAGCCTAAAACCATCCTGGGAAATATCATGAGCTAAGGCCCAGGTCATATGAAAAAAGAAGAGCCCTAAGACTCACTCCAGAAATACTGGAATACTTTTCTGGAGGAAGTCAGTTAGATGCAGGGACGTTCAGTAGTTAATGTCAGCAAGAGCACATGGGAATTAAGGCTGTGGGAATTTGTGATGGACAAGGTCATCCACTTCTCCTTTACACCTCTGGTGTAGAGTCTGTCCACAGACAGAGCAGACACCAAGTCCATCTCAGCTTCAAGGACAAGAGCTGTGTCAAAGGGGAGGCAGGACCTGTAACTCCAGTGTGACAATGGGAGCAGCTCCCTACAGCAAGTAGCATTACACCCACTATTGTGATGTCCTGCAGAGCCAGCCCTGGCTCCTTCAGGAGGAGAAAGATGTAAATGACCTTGTGCATTGCTCTTCATTCCAAGACTTTCCACAGTCAGGGACAGGGATCACTCAGAGCCCGCAAAAGCATAAGCAATCCCTATTTCTGCATTTCTTGCTTCTTTTGACAGCCAAGCACCAAACATCAATAATTTTTCTTTCCATCTTTCACTCTGCTGGTTTACACCACTGTAAGTAAAAGGACAATCTGACTTCCCATTTCTATCCCATATATAACGATCAGCATCTAATGTGTTTGATACACAATACAGAAAATGTATATGATACATAAAGTGTTCAGCTATCAGCTTTAATTTTGTAGTGAGAGCTGCTTTTAATTGCTACCAGGAATGTATGTCAAAGGGGAAGGAACCAAAAATAGAACTAGATGCAAAAAAAAAAAAAAAAAAAAAAGGAAAAGCAGCTCCATAGCTGCTGTTCTAGCAACACATGTATCTCTGTTAATCTTGAGGATTTGCCAACAGTAAGGGCACATGTTTTAACTTGCTATAAAATGAATGTGCCTATGGGCCAGATTTTTATCTTAGTTATAACTATGTAAAGCAGAAATAAACTTCTTTGAAGCTGTTAGACTTATTTTGGATTTATAGTACTCTGAGATCAAAATCGGAACTGCATTTTAAATTGAGATGAGCAGAACAATGAAAGAGGCATAAGATTCAGATGGCAGTGAATGCAACAAGATCTGTAGCATAAAGCTCAATATTTCTGTGCACAGTGTAATGAAGCAGTGGAGCATTGCTGGCTAGATGGTCCATGTTACTACATAATATAGTTAGTATATAAATTATTGTATGCAGATGCACACTCTCACACGCTATTTCTTTGGCATGGATTTTTGTGAGTCTCTTTGTTCTGGAAAGCAAGTAATAAAACAGAATATAAAAATGAATAATATGCATCCAAGTGCACACATATCAAATATACTTGGAAGCATAATGATTATTTTTTTAATCTATTTTCCTTATGATGTGCCTCCTAGAATACAGAAGACAAATATGTCTTTCACTTCTTATTAAAAAAAAAAAAATCCAAAGCCTCTCTATTCTAAGTGAAACCAAAGAAATATGTAAAATTCTGGTATACGTAAGGGAATGCCTTCAGCCAGCATCTTAGAACATCATAGTACCAACATGATGTATGTCTTCTCCTGTTTACCATAAGAAATGGTAATTAATTAATAATAGGAAAATGCTGGTGGTCAGTGTAGTGTCCCATGTAGTACATTGACTTTGTTAATCTTGTGAGATAAATACAGGCACTAAGACAAACACATGGCCAAGGAACATAATTAATGGTGGTTGAAATTAATTTTAAAATGCCTTTATGTAATAATAATGTATTTGCGTTCCTACTGACACACAAACAAAAAATGCCTCTTAAAAATATAACTCTTTGACAGAAATTGCCACTTCTGGTTGTTTTGCTTTTGTAGACAGAATAAGCTGAGATGATAGATATTTCTAGTTCATTTAATGGGATCTGAATATATGCAGTCTTCCAAAGTCAGGCTTACCCTGCTAAGGAAGCAAGGAACTAGAAAAGCACCTTTACCTCTGATGAATGCACCTGACTCATAGATGGGTAACTTCTCACTCAGCTTTCCATACAAGAAGCCCAGCATACAGAAATAATGACAACAAAAATGCAGTGGTATCCCATATCTAGAGCATGTGAAGAATACTTTTCTGCATGTGAATTTGCAGTGTGAATTTAGGTAGTTAAAAAAAAATCTATTGAGGACATACAAAACCACCCCAGCAACAGGGTGGTTTGTTTTCTTGCTCAAACAGCTGCTGTACCCTCATGTTCTGCCAGGAAACTGCTTTTGGTGGGGACACAAACTGGTTTGGAGAAACCCGACCACAAAATGTTTATTGTTTTGAAAAGTTTGTATTTCTGCTGTTCACATGCAAGTAGCCGTGGCACACACTGTTCACTAGGAAACATCTGGCTGTGGGTTTTCACAGTTGCAAGCATTTTAAAGCATAATAATGATTCTGAGAGTAGATAACGTTGACACAGTTACATGCAGGCAGGTTTTAGTGACTAAACAGAAGTCACACGGAAAATTTGTGTCACCGATGAAATGTCAACATGCTGATGTACAGGAAGACAGGGAAGAACATCCAGCCTCATAACTGCTTTGTGTTTGAAGGCCAGAAAGGTACTTCTGTGCAGCATAGATTGGAAGACATATCTGTTGTGATTCACAGAACAAGACTAGGTTTCACCATTCCTATTTTGCCTTTATAAGTCTTAGGGATTTTCAGTGATTTCAGTCTCCGTAAGAAATATAAAAGCATAGATAATTTAGCAAATATAATTTGATGATGCAGGATTATTTCTGCAAAGAAGTCTGGTTGATCTGTGTACAGTAGGAGCGGTAGAGCTGCACAAGAGCAACTGCACAGGACAGGCACAAACACAGGTGGAGGAAGGACTGTCCCTCTGGATCCATCTGATAGAGAAATGTCTGACTGTGTAGAGTGAGCATGTAAAATTTCCAGCAATGGCCTATTTCAGAGTACTTACAACTCAACTGTGTGTGTAGTAATAACTACCATAGTATGAGTGGCAAAACAGTGATGGACAACTGGGACGTTCAAAAAACTAAGACATTAAGGTGCTGTGAACACTCTCTCACAGTCTAAGCATAATCTTGATCATTTGGAAGAGCTCTTAATCTCAGAAGCAAACTGTCAAAGTGCAATAACCTTGTTAAAGCATATCAGTGTTGATACTCAAAGGGTGTGAGCAACAATTCCTCAACACCTGGATCAACCCCTCTGGCAAATCAATCATTGCCAAGTTATTTACCTCCTGCCACCTCTTTCCCAGTAAAGCATGGCAGGACAACTGCAAGAGCCCCAGGAAGGTGACAGGGCAGGTTGTGAGATGCAAATGGTTTGCAAATGTAATGTATTCCCTGCCAGCAGGTGATGCTTACAGTAGCTGCTAAATACTGAATATCTGCCTCTGTGTTTTGTGGGTGCTGTCACATCACACCAGGCAGGGACACACAGAAGCTGTAGAGTTACATTAAAATCCTAAGAAATTGAATGAGCTGGTGCAGCAACATGCCTGAAATCTCATCAGCTGGAGATACTGGAATTCTTTCACTATCACATCAGAGTGCTTGCAGGCAAATGAAACACCATGGTAAGTGTTGTGTATCTAGAACATTGCAATCTCTAAGCCTTACAACATTGCCATAGAAGAGGACTTCTGCTACAAGCACATTGACTCTCTATGCATAGCCAGCAGTTTCCACAATTAGGTTTCGTTGACCTTTCTCTCCTGACTGTTGAGTAATTTCTTAATATACCAGATTTTCTTGAACTATAAATACTTGATAATCATAAAATACATATCAGGTAACTACAATATTTAGAAAGTTCCACCTATACTTCTTAATAAACTCAAAACAAAATATAAAGTATTCTTGAAATAAAAATAAAGATATAGCTTAGCTTTTACTCTTTACTGTAAATATATAGCAATGCAATAACCTGTTGAACAAAAGTAAAAATAAATTAAATAAGAAATAAATTGAATTACACTTTTTATGCATTTTGCTGGCCTTGTTCCCTATAATCTTACTTGGTTTCTACTATCAGCTGTGATATTACTCCAAGCCAAAAACAAACTCCTCCTGTCCTTTTGTTGGGATTTAGTGTTTAGAAATAAATGTTCTTAATCTTAGTAAATGTTCTTAATCTTTAAGGATTTGTAGAACAAGCTGTCACTTTAATCCATCTTAAGGCAACTTGCCTAGTATCTGAAGAAACTTCACTCATTTCCTTTTAGGCGAAGTAAAACATGATGACTGTTACATAGTAAAACTGCTCACTTCTGCTGCAAGAAAATTCAAGTGCGGATGAACCAACCATGTCTTGCTATCTTTTCCTATATACAGGAAAAAGGACAGTGCCAGCCCAAACAAGTTTGTCAGTAGCCTGGAAACGGGCTTGTTTTTAATATTTCCAGCAATTTTAAGGGTCAAGGAATAGCTAGGCTAGTCTACCCTTGCACAGCTAGGCACTGGCTTTCACCAGATCAACACAGGACACAGAAATAGAAGCCCAGTGTCTCAGTGTCCCCTCTCACACAAGACACATCACCCATTGTATCGGCTGTGGCTTCTCTGAAGCATCTTTCATAGAGTTCCTGCTGAAAATAATGTTATCCATGCCACCACACAGATTAAAACTGACTTTTATACTCCTCATCTTTGCATTAATATGCTTTGTTTATGAAATTAAACGGACTGGGAATCTGCCATGTTTTATGTACTTGTGGCACTGGGAGCTGGGTGCTGTTCTCATCTCTGTCACTTTGAGCAACTCACATAGTTTTTGTCCCAGTTCATGCAAGACATCAAATAGTGATAATAGCAATTACCTGTCTGACAAGAAAGTTGCAAAACACTTTTCATTAATGTTTGTAACAAGGTTTTAGAATTTCATACAGAAGACTTTCAGACAGGCCTTTTCCAGGTCTATATTTTTATAGCACCGAAGTTCTTCTCCTTTGCAGAACCTGCCTCATTAGAGAGGAAGAAAATGGCACCCAGATGTTTGCAGTCACATCGGAGGGGTAAGAGAGGATGATCCAAATGGTAAGGTATAAACCTTACCCTCATTCACTAAGGGGAGAGCCTGCCTTTAGAAGCAGATAAGAAGAAGCAATTAATTCCTCCCTTGGTTCTCTGTGTGGGGAGAAGTTGAGTGTCTCTTCTTTATGTGGTGATAACTGTTTAACCCAAGGACTCAGGAAGAGCCCTGGAAAATTCAGGCTAACAAAGTAACAACTGCCTGTGAGAAACACTGGCTGAACTCTATATTCCTTCATAGAAGAATGAGAGAGGCACTAGTTATTCCCAGTACAAATTTCTGTGTTGCTACTTGAGTTCTTTTCACTACAAAGGTTTTCTGTGTTGAGAAGGTCACACGTTCTTCACGCGCTTGATCTGCAGCCAAGCCAAGTCTTTGGGTTCAGTGGCTGCAGAGGACTATAACCCTTTCAGGGCAATGAGACAAATCCAGATAAAAACGGCGGGCAGCGAAACTTGGGAGTGCCATGCTTGGGTCCAAGGTCTGCACACTCTGCAGTTTGCTATCCCGCTCCCTGTGTTCTCCTGCAGGAAACAGGCAAGAAAACAAAGATGCATTCACAGCCTGGTAGTTGAGCTCTATTTCCTGAGCCCTACCCAAAATCATCATCTGAATGCAAATACTACGATGTGTCTGTTTCTGTAGTAATTATTTTTTCTTGGTTTTTAACCCTACAAGTGTAGCAGGACAATTAGAAGGAAAAGCCTGGAAAATGCTATTATAGGCTTAGTTTGAAATGCATTTTCTTTCTCTCTCTCTATTTTTAAAGGGGATTTGTAAACCATAGTGTCTATCAATGATATTGAGCCAGTGAAAAAGACAGGAGCAGAGATTTGGATGATCACGGTTTCCCTCATCAGGACTGCCAGCGTGGGATGTACTTGACACAGCAGTGCCCTTCAGCTCCTTGGTTTCTGTCTGATTTGGCATGGCTGTTAGAGATATTGGAAATATTAACTATGTTGAACACAATTCATCAGCATCTTCAGCAAATACTGTATTGTGAATAGTAACTCTTTTTAAAGCCATTCCAAAATACCACCTAAAGAAACAGACAGAAGACTCTCTATTGGACACGAGGATGTGTCACTCAGTTAGGATGATCTGAGTGAATACGCTTTCCCTTTGTGGATGTCCAGCAAGGGAAAAAAAGAGAGTTATTAGATAGCTGGAGTTTGAGAATAAATTAAAATCTATTTGTTCCTTATAGATATATACTATCAAGGATAGCACCCCTGAATTCTGTCTTCCATCTACTGCCACTCAAAAGTTGTATCTAAAGCCTCACAGGGCACTGCCATCAGATGGGAAGTAAATTTGAGTTTCCCACAGCTGACCAAGCTACCATAAAAATATGAGGAGGCCAAATAAGCTCGTTTATGTTCTGACCCTCTAATCTGCATTAATTAAGAAAATCACAAAGAATAAAATTGACAAGGTTCTCAAAGGTGAAAAAAAGCAATAAACTGGCAATTTCATTGTACTCAGTTCCTTTCTCATCTGTCAGTGAAAGGATGGATTTTACTAGTGCATATAACCAACACAACTAGTTGTGCAAGTGCAGGCTTTAGAGACTGCAAATAGAAACAAAGAACCTGCAACAGCTGAGATAAAAACGAGTCACAGGATGAATCAGATCAGTGGCTGTGGGAATGAATTTCAGGACTTTTATGAAGCTATGTGACCTGGCAGGAGCCCAGGGAAGAATAAGATAAAGAAGATTTGATTGAGGAAGTCACCAATGACAGGTCTGGTATTATATAAGAAAGTGGGAGAGGTTGGAAATAGATTTTTAGAGTCATCATCACAAAGGTGGCAGTTAAATCTATGGGAATAACTCAAGTTACTTATTCATTTACCTACCCACACACGTACACACCCTTGCTGGCTTCTTAATTGACATTGTGGCCAGAGAAGGAACACTGAATTCAAATAGAGGCTATTTGTATTTTATTTCTGATCCAGCTGTACCCAAGAGGTGCCAGGAATCTTGTGAGAAAGGCTCCTTTCAGAAAGAAATTGAGCTGTATTTCAGGCTGTGTGAATTATGGTCCTCTGAATCCTCCAGTCATTTGAAAAATACTTTTTTTTACTCACTAAGGCATCATCGTAACTTAGCATGATAATGTGCTACACTATCAGAGAGAGAATTTTTTATTAATCTGTCCTGTGCTAATTTTAAATACCAACAAGTAATGATTCCATGAAGAGAAAATTGCCAAATAATTTTTTTCCTTTAAATTGGCATTTTTCCAGGATAATTTTTTATGGCTCACACTTTCCATTAAAATTTAATTTCCCCACACCTCAGAAAGCCCTCAGCTTCCACACTGTGTTTTGTCACTAGTAACTGTGGAGGGGCAGGAGGTACTGTGTCTGGCTGTGCTCTGTCTCTGTGCTGGCCAGCCAGCTGCTATCCCCATCACCACTGGACCATGGACACCCTTATACTCCAGGCTTTTCCTCAACAGGGAAACCCCTCTCAGTTTTATTCCACTCTCCAAACACTGGGTTTCCTTAAGTGTGTGGAAGTTTCATGTCTCTGAGATCTTTATGCCTTTTTCAAAGTGGCTGAAATGGTTTGACAGTTTTAAAAGGCTGCTGAGGAATACAGCAAAAAAAGTAAAAGGTAATAATTGTATTGAATTTGGAAGCCTTGAGTTTAGATGTTCCACCCAGTTCATGTCTTTGGCTTAAAATTTATATTAACATATATTTTTTAAGAAAAACAAAATTCTGTTACATCACATTTTTACTGAGATGCAGTTCATGCTCCTCAGTTATCCCAGGGAGCTACCATTAAACAGTGCCTATGCCATGCCTTCAGGACACATAACCAAGCAAGAGCTGCTGGTTGATTTTAGTCTTAGTCTAGCTGATATAGTCCATTTTTTTCCCATGAGGTAGGCATGCATATTAGATTTAAAAATTTGGCCCTGCTGTAGTGGGTGCAGTCACTGGCTCTTCTTGCCTAATAGTCACATTTGTCAATCTCTTGTTGGATCTGTGTGATCTGCTTAAATTAAGTCCTCTTCTGCCCTGCTAATGCCAGCTGTGTAGTGATGTGTGTAAGCAAGGGAGTACTTATTCCCTGTTTATCACTGATAACTGATTTGGGATGCAGAAGGTTCAGCACAAGCATTTCATTACCTCAAGAAGTGATAGGATAGAAATAATTGAATAAAATTCCACTTTCATACCTTGTCAAGCACTCTATTTAAAATATTTCACTTCTTAGGACTAGAGGATAATTGGGAGCACCATTACTGCCACTGAGTAGGGAATAGCTCTTGAGCTATTATAATGGAGATGGCTGCCTAAATGCATGGAGCTGCAAGAACACTGAGTTTTCATCTCCCTTGGACATTTCTGGTAGCTTGTGCTAGGTACCTTGTTTGTTCCTTCCCTGCTTAATGAATGTAACACTAGTCTGGCACCAGTCGGTTTCACAAGAGGGGGTGTCCAGGACTATGGCAGCTCCCCATGGGGGCAGACAGGCAGGACCCAGCAGCCAGGACCCATCCCATTGACCCAGCCAGGAGCAAGCATCCACGGGCACCAGAGCAGCTCCAGCCAGAGCCCCAGGCACTGGACCCCTCACTGGGAACAAGGAAGGGCTGAGACTGGTTGGACAGCAGGTTCTGGAAGGAACTTGGTAGAATTAAACTGCAATAAGGGTAACTGTCCCAAATGGCTTCATGTATGAACTCTTTTCCATATTGTTATTCTAGATATTACACCTTGCAAATAGTGGATGAGGATACACAGAAATTAATTTCTCTACTTTTACAAGTTCATCATATTTGTCAATTTACAAATGTAATCTCCTGCAGCATTCACTGCATAAAACTCCAGCTTCTCAACACTTTTCTAAGAGGTTTCTCCTCAAGAAGTTCCTTATGCTTGATTCGCTGGACTCCTTACAGAAATTACAGTACCCAGTTTGTTGCCATTATTCTCTAGAGAAGATTCATCCATACTTACTTATTTTGGCGAAATTGGGGGCCTAATTAGAAACAAGCTTTCCAGATTATTCAAGTGGACATTTTGACTCACAATAACAACTACTTATTTGCATGTACTTTAAGGGATCAGAATGTAGAGGGAGTTACACATAGGAAAAAAGCCTAGAATATTTCTGCCTTACTCAACCCCACAGCTGAGTATAGAAACAGAAAAAGAACATTACTTCATTAACAGGGTTAATGTAGCCTGTGTCAATATATTCTGATCCAAAGATACCGTCCTTATTATTAAATGTCCTGCAGCTGCTTTCATTAAAAATCTCAATATTTATGCTCTGGGAGGTGCCGAAGTGAAGTCTTGCTTAAGAGCAGCAATGTAAACAACATTATACCTCGCTTCAGCAGGAACTACTCACACACCTGTCCTTTTTGGAAGAGTTTCAGTTTGATATTTTTATTTTCCTATGCTTCTGAACTCTGTAGGTTAAAGGCTGGGGTTTTTTTGTATTTTGGTTGGGGTTTTATCATTTTTGATGCATGTGCCAGCTACACCTACCTTCTAATCCTTACTTGATCTGAGGGTGGGTTCATCTAGTCCCAGGAGTGTTCAGTGACCTCAGGGCATAGTGAATATTTTGCATGCTCTACCTACGTCCACTGCGTTAGCTGCTGTTATCTTAGGCATAACTATTACCTCAGACTTGCCAAGTGTTAGGTATGTGACATAGCACATATTTTCCCACAATGTCCTACTCTTCCTTGCAGAACTTAGTACCTCACTCAACCGTGGGAAACACCTCCTTGTGCACCAGCACATTGACAGCAGCAGTGAGTATCATAAAATTGGCGATACCCAATGCCTGAGTCCCCACATTTCACTATAGCACAAGAAAGTCTGACTCACTGCATTTTTCATTGTCCCTCTAGGATTTGCAGGTGTCCATATGTGCTCCTCAGCACCTCTTTACAAATGAATGTACAGGACAAATTGTGGAGTGAGGCTGGTGTTCCATTCCAACATCCCTCAGTTGACACTTTTCCCCATGGTAAAACAATGAGTCACAAATTACAGTAGATTTTACCTTTAAAAAGGCTTCCAGCAACCAAGTTTCTCCTGACAGCACAGTCCTACCATCAGCACAAAGCAAGGCTCCTTCCTTCTGGGGTACAGCTTGGAGCCACTCACCATCTGAGAGCACTCTGAGTCCTCTCAGGACTTTGGCACTTGTCACCATCACTTGACATAGTTCAAGTACAGGCAGGGACAGGGACAGTGCTAGTGCAATAATAATAATAATAACAACACACAAATATTTCATAAAGGTTGTGACATGTCTTTTGCAATATATTTTCAAGCTTCCATAAAGACAGCAAAGCATAAACATGCTTTGTCAATAATGTTGAACCCTAGAAACTAAAGGTTTATAGAACAAACAGTACTGTAGCACATGGCTAAATCCCACGAATGTCACATCTGTTAACAGAAATAATGGAGCATATCAGTTCCCTGGAAATGGAAATATTTCCTCTGTGTTATGAGGGATGCCTGAGGACTAGGGGAAACTCATGTGCCTTAGAGCTGGAGCTGTAGAAAGGCGATTTCATTAGAGCCTCCCAGAGACTCCCCTGCAGATGCTTCCCTACATTTTGGTTAGTTACCTAATCTTATGGTAAAGGATTTCTACAGCTAATGTACAGTCTTATCTTATTAATGTAAATTTAAGAACATTACAGGATCAGCAATAAGTTTTATATATTGCAAAGTTTGTAATATGTCCCAAATTGTTCCCTTACTGGTCAGGATCCTCACATAAGTGAGCGACATAAGAGTGGCTTTGGAGATTTACCACACAACAGATGCATAGGCCAGGCACTAAGTGAAGATGCAAAATCTCCACTCTTTTCTAACCAGGTTGGATCAATAGCTAAAATGATAATTCTGTTACTTAACAGGCATAAAAGAAGAATTGTTTCCCAGTGGTGAGCTGCCCATCTACACAACATATTGGCAATATTTTAAATCAAGCACTGGAAACCATCTGAACTTGGTCGGTGTTACTGCTTCCAGTGCTAACAGTACTGGTATGCTGGAGGAATTTTCTTTGGGGGCGGAGGGGGGCAGAGGGGGAGGCTATTGCTGGCATAATCCTTACACTAGCAGTGAATGCAATTTGCTAGAAAAATATTTCTCATAACCCTTTTGAGACAATGAACAGCAGCTCTTATATGCCAGTTCTGACATACCTTTACTGAAAGCTAAAACTAACCAGTTTTATGCAGCTGTCTCACATAAAACAAATTATTTCTAAAAATCAATTTTCTGATTAGAGTGTACTTTAAAAATAATAATGAAAAATTAAAATTGGTTTACCTCTGAAGTGATAAGGGAAAAAAATACTTCCTTTAAATTATATTCCTGCAAAACATATTTCACTGTATTTTTTTTCAGTAAAGAGAAAGGAAGTAAATAAATAAGCAAACAAACAAATCAAAAACTGAAATGTCATTGAGATGTTGTCCCAGTGGTATCTGATAGAAAGAAAGTTTGAAGTTGGCAAACAGAAAGATTTCATAAGAAATATCTGCTAAGTTTAACTGTTAGGTCTACTATTGCAAAGATGGTGTTTTGCTTATGTTTTGTTTCAGAAATATTATTTAAAGCAATTGACAGAAAAGTTTCCTGCCACAAGAGGGGAAGGAAACCTTTTTAAAACTGTCACTCTCTGCCATATAAGTTAATATTAAGCAATTAAGTACAGCATTTAGCTATCAGCCATAACCATATGAAATTTAAACCACTGCAGGCTGCAAAGGACATTTGTAAAGATCAGGAGAATGGCATCATCCTCCAGTTATCAATAATGGTTTCAGACCATCAATAAATTCTGAAAGAAAAATTCTGTACTGTGCTGATTTGGCACTGCACATCACAACAAAGTGAGAAATATTTATACATAAATAATATTTAATGTATACATATCTACAGACACATTAACATACAAGCATGGACCCAAACTGAGCAACACTCATCACTAAAAACTATGAAGAATCTTTGAGAAGATCTTGATTCACTACTGGACATCTCCCATCTTGTGCCCCGTGACTCCCATGTTAGAGAGGAATTTACAGAAGCCTAGAAATCTCTATAGATGTCCAAGGTGCTTGAACCTCAACAGCTTTTCTACAGGTTTGGAGATAATGTTCGGACAATCAGGAAGCCTAAATAATTCCGAAATAGGGAAGAAGAAAATGCAGATCAGGACATCTAATGCAGAAATATATCCCTTATTTCACTTTTATGTGATTTTAAAATGTAGCAAGTCTATTAACTTACCTGAATCTGAACTACATGCTGAGAACAATTCATGCTGTTGGCTGACCTGCACAGGGGAGCTGTCCTGACATGAAACATTGCACATCACAAGATACTGAGGAAGGGCGTCTTCTTTCTCTGCCAAAAGATAAACCAAATTTTGATAATTTGAACATAAAATGTTAGTTAAAGACTTAAAAACTATTCTGTTTTGCTTTTTTTTTTTTAACTTTTTGAGGGTAGGGTCTCAGAAGAATCATCATATAAAGTAACTTTCAATTCTGTGTTTAATTCCTAGAAAATATGTTTCTTATAAACTATAGCATAAATAATAGTTTTATTTGTTATTCCTGTCATTATTTTCTTCTTTTTAAAAAAGTCAACATGAAAATAAAATCAATACATGAAAATCATAGTGCTCCAAGCCAAGCGCTTTCCATTTCACAGTTCGGGTAAGAATTATTTTCTTCTCAGACAAATTACATCACTTCATAAAGGCCAGCAGATTCCTGAATAACAGCAAAAGCAGTATTATTAGAAGATAATTTCTTTAGAACCAGAGGGCAAACAGGAGCTAATATTCAACAGTGTTCCCTTAGGGTACAAACTTTAGTTACATTTTAGAAGGAGAGCAAGCTGTAAAAAATAGACTTAAACATTGCTTTCCAAAACCTACAAACTTCATTCCAAGAAGCTAATTACTTAAAGCCTCGTTTCAGAAACTAAAGCTGAAATTAGCCCATGGTCCTGAGACGTGCTTCATTACCCCATGACCAAACACTACTCTGAGGTTCAAACCAGGCACAGTAAACCTGGTATAGAGCAATTGCTGTCTACAAGTCAATGGATACAATCTCTTTCACAGCCAAAAATTAATATCCCATAATGGTTTTTTTCTTCTTAAACTGACCTGTTCTTGGAGTGTTACCATGTCAGAAGTGGGTTTTCTTGGCAAGGGGCTCTAGGAGATTCTGAGCATCCCTTAATACCCCAATAAAGTATGGGTTTTCAGACTTTTAAAGGACCAGGGGTGAAAGTATAACCAAAAATAAAATTATGATTCAAATCTTCCCAGTGTCACAACTTGAGGAAAGTAGTGCTGTGAATGTCACAAATACCAGCCTTTATTTTAATAGTAAGCACACAGAATTATGCTCTTACTATATAACTATATCAGGAACATTGAAATGCCTGAGACACTCAAATAAAGGTTTTCATAGACTCAGTGCCAAAACTGAATACTGAAAAAAAATTATGAAAAGGAAATAAACTGCATTTTTAAAAACTCCTTTATAAAAAGAATATTTGCTTTCATAGTGTGACATTAATACTTGAAAACTTTAAGTGTAAGCAATGAAAATGTGCCAAGAACAATAAAAAAAATGAAAAGGCAAATGCTAAAAAAAACCCCCCTATTTTGCTTTTTAATAAATGAAGTAAGGTTTTTAATATGGATGAAGCATTCCCTCCACAAAATTATGAGCCAAATATCCAAGGAAACCATGTAAGAGAAGGTAAAAGAAAACAGTTCCTTAATGAAGAAAACAGTTCCTTAATGACTTATTACTTCATTAACATGCATCAATCATTTCTAAAATATAAAAATTTTATTGGGATCTCAAATATGGTATCACCAGTAAGTTGCTGTATGCTTATAGTGTTTCTTTCTCAGTGATGTGAAACATCTTGCTTTATTTTTTTGTCTCTCTATTTCTTTCTCCATGCATCTTCCTTGGTTATCATAGTGAGTAAACAGAGCAGAAAACACAAGATTTACTGTCTTCTTTTATAAATTCATAAATGTTTCTAAGGCTTGGTCTTACAGGTTTCTGTCCCAAAGCTTTACAAGATTAGGTAGGCATTGCAAGAGGAACTGAATGAAGTTTTGAGGGTTCTTTTTTTCAGCCAGGCCTCTTTATTTTAAGCCACAGCCTCTGACCTGCTTGCTCTGCAACGTGTGGAAATTACAATCATCAAAGCAGTTTCAGCAATAGCTTCATGAGTTTCCAGACCTGATTTCTTCATGTGGAGGAAATGGTATGTTTTCTTTAAGCAACAGCATTTTTTGTGCTATGATTAGTTTTATTTGAGCCGTGATTAGGAATGGCACTCCATCTTCCTAATCAAAGATGGGATGTTGGTTTTTGGTTCCTATGCTTATTAACGATGGCCAAAATTGTGGCAGTCAATTAGCCAGATTTAGGGCTTTGCCCATCACTAATATCATAGTTTTGCTGAGATACAAACTAACCAAAATAAAATCAATTAAACTCTTGATGGAAGGGAAGTAAGAAGGATGGTGCCTCTGAAGAAAAGAAGCCTGCTCCAGGCTTGTTCCTCTCAGCTGGTGTTCCTTCAGGCCAAGAGCTGACATCACAGTGGACTTCACAGATTAAAGGCTCTGGCTAGGCAAGGAGGAGGGATGGGCTGCCACTAGCAGTGACCAGAGAGGAGCTCTGGGCAGTCAGGTGGTGCAGCAGGTAGCAGGCTTCCCTTCCAGTCTGGGGCACAGCCAGACCTAGCAGCAGGTCAAGCTAGGCTATGGCTCTTTGCTGTTTGGTCATTTCTTTGGGTACATCTTTGGCAAATGAACACAACTTTGTTTTGGAGAAGCTGTTTTCTGAGTCACTTTAATTAACTGCTGTCACAACAGAGATAAAGGGTGTGTATGTGCCAAATCCAGTTGGGCCTGTTGAGTTAACTCTGCTGCTAAGCAGGAAGGTTGAAGTTTTGAGATATAATCTGAAATTGGGAGCATGTGTGATTCCCCCAAGAGGGACAAGATAGCCAGGATCATCTGTCTCCCAAAGGTTGCCTTAATGGAAGACAAAAATAGGTCACCTTTCTGGATGACCACAACTGCTGTTGGGAAAGGAGAAGGGGCCTCTCTTTAGGCAAGAGAAGAAAAAAAGTTTCCTCTTCTTAAAAGATGGGAAGTTGAAGAGAAGACTTTGTCTTCTTCTATGAGCTAGAAAGGAAGGCATGAAGAAGTGTTTCTATTCATCTGTCAATTGGTTATTAAAATGACAATCCATTGTAATTACATCACAGATTATTGTCCTAGAAAAGTAGCTTTTGCATGTGTCAGCAACACAGGGCGTGTGAAAAAGAATCAGCATGGTGCAAACCAGCACACTGTGCAATGGGCAGGGACAGGTGACACAAGAAGGCAGAAAGCCTCTGTCTACTCCACTGATGACACCTCTTAGAATTTGCTGGGTTTGCCTTGAAATTAAATTAAATTAAATTAAATTAAATTAAATTAAATTAAAAAAAAAGTTTTGCAAAAATGAAGTCAAGACTAACTACTTCAGAGGACTGACCATAGCTCTGTGTACTTCCACAGGAACACCTAAAGTTATTTCTCTCTTTGCCTTTTCCTGGTATTTTCCTCTGTCCCATTAGTGACTCATATTTGGGTTTTCCCAGGATCTAAGGACTCTGTATGGGATGGTTGGACCATCAGAGCTATTAGAAGTATATGAGGATTATTTCTATTAAGCAATGGTACAAGAAGTGCCAAGACCTTTGCCGACTCCATGGAGATCAGTGACATGTAAAAATGCTTTATGTCTCACCAGGGAGGTTGATGTCCTCCTTCAGTATTTTCATTAACAAAAAGAGGCTGCTGGTTTTCAGCCAGCTCTGTGCCTTCTAAATTCTGTGAGGGCCTCTCTACTCAATCCCATAGAAAAGTTAGTACCCCCATCTGCGACAGCAAACTGCATGAAGTTTTTCAGTTCATGTCAAACAAACATGAATTTTGCAACCCTAAATGGGAGAGACCAAAACTACCTCTATGGAGGGAGAAGCGTGTGGTGAAAGACACAGAAAACATGCAGAAACTAGAGGGAAATTGTGAAAAGAAAGTAGTAGAAGGAGTAGAAGATCAGAAGGCCAAGATTGTTGCTCCTGTTGTCCCAGAAGGTGTGGAAGTGGGGTTAACCCTTTCAACATTACTGCTACCCTAGATCCCCCGATATTTAGCTGGGACAATAGCAGTGTTAGTCTGGCTTTCAGAGCTCTCTGCCACCCCATCAGTTTGCCATGGCAGCAGCCTGATTTGCCTTTACTTCAAGCCAGTCTGATCCCCTTTTCCTTAGCACCTGCCAGCATGTGCTCCTTGCTGCTGACTTTTCTTTTTTTCTTTTTTTTTTTCCCCTTAATAACTGGATTACAAAAGCTGGGGCTTTTACAATCAGCTGATAATACAACATTTACAACAAAGCCTAGAAGCTGGCAATTTCACTTAGACCATAGACTCAAACCTTTGCAGACGATTTCTAGTGGGCCCAACAAGTGATTTTCTTTGCTACAGCATTTGGTAAGGGTTAAAACTTTGTTTGCAAAATGACATTAACTATAAATTATTAGAGCTGCTAATTGTCACTGAACTGCCATATGTAACTGTGTCCAAACATCAGTCTCTTATTGTTCAAGCATATGATTCTGAAAATTTTTGTTGTTTTACTAATTGAGCTTTGTCTTTATTTGGCTGAAACTTGTTGTGACTGCAACAGTTATTCCAGGGCTGTACAGAAGCCAAAATATGGAGGCTTGATTCCAGCTGGGAGCTATAATTGATATTATTATCTACTATGCAAATAACTATAACTCCATGTACTTCCTTTTCAGTAGGTTTTTCTTGGCAGGATGAGTTGACCCTTACTGTTGAATTACTCATTTTCTCCCCACTTAAAATATAGAGCCCATTTCTTTATTCCACTAACACGACAGTCTGTTCAAGAGCTTAGCCAAATAAGGCCCAGTTCATGCACATTTCAAACCTGATTAAAGCACCTCATTGGGACCTGGATAATATAAAAAAATTACGCTGTTAAATTTTGTAAACTGATAGCAAACTACATATTAAGAAATCAGTTAATTACATGAAGATCACAAATTCAGTATGATTTGCCGGTGAGCCTAGTGTAACCTAGATGCAAGCGAACTGTAGGCAAAGTGAGAACAAGTAATAAATCTACTTGTTCAGTATAAACAAACCTGAGGTGAAGAGACTGTAAATTAGGCAAAAAGGAGGAACACGCACTGGTTACAGGCGGAGTGGTAGCAGGCAGATGATGTGCTCGCCCACGCGCTCGCCAGAGCATTTGCCTCAGCAGCATTCCAGCTACCACTGGCAGAGTTCAGACGCTGGCTTCCAAACTGCTCCTTCAGGGTGAGCTTCATTCCTCCAGAACAGAGAGACAGCATTGCCACTCCTGTAAGGAGATGGGCTCCCAGTCTTTGGGAAGGGAAATGTCCTTTAAAAAAAAATTACAGCTGATAGGGCTACAAAACTTTCTTTTCTGAGTGATACTGGCTTCATCAAATCTGGTAAAATTTGCTGAAAACCAACCAGGTTTCGTATTAATTGCCATTATCTCCTCAGGTACTGTCATTGGACAATAGGTGGTCTCTCCACAGAGTAGGGGGTGACCCGAATACAGCTTCACATATGCCTATAAAATGGAATTTCTGCTTCCATGGGCTCAGTTTTATATGTAGGAATCTCTCTGAATGTAGGACATTTCCTTGCAATTTTATTTCCAGTGAAAGAGAGATTAGCTTTTACAATTTTCTTAGATTGCTTATTGTTGCATATAGGTGCAAAAAGAAGGCCCTGTAAAATCATGGCTCAGGCCTGTTACTTTGGGTATGTAGAAAAGGACTTTGGGAAAGAGACTGAGCTGAATTAGGGAGAAAAACAAGTTATGTAACCATTGTGTGTTCACATTGTGGTGTATGGTCGTTGGTTGAATTATGTTTGTTATGTTTTAAAACTATGTAACTGATAATGGGCTAACTGCTTTAAAAGGCCAGGTTTTTGTAATAAAGCACCTCTCCTTTGTACCTTCCTGGGTACTTTGTATCAGTATGGACCCTTCCCCACAGCTTATAGACAGTCTGGGAAGGAGGAGAAGGATTTCTGTTCCACTCTATGAAGGATATTTTGCTGTGTCTTTTTGTTTCCAGTTGCTAAATGGTATTGTCAAACTACATTTGGATTATGGCACATACTGCATTATATTATATTCATAATTAGCTGCTAAAATGTACTCTCTAACTCTTTACAGGAAAGGCAGCATTCTTCTAGCCACCATAGGATGTTACATGATTGAAAATTAATTGGACCATCCCCATGAGAGTAGGAAACATTCAAGGGGACAGTGTTGGGCAGTACTGTAACTGAGAGGACACATGAAGAGCACCTCCGTGGATGTCCCTCCCATCAGAGCAGAGGTGGAAGGGAAATTTGGCAGAGCATCCTTGGTCCTCTCTGAACTGCAAGTCCCTAACATTCCAGAGAGGCCAGCTGCAATGCTCCTGTCTCACAGATTCTCTCTCAGCTTCTCATACTCCAGAGTGCCCAATATCAAATGTCATCATTGCTCTTTCTTCAGACTCTCCCAGTATTTCCCAAGCTGAATATCCAGCCTTGTACTCCTTTTTTCCAATATTCCTCCCATACACAACCTCACCATCTCCAAAACTCTTCCTTCTCCAACCCATCCAGG
This sequence comes from Passer domesticus, assembly GCF_036417665.1. Classification (NCBI taxonomy): domain Eukaryota; kingdom Metazoa; phylum Chordata; class Aves; order Passeriformes; family Passeridae; genus Passer; species Passer domesticus. The sequence goes on from NC_087476.1 coordinate 59,700,385, forward strand.
CCTGAGCTCACCCACACTGTATATCCTATTTCACTCTCCTTGCTGGCCTAATGCACTCCCACTTTTCAATGGGACTGAAACTTTCCAACCCCTACTTCAATTCTATTTTTTTCTGACCTGCTGTCCTCAGTTCTGACTCAAAATACCTCCAACCCTTTTTTCTCTCACAGATCTGGGTGTTTCCATTTCTCTCAGCTCCCAGGTCCTTCTGTTCTGTTGGGAGGCTCCCAGTTGGAGGCTCTACCTTTGCAGTATGTGGGTGAGGTGCTCGGCTTCAACTTGTTGTATTACCCCTAGCCATTGGCACTTCCTTCTGCTTTCCATCTATGTGAGAACAGCCTGGTATTCCCAAACTTGCTTTGTCGGGGTAAGACTGTCAAAAAATAATAAATAAATAGCAGGCAGGGACTAAAATATTAATTGTTAACCCCTATGGGACATAAAGGATAGAAAAGAATGATCTGTCTGAGAAAAAATTACTACATCTTAGCCAGAGGAATGTGTAGAGAGTGGCTCGTTTCATCACGAGGTCTGCCTGGTGAAGCAAAGTAAGGCCCCTGAGGTAGATGCTTCAGGGAAAGGAAACAGCAGAGGAAAATAGCTCCTGGTTATATACAGGTGTGTACCTGTTTCTAGTATGCTGGCAAGTCAGAAGTTAGACTCAGATTTCTTTGGGCAGTGCCAGCTCTGAAAGAAGAGTACAGGCAAGTGTTCACTTCTGCATTTCTTTTCTTGTTATACTAAAACATCCTTGCCCATGAAAGCCTTCCCCTGTAGTGGTCAACACAAAATAAACGCAAGGCAAGAAAAGGAAAGGCTCTGGGGACTTTCCTCCTCCTGCCTTTGAAGTCATAAGTCTGTCCCTTCCTTGAGCCCTTTTGCACTCACAGGAGATCCCAAAGAATTAATACTCAAATTACCCTTTTTGTGGCTGGCCTTGAGGCTTCCATTTGCAGGTTTCCCTCTTTTCTTGGCCAGAACAGCTTTTCTCATTTCTTTTTCTTCACTCACTGCCCTGCCAAGTGCTGGACATTTGTGGCAATGAAAATTGAGGACCCTGACAACAGCATCCCTAAATTGTCTTCACAGAGCTTTGCTAAGACAAAGATGTTTTCTGCAGTTTGCAGGCAAGATCAAGATTCAGAAGTTCTCCATGGGATGCATCAAAAAAGCGAATGAATATTCATTCTCAATTTCCATGTCTACATTCTGCCACATGAAACTGCATAGCTCTCCTAGTCATCCATTGACATTCCTGTCAAGCTTTAGTTAATTAATCTGTTAATCTTCTGTAATCATTTCAGTGAATAATGAGGTGATTGTACTACTGAAAAATACCAAGGCAAATAGAACTAGCAGAAAGTTTTGAAGCAATTTTTTAAACTTTACTAGAGCCTCTTGGAAGGACAAAACAGTCAAAAGACAAAGCACATTAGAGAAACCCAACACATATATCCACTGGGAATGCTATGCTCCAGCCCACTCTCATTTCATTTTACTCCTGAATAAATGTTTTGAAAGTGGGAAAAAGGCTTTAGAAGTTTAGGGATGGTTTGAGATACCACAAGGTAACAGACACTGTGACTGAACAGCACTTTTCAGCACAAGTGCTGTGCTTCCTTCATAATAGTCTCAGTCTGTGTTTGAATACCATTAGACCATGAGGATTTCATACCCTGCAACCTGCATTAACTACCTATGAGAATATTTCATTCCAATTGTACATAGACACTAAATAAAAATGCACAAGGGAAGCACTTCAAGCAAACTGAAAAACATTTTAGGGGAGAACTGCCTAACCCCCAGGAATGACCTGGGGGTCAAGAGTGAGAAACAAGCCAAGAGTGAGAAAATCTTTCTCTTAGCAAGTTTTTTAGCTGGAAAGGCAGAAGCAGAAAGCATTCTTCCTTTAGTAATCATTTTAGCTCTAGTGTTTCAACCTTGACCTCAGAAGAAAGGGCAATGAGAGAAAAACTGTCCAATCTATTTCTTCATTGGTAAATGACTTACTCATTAATGTTATAGCGGAAATATCTGAGATTATTTACAAGGACCCAGTACTACAGAGTTTGATTTAAAAAATCCCCAGATTCTGTTTTCAAAAAAGGAGCACAGTTTTGTAGTATTTGGCCAACATTTTCAAGATTAGGTGTCTGGTAGTAAGCACCTAATACTGGGGCCTGGTTTTCAGAGTTGTTGATTGTTACATAAATCTCTCTGTGTCTGTAGTTTGTGTGCCTCTTGCCATTCCTGGAAGTCAGACTGTTTATATATAGGCATTGAATACGTTTCTCTGACCCAAGGTGCTTAAGTCTGAAGGGATTTCTCTCGTGACTCCACACCTGAAAAATTCAAGGGTGGGAACCAGGTGTACCTGTTCATTCCCTGACCTTGCTAGTTTGCTTCTCAAGCTTATTGAAAATGTACCTGCAGTTCAGCAATTAGTGAATTGCAAGTAGGCACCACAAACCTACCAAGGGCTCCAGTTATCCAAAACACGTGCCACATGACTGCTTGTATGCTCAGAGCTGCTTTGCTAAAGCAAACAGTAGAACAATGTATTATGTACAATGTTTAGCAGCGGCAGATTTTAGCTACCACTTTCAGCTGTTTATAGATCCTGAGCTCCTGAACTCCATCGACCATTTAAACAAGCACAGAAATGTTTCCTTTACAGCTCCTGTACATAGAACTCCAGACTTTCAATATATGCATGCAAAAAATGTGATCTCCTATATCTGCATAGAATGTGTTTGTGCAACTGCTCACAATCTTCATTCTGTTCATATTTTTCATATTTTCCTTTATGACTGAATCCCATTATTCTTGAGTATTCACGGCATAAATTTATGACATCTGTCTCTGCATTTTTTCAGACCCTTGACTTATCTCATTTTGTTCATGATCATACCCATTATCAGCATTACTTCAGAATTGGTTTCCTCCTCAATTTCATATGCTCTTCACAGGCTAACTTCCCTCAGTGGCTCAACAGAGCCAGGTCTCCCAGAGAGCACAGCCAGGCCATGCAGACAAATGGGTTTAGGGGAAACATTCTGCACAAATCCTGAAATTGACTCCAGCTAGTAGCTTCATACTGAAATGATGATAAATATGTGGCTTCTTGTTTCTCAAAACAAGCACAGCAATGCCTGTGGGCAGGATGATCTATTAGCACTTGTTTTCCCTTTATCCTCATACAGGAAAGTAAGGCTTGGATGCTCAGAAAAATCCATTGTAATACTCTTGGGACTTTGTGCCACAGAAGATGTCACTAAATTAATATGAAATAAAATGGCAGAGAGCTTAAAAAAAACCAAAAACAAGGTATAAATCTCAGTCAAATTAATATTTCCTTAACTAAGCAGTTAAGAAATGCAGACATAAGAAAACCTTCATGAGACAGCTGTCCCATAAAGTCTTTTTCTCCTCCTTGGGACTCCAATCTTTTTTAACAGTGAATACCTACAAGATGATATTAAGGCTTTTAACTGGTTAGAACTTGTGCAGAATGCTCCGTCTTATTCATGTCCATGCAAGGGGTTTCTGTGAAGAAACATATCCTGTTGAGGGAAGCTCAGTACTATTACAGTGGCATAAGAGACTAGTCCAAAATAATAAACACTTAGAAAGGATAAAATGATGCAAGTACAAAGCACTCTGTAAACATCTTTTAATCCTCAGATGTTCCTGTGCCAGTTTCCCGATCCCACTTTATAAACCAGGCTGTCCAAGGCCACACAACAAGTCAAGAACTGAGCCAAAACTGCCTTCTGATGCTTGAATTCCAGTTATGAAACCCAAATGTACATCTCCTCTTTTATTTCCACACTGTGACCACTACCCAAATACCTCCGTTACTAAAAAATATAGAAAGAAAGATTACTGAAGCCTTTTGACCCTTGTGCCCATCAAATCCAGTCTTTGGGCCACCAAGGAGCTTTGCAGAACTCGGTGCTTTACAGTTCTGTGCTCTCCATAGTTCAAAGTAACTTTGACCCTGGCAGACATCAGATATTAATTTCTTTTTCCATGTCTGAATGGCATCTGGATTCACACAAATTCTATCTCCTTAGTAACAATTTTGTTTGGTGACTTGCAGGGAGACAAGCAATCTGAGGGAGAACAGACTCCCAAGAACACAAGTAAGCAGTAATAAACCAATAAAGCTGCCAGAAGGGCAACTACAGCATTTCCCAGGTTGGAGACATGTCTAGATTCACAGTCATGCTGTTATCTTCAAAGACAAAGTCACTTGATTGTTTCTATTCCTTCATCATAGCAACAGCTTCCTTTCCTCCCAGTTCAGCAATGACATCTTGCATCCTCCCTATCCATAAAATAGATCCCTGCCTCTAGCATTGTGCTGATGAAGAATTCTGCTTTCCTGATTGATAGCCAGCCAAGACTGCTCAGATGCAAGTGAGGGTGATTCAAGCTTTTGGATAAACAATCTTAAGTTCCTGCATACCTGAATCTGAGCCAGATTCCTGCAGCAGCATTGCTCACTAGAGCTAGCTACCATCTCCAGATCCCAAACAGCATTTGAACTAAGCTCTCTTGAAAGGATGTCAGTGTTGAGGTATATCATTAGTACATGGAGAACAATCCCCAGCTTTGAGTCTTTAGTAACATATAAGGCTGCACACTTCTTTTCTATATTTATAATACAGAATTTTCGTTTAACATTTGTCATGTCTTCATGTATCAATGGCACATATTTTGATAAATGAAAAGCATTAATGTGCTGTCTTTTGATGAAGCAGCTGGTATATCTACCTTCAGTTTAGCCTGACTCCTATCACAGACTCCTTTAATTCTAACCACAGATGCACAGAAATAAAGAGCATTATTTCTTTTGTTACACTTGGAGGGGATCACAAGCTCTATCAAGTCCTAGCGTATTTGTTGTATTTTATTTTTCCATTGTTCTTTCATCTTTCTTCTCAAATCTTTATCTTAAGTACACTTACTGCACACCTCAGCTAGACAAGGCAAAATGTGTTTGCACTCTTTCTATGGTCCCAAGCTAGAAAAAAGCTTTTCAACATGTGCCTATCCCATAGGCATGAGTAGGACAGGTTTTCTAGAGGAAAATTTATTGCAAAGCAGAGAATCTACTGTGCTTGGTGTGATCATTTTTGCATGAGCACCACACAAGGAAACCATGAAGTCTTTCATTCCCTTGTACTTGGCAATGGTGAGGCCACATCTCAAAACCTGCATTCAGTTTTGAGCCCACAAAAAAGACATTGAGGCACTGGAGCATGTCCAGAGCAGAGAAAGGAAGGTGGGGAAGAGTCTGGAGCACAAGTCCTTTGAGGAGCAGCTGAGGGAGCTGGAGTTGTTTAACCTGGAGAAAAGGAGGCTCAGGAGAGACCTTATCACTCTGTACCTGAAAGGAAGCTGTAGCCAGGTTGGAGTTGATTGCTTCTCCCCAGTAACAAGACCAGAGGAAATAGCCTCAAGCTGTGCCAGGGAAGCTTTAGATTGGATATTGGGAAAAATTTCTGACTGAAAGGGTGATCAGGCATCGGAAGAGGTTGCCCAGGGAAGTGCTCAACAGGCATGTGGATGTGCCACTTGGGGAAATGGTGAAGAAGGTAGTGCTAGGTTAATGGCTGGACTCAGTGGTCTTAGAGGTCTTATCCAACTGTAACAATTCTATGATTTTATGTGTGAGGCAAATACAGGGGCCTGAAAGTAGGAACTCAGTCAGAGCTGGGTTTGTCTGGAACTTTCTGAAAGACAAGTGAAAGGCAATGCAAAACAAGGCCAAGTATTCTGTGCAAGTGCTATTGCTATTTTTTTGTGTTTCAAATGAGGCTGTTCGGAATTGGGAGATTCAAATGCCACCAGAGCTGGTTGTCAAAAGTCAGTAAAACAAAGACTTAGTGCTGTCATCAGAGGTGTGGTATCTTCTGCTGTTCTCATGAAGATTTTGTAATCTCACTTTACAAATTCATCACCTTTGTGGCACTGTACTGTGGCACTTGTGAGTCTGTTCAAGGGCCCACAGATTGTGAGGGTTTTCAGAAATTCTGTGTGATTCTTTTCCCTCACTTCGCTTTGCCTGGGAGTAAAGTACTTGATTATTATTACCTGCAGAATACTTTTATCTGAAGAAGCAAAGTGAGGCTTTGAACAATAAGGATGTGATCCACCCTACAGGAGAACAAACTGGACTTAGATGTGCTTATCTATCTCATATGGAAAATTTATGCACATACATCACTGCTGTAACTTTATCCATTTGTGGAGCTAAAGCAAAAGCAAGTCTTTTGGATGGCATGAGATTTACATTGTTGGGGTTTTTTTAAATGTACGTATTCTCAAATGATGTTTTTATTATGTTTTGGAGATAGTTTAGTTCAAATTTAAAAACTTGAGAGTGGCATCAGACAGGAGTCACGTCCAGTGGTCATGCTGAAAGATCGCTGGCAAGCAGAAGCCCATTTAATAAAAAAATGGAAACTTTATGGAGTTCAAGATATCTTCTTATCTTTTGCTGTTGAATGGCCGACAAAAGGAAGGGAAGTGACTCACTGTCACTGAAACTAAATGGAAGATTCATACTTTGTTCAGTTATGAGTTCAGCTATAAATTATTCAGGAAAAGTTGTTTCCTGACAAAGAAATTGGCCATTTTGTGTTCACAATGGCCTAGCAATCCTAACAGGTAGCACCTGTATGCAGAAGAAGAAATTGAGATCCACTGCTGAAAATGTAATTTGTTGTTTTCAGTCTATTGAAGAAGGCTGTTAAAAATTATAGTTCTGAAGAAAATTGTCATAAAATCCCAACAGCTTTGGTGCTTGGGCTGTGCATAAATACAATTTTTCAAAAAGGTAATACCTAAACTTTCTAGAACACAGAAATATAGAATAGTTTCTCAGATGACCTTGAGTACTTAAAAAATGGCACCCTGGAATTTTCAGCATTTTTTGCAGCAGGTATATCTTGGGCTATGTCAAAATAATTCAAACTCTTTTTGAAATAATACAGGAATATAATTCAAATAAAATGCAGATGTTAACACAGCCTTTTACTTGCTTAAAAGGCCTGCTTTGCATTGAAGTCAACAGGAATGCAAGATGTCACGGGCATTTTCAGTGCAGCACAAGCACTCGAGCTGTTTGAAAGGCACTGGTAGCCAAAAGGAGCACAAGAGTCACAGTTCACAGAGCACCCCAAGCACTCAGGTGTTCAGGGGGCCCCTCCTGCCCTGGAGAAACCATGTCACTGCTCTACCAGCCCAGCTGAAGGCCAGGCTGGGCCCATGCATTAAAGAGCTTCCATCGCTTGTTGTGGAAGCAATTTTAAAGGAGTAGAGAGTGATTAATGTTCGAAAGTGATTAATCTCAGCATAAGCCCCTGACGTACTCAGACACCAGCTGGATGCAGCCATCTGCATGGAGGCAGGCAACAGCTGCTCCCACAGCCTGGCAGAGGAGCAGGGAGAGCACAGCGAGGAGCTTGTGCACATCGGGAGTGTGTGCTGAAGGGCTTCTTTCCCTGCTATTGCTCCATGGGGAGAAAGAAATTTACTGTACTTTGGAAGGGAAGGAGGTATGTAAGCCACTATGAGATGTTAAAAGAAAAAACAAACTAAAAACAAAAACAAAAACAAAAACAAAAACAAAAACAAAAACAACCAAACCAAACCAAACCAAAAAAAAAAAAAAAAAAACAGGAGTACTTTACAAAACCGTTTGAGCTGTAACAGAGAAATGAATGAATTTGAGGTCACATGAGTAACTCCTGTAAAGATTTCTCAGATCCATTTTCCAAACAACTCAGACTACTGACCATGAGAGCTGGAGGACTTTCTTTTGTTGTTGCTGTTTTTCTGTCAAATTTATTCTTGCAGTAACCTTCCTGAAAATTACACATATCAGGGTGCAATAAGAACTCTGTATACCTAATTATTGCCCTCTCTTTCTGAGGAAATTACAATATCTGATTTTACTTTTGGTTTCTAAGTGTAATAATTTAAATGAATCATTGATCAGAGTCTTGTAGCCCTACCATTATATCCACACGAGTACCTCAACAAGTTCCGTGGACTTTGGGTTAAGTGGTATATTTATTTAATATGGATGAGAGTGAATTTTATTACTGGTCTACAAGAGCCATTCCTTAGCAGTGTGTGAAAAAACCTCACAGTCTCATCGTGTTCTTTGCCCTCACACATTTAACCAAGACAGTGATATTACCATGTACATAAGTTAGATTTTCAAGTACATGGTATAAATATTCCAATGAGAACAGGCTAATAAGTTTTCCAAATGAACTTCACCCTTTTGTTTTTTGAGGCTACAAAACCTTCTTGTGTTTTAGGGATTAAAAACAAAAACAAAAAAGGTCATCTTCTCCATCACCTTCCTCTCTGCAGATAAAGGTGACTGGTACGTACTTGTAATGAGAGCATGTTTGCTCTATGAGTTGTAGAAATTCCTCACTTTCCTCTCAAGGAAAGTGTTGGAGGCCTGGCACAAGTACCCAAAGCACCTGTGCAATCTCCACACAGAAGGTGCCAAAGTCTTGTCCAGAAGTAGTCTTGGCTGATGGGTAAAGGCATGGCCTTCTCTCTGTATGAGAGTTTGAACTAGAGAATGTCAGAGATCCTTTCAGGCTGTACAAGATTTGGTGGTTTTGCAGTGTTGATTTCAGCTTTCTCCTAGGCATGTCCTTTATAGCTCTGGCCAGTACCCATCACAACGACAGCCTCATGCAACAATAATGCTTAGAAATGGGGGAAAACTCATTCTTGCAGTCTAAAGACAGAAAGGTAAGACGTTAAGTAAACTTTTCTCTTTTTTTCTAACTTCAGCTTTTAAAATGGATTTGTTTCCCCAAAAGAGAAGAAAAATCTGGAAGTGAGACATAGCCAAATTTTTCCTTCTGCCCTAACTTCCCAAGTAACTTTCTGAGAAGAAAAATAGTGAAATGCTTTCTTACTTGGCAACTTCTTATCATTTTCTCTAAACAGTACATGTACCCACAGTGTTTCTTTCTCCTTTCAGCTGGAGACCTCAAATATTCTACATTATTATGTGACACAAACTAAGACAGCAAATCATGGTTCTAAAAAATGACCAGGAGTACTCATCTTCAAATGTTTCTCTGTCCTTACTCAGAAGAGATGTAGCTGAGCAGACCCCACATGGCAAATACCCCCAAGCACTGCAAGGAGACTCTGCTTTCAAAGAAGAGGAATCAGCTGTTTTGAACAGCATTTATATTTTTCATTCTCCCCACCAGTATTTTTTTTTAGTCAAGCTCTTTTCAAAAAAGCTTCTTTTATTTTCTTTGTCTGTCAATAAAATTCTTCACATGAGCAAGCTGTCTTGTAAATACAGTGCTTTTCAACTGGATTAACCCAAATTAAGCATTTAATTCACAGTGAAACATTGAATAAAATGGCCCTGTTTTCTGAAGAACTCTCAGGAACTTGACCCATACAGGATAAAATAAATTAATAACTAGAGATTAGATAACTAGAGATAACTAGATATTTAAAATAAATTAATAACTAGAGATTTTATTTAAGTGCTTCAGTTTGAGAATTTGAGCACCTAAATTTAGGCTTGCATTTTTCCTTAAATTAAAATAAATCTGAAGTATGAAGAGATGTTGCACCCTGGCTAATGTAAAGCTGTCCAGATGAATTTGTCCTGCTGTACCAAAATATAACACGTTGTAGCAATCTCGTGGTTTCTCTCTGTTAAAAGCTGTAGTTAGATCTAACATACCAATATTAATCCACAAAGCTCTTTGCTTTAAAAAAAGACCGTAAATAATTATCCTGTGTTAGTACAAGCCACATTTTGCTGTCCCTAGTAGAAGTTCTGGGTTCTGAATAAAGCTGCTGTCCCCACAAACACTCTGTGCTCTGCTGACCTGGTGGGGAGCTGCAGTGGTTAGGAACAGTGAGCCCTGTGAGTGCTCTGGCCATTGCATTGTCTCACCACTCAACAGTCAGGTAACAAAACCCCTGGTTTAGCCCTCATTTTTACAGATGAGCCCTAACTTTAGATTCATCTGTCAGAGAAAAGCTTCAGTGGCTTCAATGCAAAGAAGAGGTGAATTTCACTCACTTCCAGCAATTAGACTGAGCTCTCTGCTAAGATCAAAGTGTCTGGTTGATAAAAAGCTGTTTCCTTGAGGAGTACAATTCATTTTGGCCAAATAGCATTCAAAAGTGTTAGAAGTACTTGAGGGGACAGTGGCCTAGCTCAGTAGAGCACCTAAGCACATCCCAGCAAGCTGCAGTAGGTTTGGGAAGTCCAAGCCACAATGCACAGCCCACACCTGGTCAGGGTCTGCAGGCTGGAGGCAGAGCAGAGCAGGCAGGGCAGATTTACACAGTCACACAGCTGCTCCCATTCACATCCCAAGAAGTGAGCTCAGAGCCTTACTCAGAAATGATTAAAGGTTCAACTCCAGCCCCTTCCAACACAGTCATCAGCAGGTGACCTTTTTGATGGACCTCAGTGGGAGGCAGCCCTCAGCAAAGGGGACAGCAGAGAGGAAGAGGCAGCAGGTGTCTGAGAAAGCTCCTTGGCTCTTACCAGAGTCCATCAGCAATGGCATTATTGGTGACATTACTGAAACATGTCTTGTGCCAAACATAATTGCTGATCTGCATCAAAACAGGGTCCTAAGGAACTATGTGATAAAAATCAATATAAGCAACCAATTTACTCTTTTTTTTTTTTGGAGATTAACAGACAGAAAATATTGTGGGTAATGAATTTTAGAGATGGATCTAAATTCAAACCTCATGTTGAAGGAGCAGATCTCAATGAGAATATAGTGTCTTGCCACACATTACTGCATTTAATAAACTCATATGCACAACCATGTCTGGGTGTTAGGGCTGGGTGTTAGGTGTTCAGGCTGGGATCTGCCTTTGCAGTTAAGATAGTACTACTAACTTTTCTTTCTGGAAATTATTTCATATTAAAAACCTTTGAAAACTTAAAATGTAATTAGCAGAGAAACAAAAAAAAAGGCATAAGAAAGTGGAAAGAATAAATAAATTTTATTTTTCTCACTGAAGAAAGGGGAGAGAGATTAGTGGTAGAGAAGGCTGCTGACAGCAATTTAATACAGACCGGTGTCACAGTATGTTGCTGTCCTCCTCATCCTCCTCCCTCTAGCCTGACTCAACAAGGGCAGCTGCTAATCCTTCCATTTTTAGCACAATGCAAACCTTTCTCTGTTCACTAATCCATCACCACATCAGCAGCATCAGCTGATGTGCAGCCCCTTTTGCCTACAACCCCGTAGTCTCTGCCAGCATGCCTGTACACATCTCCTGCCCAAATTCAGTGCCGTGAACGGTTTGTGGGGAGAGCAAAACACTGCCCCTTGAATGGTGCCTCAGGAGAGCTTCGGCAGCCTAAGTTTTAGTTTGTTTTCTTTAAAAAGCAGTTCAGTCGAATAGAGCTCAGATTTACAGGACAAAGAGGGAGAAAAAACCCTGCTAAACTGTCATTAATCTCGCTGCAGTGGTGGAAAGAAATTCCATTTGTGTTCCTAGGGAGGGTCTTTGCTTTATGATCCAGCAAATGCTGGATGCTACAAGGCTGTTTGAACTTGTGCCAAATTCAATAGAGACCCACAGCAGTGGAAAACAAAGTCATTTAATTCTACAGCTAACTAAACTTCTACTATAAATTGTAGGGATATACTGTACAATTAAATCCACAGCTTTGGCACCCAGACTAGTTCGAATTTGAATCCATCAAATTTTTTTATAAATAAATCCTAATATTTTTTTTAGTCAGTAACAAGCAGAGAAGATCTGTAGAGTCCAGCAAAAATAGTTTTTCTCTGGTCTTCATTCATCTTTTGCACCATTTTGGTGATATAGAGGGCTGAGTACTGATACAGATCATGCAAGAAAGGACAACTTCATGAAACTGAAGAAGGCACACTTAAGCTGCATGCAACTGTAAAATATAAAAAAGGCATACCACCATTAATTAAAAAAAATTAACAAGACAAAGAGCACAAAGAGCAAATGAACAAAAACTCAAAAATCCAAATAATTCTACAATACTCTGCGCATGGTAAAGGGACATTACTATGCAAGGCCTCACATCTGTTAGTTTGGTCCTGAGAAATTGTGGGATATCTTGAATTAGCTGTTATATAACACATGGCATAAAATACAGCACATAATTCACTCATACACATTAAAAGCATTTGAATTTTGAAATCCTCTGTGATACCAATAACATAAGAGGCATTTAACCTTTACAAAGAATGAAATGTTAATCTAAAATTAAATTTATTTTTATTCAGATATAATAACCTCTGTCCCACATCCAGAATATGGATTGTGCCTCCCTCACCCACTATGTTTTTTGCCAAAGAGGACTGTCCAGGCAGAAAAGATCTCCTTTTGTGCTTGCAAACGTCTCGCTCAGAAGCAGCAGGACTAATGCACTCATGCAAGGACATGGGCTGCAGACACATCCCTGCACATAACACAAGGTAGTTCAAAGCACTTGGAAGCTGCTTCTGCATCTTTGGCAACCTCCAAGAGAAAATGGTCTCAAAAGTGGGATATGGCCTTGGTACTGATGGAGAGGGTTACTCAGCTCCAGGAACAGCACACTACAGATTCTTCCAAGTTGCTCACCATGGTGAGTAACAAAGAGCTTTTATTACCACTAAAACCAAAAACAACTCAACCAGGAAAGTGTGCAAAAGTGTCTGAGAGTTGAATTATATCAGCTCTGAGGTGGCACACAGTAGCAGTAGTTAGGAACAAAACAATCATAGGAGGCAACTTAATAATGTAATTGGCTTCTGCATTAGGTCAGAGTTGCTACAAACCTCACCCATCTGTGAAGCTGTCAGATTTTCTGCTTGAGTTCAGCTTTATCCAGTAAGCCAAGGGAAAGAGGAGTACAGAGGATGTAGACATAAAAAATTCTGGCTTTTGGCTTTGGAAGAAACAGGAAACAAATTTACAATGCCTGAGGAACTTCCTACAGCATGATTTTGCAAGGCAGTCAAGATTCAGCTATCAGCAGTACAGAGCACTACCAGATTACCTTAGAACAAAAATACTCCCAGTACAATTTCACCTTCACAGTTCAGCTTGCTGTGCTAAAAAGTGAAAAATAAGGAACAACTCCTCGAGAAAGTGCCAAAAAAAGGTCATACAATAATGTAGAGAGTGATGTAATACAGCAGACGTTTGGAAACGTGGCATTTTGTTTACAAGCACAGTACTATCTACTGAAGATTTCATGCAGTAGAGGTTGCCCCAATACACTTGGGTTTGTAGAACCTGTGCACTTCAGGACTTTATCTCCTTCTCTCATTAGACTGTATGTATGACAGAAAATACCATGCTGTCCTCCAGCATGAAGCATGAGGGAATGTCCCCATGCAGGACGAGGAGGAGGAGGGAGATACTCACCAGGTCTTGTCCCATGACTGCAGAGAGAGGTTTTCATTCAGCACATGCACCCAGACTCAAGCTCAGGAGCAGGCACAAGGCTCACTGGCTGAGAACCAGATTAAAACCTGTTTGCTAAAGGCCTCTTCAGATAACCTTGCACAGAGCCTGGCACCCATGGGCAGTAGGGAGGGAACTCCTCAGTGACCCCACGGGGAGGACAGCCATCCCTGGCACAGGGAAAATTATCTCTATACTATATTTGTTATACAGGGAAAATGAAGGCAGCCCTGGACAGACACACTTAATATAAAATGAATTTCCCAACTGTTCCTTAAAAAAAACCCAAAAAAACAACACCCAACTTTCATTGTTCTTCTTCAAAGAGAGAAAAAAGCTTTAAAAGCTTTGCCTGCTGGTGTCCATCACTCTGCATGTGAAAAGCCTCCTTCACTACTGGCAAATGCATATTATGCCTCCACATATGAAGGCATTTCCCCAAAACCCAAAGGCAAGCAAAGTCTGCCTCTTCTAGCCAGCAAGGAGATGAAGCATCCGTGGGTTGATCAGCACTTTTAAAAGGAACCAGAAGTTTTTAACGTTAGCTTCATTTGAATAAGAAACAAAAGCGAGATTTAAACTGAAATTAAATTCAATGACACAAAAGACTCTATTGTGATACAAAAATATAAACAATGTGATTCTTACAAGACACTGATTCATGTTTCCTTTCTGGAAAAAAAAATCTTTTTTTTTTTAATCAATACGGGTAGGAACATATAGTTCAGTAAATAACATTTGTTGCTTTTCTCTTTCCCCCACTCCCTTCCGACCCAGTTATACTCTTATAAAGAGAGACTGATTACAGCAATTTCAATGTCCAGACACTTGAGAAGATGTTGCAGTGAACACAGACCACCCACTAACTTCATCTGCCTTGTTTTTGTAGTCCTGAATTTTTTCAGATTTTCCACTGCCCTTGATAATGAAAAACATAAGCTTTTTCTTTTCTTTATTAGTTTTTATATACAGAGGGTAAAATGCAAGGGCAGGTCAAGGAGAATTTGTTAAATGCCAAAAAATCCAAGACATCCCTCCACATATGTTTGCTTTCCTCTTAATTTGTGTGCCATCAGTCACAGCACTGGTTTCTTTTCCACTTACATTCTAGCTTCAAGATCCAAACTGGTTTCCCACTAAGTTTACTCTCACAAACCTGCTAGACAATGACCACTTTCCTCACATGAAGCTTGCTTCTCTTAAAAGTAAACTACACAGGTAAAACAGAAGGGGAATTAGCCCAGAAACACAGAAATTTTAGTGTCATTCCACAGGTCAAAGCTGTTAAAGAGCTCTCTTCCCAGAGTCCAGAAATTCTCTAATAATAAATAATAGTAATAATAAATATTTGCTTGCATAACATAGTTTGTGTGCTATCACACAGAGCTATGTCCTTGGAGGCGTCTCTAAATGGGAGCTTACTGCTGACAGGGGCAACAACAACAAAAAAAAAAGAGACAGTTTGAACTACAGTTCACTGTTGAAAAAAAAATCTAGATAGGCTGCTTGCTCGTTAACATACTGGCTTTGCTGTTCACTTCCAAAGGTCACCTTCTTCCTGCTGTGGAGCCTTCTGCCACATAGCTGTCCAGTCTAACAATTTTTGTCAGACAGTTTTTGTCAGCTTAAGTTAATTATTAACGTGAATCACGAAAACAACCCCATCGCAAAATCCTTTTATTTTACTTGCAAACAGGGTACATTACTGACAAAAGCTGAACAAGCTTAATCTACCATAAACAGTGGTCATGTGTTACATTTACATAGCTCTTGTCAGCAGTGCTTCAGAAAAACACACACAAATAGGGATCACTTCATCCTTCACTAGACTTAATCAATTTGGAATTTTTGAATGGTATACAGCATTGGTTTGTATAGCAAAGGAAAGAGCACAACTTTAGTGAAATACAGAAACCAGGGGGAAAATATTTTAAGCAGGTCAGTCATCAACACAAACTGAAATATGTCCTGAATCACAGAATAAGACCCTTATAAACAGGGCAGTGAAAGTTTTACTGACTGCAAATGGTCAATGGCTTTGATTTTCTGCTTCACTGCAAAGGTTCAAACCCACACATCTCATTTTATCAGTAGATAAACATCTATCTCAGGGTAAAGCACAGTCCCATAGCTGAAACCTGACACCCTGAATGCTAGATATCCAGACTTACTGAACTGTGCGGATATCTTTATATGATAATCCATCTGTAAAAGATACTATGAATTTCCAGTTGCCTAATTTTCTTCCCTTGACTTACTACCAAATTGCCTACTGCAATTCTGAAGCTTTTCCGCAGAAAAAGGTTGATTTCTCATGGGGAAAGGCAAGCTAAACACCTGAGAAAAAAATACCCCACCACCAAAACTCCAGCAGCATAGAGACTATCTCCTCAGGGAAAAATTCAAAAGCAGGTATTCAGAATATTGCCTAATTGAGACCACTTGCAACAGCAATTACGTTTAAGAACCAGTGCCAGAGGAGTAATTTTGATTTCTGTACTAACACAGGGTTTGGTGGGTGTTTTTTGAAGTTTGGGTGGTTTGAGAGTTTTGTTTGATAGATTATTTTTTTTTTACAATAAAATGTTTTCCATTGTTCTTCTTGATGTATTTCCCAAAAGTTTGATGAAGACAGCATTTAGGCTTAGCTACTGTCAACAGGTCAGACAAAGATAACTCTGTTGGCAGGTGTTAGTGAAACACCACAGTCAGGGCATGCTCTCAGGACATGCTTGCACACACAAAAGCTCACTCTGGTCACACAGGGCCTGTTCTTGATGCAACAGAGACTGCCTCAGTTGTCTAATACAGTAAACACTAGGAAAACAGCTAGAAGACCCTTGAGGATAGACACCAAACTATAGTTTAACAAGACCAGAGAACATTCTGGACTCCTGGCAAGAAGATACTTTCTCGTTGTAGGTACCAGCTCACTTAACACCACTAACTCTGCTCAGCTACAAAACACAGCTAATCAGAGTTTAAATTAGCTTTCCTACATCTCCTGGGTAAACTCTGCCTGCACCCCTGCCAAAACACACTGCTCTCCTCCCCTGCACTTCCAAACAATCCCTCACCATAGGTATTTCCCCTGCAGCTTCTCACAGTGCTGTGCACATAGCTGTAAGTTGCACAGCCACACCAAATGATCGGAGGCAGAAGTGGATGCATAGAAGAGTTGGCTGTGTATCCTGGGAACAGGAGAAAACTCTCAGCCCTGCCTCAGCACTTCTCTCCTAGCTCTTCCCCCGCTTCATCCAAAAACTAGACCTAAAAGGAAGAAATATTTCCAGACTCCAACTTCAGCTTCTGCCACGGTGCTCTGATGGGTCTCAGCCCAGGCAGCCCTAATCACAGTCGTTCTTCACATTCATTTCAGGGACACGCAGCAGTGCCTGCAGCGCTCTGCTCCCACGGGGAGCGCAAACCAAAGCTGCTGTGGGAACTCAGCCGCTGCCCCGACAACAGATAACAACAGGATGTCATTTATCCTCAGCAGCAGGGTTGGAGGTCTTGCCGAAGCAGTCAGAGGTCAAAATTAGTTACCAGGCAATGGCTGCTTAGTGATTCATGCGAAATTAGTCGTGACCTCAGCCAAAGGGACTGCGGAGAAGCGTTCACGTGGCGCTAGGGCACTAATTAGCACTGCCACTGGATGGCTCCATGCAGGTCACAGCCGGGTCTGCATCACACGGTGAATTACCCCATCCCACTAATGACGCCAGCGTTAATGAAGTGAAAGTTTGCTCCCATGGAAAACTTCAGTCAGAAATTACTGCCTTATCTGATGCAAATACAACAGGGAATGAAGGTTCTGCTCCCTCCATGAGCATCAGCCAGTGCCTGATCTCATCCCAGAAGCTGGACCCTTTACTTCCAACCACTCTTTAAATGATTCCTTCCTCTTTTGTGTTTTAATCTCCAAAAGACACAGTTTTTTGTTCTGAAGAACAAGCAGATAACAAGCAATGTGTGGGATTAGTAGTAAGTGCATAGCAAAAGTGTAAGATTTGGTGCCACTGTCAAAACACATCCAGGCAGCTGGTCACTTGGTGACCACAGTGTGGTTGGGTGCAGATGAAAACAAGGATTGGGTCTATTTTTCACCACATTAGAAGGACTTTCAAGAAAAGTTTGTATTTTGACAATGCAATTCCCTTGGGAAAAAAAAAAAAAGTTTGTGTATTAGATGTACGCAAACACATTATAAGTAAAAACACACCATTGCTTCCATTCTGCATTAATTTCATCACAATCTCCCTTTTAGATCTTAAAAAATTCAGATTTATTTAGAGAAATCAAATTCTCCACCCAGTCCAAATAATTTCAAAACATGAAAGCCCAGGAGTACCCAAGGAGACACAGTGTAGCAGCTTGTATTTTCCTGTTTGATGGTGTGGAGATAAGACAGAACAGACAAACTGCTGAGAACATCCCAGCTTTAGAGAAAGTGCAGATCTAGAGCAGCTAGGCAAGAACCAGGAGCACCTGAAGTCCAGGTGTAGATTAGGGAGCAGGAGTGATGGCTGTGGCGGTACCACGGGGTGCAGCAGAACTCCTGATGGTGGGCAGGTAGTGTGCTGACAAATCCTGGCCAGGAGACTGTACAGCCTGCTCTGGAGGCCCACAGCCATTTCATTTCAGTAGAAGCCTTTTCTTCAAACCTTATTTCTTTATTTATTTATTAAACTTCCTAAAATTTGACTTGGCAGAGAGAAAAAGGGACTTGGCAGTGAGAAAAGCAACATTTCTCAGTAGGGTAACTTAAAGCCGGCCAGTGAAACTTGATATGAGTTCTTAATCTTCAAGACTTGTGTTTACATCACAAGCTGTGAAAGTGGAGCCAATGATCAGGGGAGCTGAAGTTTGGGTTACATGAAGTGCTCGCTTTTTGTTTTTCCTTCTAAGCTATTATTGCTTTTAGTGCAAAACTCAAGAATTAAAAGAATTTTAAGGGCATGGGGAGTCACATATTTAAATAACAACAGCAGTATGGGATGGCCTTGGATTTCAAGTCAGTCCAAAAGCAAAAGCAGAATTAAGAGGGAAGCTGGAGGTACAAAGCTGGACTAAAAAGACTGCAAGGCTTATGTGAAAGCACCTGGCCAAATACAAGGGATGAGATCCTGTAATGTTTAACAGCCTAAGCAAAGACATTCTTTCTCCATGACTCCAGAGGAGCAGGGGATACACAAGATGGGGCAGAATGGCACTGCTTGCTAGCAAAAGTGCTCATACAGTACAACACTACTGCCCATTGTGTCACCAGCTCCAGTAATGCAGCAGCCTGGATGGTGACAACCTTCACCCTCCTGTAGTTTTGGAGAGCCCAAGGCTCCCCTGCTCCATGCAAGGAAGAAAAGGTCTGGAAGTGCTGCTGCTCCAGAGAGGAATGCAGTTTTGTAGCCATTGCCCTCGACCAGCTCTACGATTAAATTAATGGCTAAATTATGGCTCTGGGGTTCCAGGTGCCTGGCTGAGGCAAGAGGTCCCCAAACTTGCTGACTTTTCAGATTTATTCTAGTAAGATCAACCTTTTTAAAAGATGAGAAGCTGACTGTGCACTGCAAGAAAGATGCAGAGCACTGGTAATCCAATCCTGCTCTTACTCATGTCAAATAAGAGTTTTACTGCTGACTGCAATGGGGTCAGCATGGCATCCTCAGAGCCATGCAGGGGAAAGAAGATTTAAAAGGCAAACTTTTCAAATCTGAATAAAACAGCAGATTTCAGATCATATATTTCCAAACAAAAGTTACTGAAAACAAGGGTTTAAAGAGCTACTTGCCAATTTTTAATGCAGCTCTTTCCAAAAGCCCACTTGGACACATCAACTCACAGTGAGGTTATGGAATTCCAAATCCTTTTACATAGGCTGGGGCAAGTTAGCACCTTAACACTACCTGTTCTTTAAGAGGGTAGGAAAGATACTTTTAATAAGAGAGGAGAGGGAGGGGTGTAACTTAACAGCAGGAGTAGCTTTCCATATTTTTCACACTGTTTGCCACCAACCTTAAACACACAGAAGCTATGTCCTGGAAGTTCTTACAGCAAAAATACGATACCATAGTATGAAACACACCTTCTGCTCGTTTGCAGAAACAGATGTCCTCACTGCCTTGCCAGGCTTGACAGAGATACATAGAGCCTGGAAATCAGTAAATGTTACGAGAAAACTAAGCTCAGTTTTATAGGCCTGACTTCAGTTTGTTGACATGTAACTTAATGCCTCTCTTGAAAGAGCTCATCAAATATTTCAAAGAGAGCACAGATTTCTTTCATTACTTTTACAGAATAAAACCCATAGAATAAAAACCTATCAGAGTGGGAAAGGGCAAGCCTGTGCCATTAAAAGTTTAGACTCTGTTAAATGCTCCATTCTTGCTATGTTTGCCACTTAAGCAGTCAAATGAATGACCCCAGACAGCAGAGTATGCAAACTTTAACCAGGGGGTAAAACAACTGTGTCTGACCATAGGTAACAGAAGACTTTTTTCTGACCACTCAAGTAAAACTCTAGGCAAAAGCCTTATTATGGTTGTCCTCAGTGCAGGCAGGACAGAAAAATAAAAAAAGCAAATAGAACTCTCCAAAGCCAGTCACACCAACAGAGAAAATGTTTTTTCTACCACAGAAGTGCTCAAACTCACTTTTTCCTCACTGCTAAGGCTGAAGACAGCTATTCATTCACCTTTTTATGCAATCATATGGAGTCAAATGAGGGTAGCAAAGGCTGAAAAGTCAGAGCTAATGTTAGCACTGTATATTTTTATGACCTTTGGTGTGTTTACAGAATACAGAAGCTATTGTCTAGAATACTTTCTTTCCATGCTGAGGAGGACGGAGCTAGGGAAGAGGATTATGAACAGTTCTCTGTTTGTGCATGAATACCAGACCTAGCATCTCCACAATGCTGGATTTCTTACCCTCAAAACAACTTAGGAGCAGCAAGCGTTGTTAAATACACACCAACATGTGATGATGAATGGGAAAGCAACATTACATTTACCAAAAAAAAAAGGCAACAAAATAATTCTTAACCTTCTACTTGAATTTTGACCATCATTTTAGAGCCCACACAATTCTATCTTTTCATGTTCTGGACAACTCCTGGTAAACACAACATAAAACAACAGAAATAATAGTGCTTGTGCTGCAGCAACTCAGTTTTATAGTTTTTCTCTCTTCCTCATACAGTAAAAGTTCCTATAGAAGAGCCATTCCTATTCCTTGGCCACAGAGGTTCCTTATCACCTTCATCAGCCGTATCCAATGCTAACTGAATAAGGGAATGTTGCTTTTACAAGCTCTTTGGACCCAGGTGCTGTAATTGAATGCTCACCCTAGTGCAGTCTGTTTTGATGGAAAAGTATTCTCAGGTCATAGAAAGGCCCCATAAACATGGAAAGGATAGATTTATACATGTTTATAGGTTCTGTATTTTTCTAGCCATTTAAGAGACAGATTGGTCCAAAGCTTAAGCAAACTTCTACATACACCAATTCCAAGACACTTCAATGACTGCCTTCCTTTCTGTCTTTGTTATATGAACTGCAAACTTCTGAAAGCAAGGAAAGTCTTTCTGGGAGAGTTGAGGATTTTTTTGGCAGGATATTTGTACAGCAGATTTCCCACCTGGACTTCCACTAAACATGATACTTCTAGACAGCAACACTACATTATCACTATTGCGGCTAAGCAAAGAAAAATTCCTTTTTTGCCCCCATGCTGCAGTACTCTAGTGAAAACCATGAAACAAAACATTTTTAGAACCCAGAAAACCTCCTGACCATCAACTCAAACCCATCTTTCCATTAGAGGTTTTCCTATCTTTTCAGCTTTTGAACAGCAAGCAGACGACACTGTCTCAAGGGCCTTAAAGCTAGAAATAAAATAATAGACTAGAGCAACATTTCAACCTTCATTTTATTAATGAGTAGAACAATCAAAACTTCAAGAGAAAAAAGGCAAGAGACAAATCCCATGCTGACTTCTCTTGCAAGAAAATACCACTGGTCAGGGAGATGGTCCTCCCAACTTTAGAATAGATACTGCCTGCTGGCACTGTGCATCCACAGCCTGTAGGGCAGAAGGTCCTGGACAGACCCCAGTGGGACTCCCCATGGCTGGACAGCAGAGGCAGAGTGTGCCCAGCCTCCCACAGAACAGCAAGAGGTTGCTTTGCATCACCTTTCCTCTGGCACTCTCAACTTACTAAAAGCCGTGAAAATCCCAGCTTTCCTGAAAATCCTTCCAAGACAACCCTATCCTATCCCTAGTTCCCCTCCAAATACCCTCCCCAGTTCTATACAAATTATATACCCTTTAGAAGTTTATTTGCCTAGTCAGAACTTGCTAGTAAATAAGCATGTCTGTACTTTGTCCAAAAAATCGTTACAGCCTTTGGCTCTTCTACCAAGGCACCATTTCACATGTTCTAAAAAAAAAAAAAGCCTCATATCAATAAGGCCGTAATTAATTCTGTGAATATCAGACCACTCTTAAAATTTTGACATTCAAATAAGCAACTGCTTCTTGCATTGCTTCAGACTATACGAGTACCAGGAAAACAAAACAAAACCAAAAACCAACTTTCCAAAAATCCCCAAACACACTGGGGAGGAAAAGAGCAGATATTGGAAATTCTGGTTGGGAAGGAGAATTTAAAAATACTTCCACAAACTTGTTCCCAAGAGTCAGTTTTGTTACACGATCTCAGTACTCTGAATAAGCTGCAAGTTAGCAAACTGGAGAGGGAAGAGGATGTAAACACCCTGCAAATGCTCAGACACTCTCACAGGACATTCACAGAGTGCTCGGAAAGGAGCTGTCATCCCAGCTCACATTGTTCATATTGTGAACTTTCTCCACCTCTTCTTCTGGGCAATTGGTCACTGCCTTCACACACATGTACACATCCCATGTGCCTCAGCAGCTACATGGGCAGACTGAGATCTGAAACAGTTCTCCAGAGCTGCCCTAGAGTTGACCTGTGGCTTGGTCATTAGTAGGCAGGGGAAGTTGAAGCACCACCAAATATTCCTTAACTGGTTGACCAGAGCTGGTACTTGAGTAACAAGAAAGTTGGTTTGTTCTCTTCTCCAAATGAGCTGTGCTTCTTGGTGTTGTTTAGAAGGAGCCTTGCTTGAGCTGGGACTGGAGTTATTACTCTGCTCTCTGGCCAAGCTAGCCCAAAGCAGTGGGCCAGAACATATTTAGGCTGTGCTTCTACCTCACCAAAGGCAGCAGCTGCTCTGGGGAACATTCTGGATGCAAAGGTCTGAACACATAAAGCATCAAACAGAGTGATTGATATCAATGCAAGGATACCACAACTCTCCACTGCTGAATCTTTAGCACAGACCAGGAGCCAGCAGTTTTGGCATTCTGAGATCTAATTCTTATGTGCACTGATTTTAGCAACATCCTGGCTTGCCAGACCTGTGGTTGCATCACTTTTGGAAAAGGCCTTTTATTATGTATATATAATAAAGTAGTAGAAGCAGACAAAGAGGTCTGAGACCTAAAGAAAAGCCAGATTGGCAAAATCAATTCACATTTCATTGTTGTTTGAATTCTAGTAAATACAGCCCTAAGAACAAGGGAAATCTGGATGAAATCCAGTAGATTCCTTGGCCTGAATCAGTGCTGTGTTAGAAGTTGAGGCAGGGAGAAAAGGCTTTAAACAATGCTTGCATCCTCTCCATCTGCAGACTAACCCAACACAGCCATAGGCCCTGGACAGGCTTAACCAGCTCAAAAACCTGGTTTGAAGGAGGCATGAGAGCACTCTTATGACACTGCACAGTCTGCTCATACACATCCTCCTGACTGCATTCAGACCTCCAGCATTTCTGTGCCACCCAGGCTCTGTGTGTTAGCCTCTAAGCACCCTGCTTCTCTGAGTGGCAATGTCAAAGCCTTCCTTACTGTCTTCTGCCAGGCACAACTTCCCTCCCCTCCCCGCTCCCATCCCTTTCTTTGAAGTGTTGTCTCTCACCTCTAGCCCTCTGTTTCTCTTCCTTCATCAAACCAGATTTGAAACCTTCCTTCGAAAGTTAAAAACTCTTTTTTCAATATTTTGATTTAAATAGTTAAGGCTAAGGTTTTAAGCATTTTGTATGTACACTGACTAGCTAAAACCAAGAATGCTTACATTTGCACTGGTTTATACCTTCAAAAATTCACATTCAAGCTGCTACCAAACAGGTCATCTGTCAAACCTTCACCCACCTCTTTAACTGTGTCTTTAAGGACTTGAGATTTTTTTTCCTATGCAGCAGTGATTGTTCAAAGATATTTATAAATTATAGGATTTTATTAGAACTGAATAATGCTTGAAATATTGAAAAACCAAAGGGACTAACATTATTTTCCAACTACATTTTTACAGTCAAAATAAAGGCTTATAGGAAACATAACACTGAAATTATAACAAACATATTATTCCTAAATAAATTAATAAATAAATTCCAGAACAGCCATCTTTTTACACTCTTAAATAATAATGTATTGCAAAGAAACCAGCAAACTCATGTGATCACCAGAAATAACTATGACAGATTTCTAGCTCAATTTTTCTGGAAAAGCAGCACATACCTTTCCAATTAGAAATTCACAAACATTATCATGTATTTCCAGCATGTAAGACCAAAGGACAGCCCCTCTCTTCCATTCCCTGTCACTTAAGGCACACCAGTACAAGCCAGCAGACTTCCTGGGTGCCTGAGCACAGCCAATCAGCTGTGTCCCAACCTGAGCCCATTTGAAACATGTTTGTCTCTAGTCTTGCCAGGGTTGCACATGGGCCATAACAGCATAGACAAGACCTGCTGCAAAACAAAATAGTTTTGGAAATGGCTTCTTGCCTTCAGTGTCTCATGCACATCCTTGGGCATCATCTTGTAATATCCTGGAATATAAGAGAGTTTCCACTTACTAAAGTCTTCTTTATGACATGACTCATTACAGGAAAGGAATGGAGGCCCCTAATATAACAAATGATACTCCCCCATTTCAATCACAGCAATGAAAAGAAAGCAAAATTTCCGTTTCTCTTTTACAAACTCTCTCAGTGAATAGGCATCATGTGTTATTCAAGGTTTTAATTGCTAACCAGTTGACTGTTAAATCCCACCAGGACTCGCATATTTTTTTACTTTCTGAAGGATCATGAGATGGAGGTACTAATGTTTTTAGCAGTCCCAGAGTAATCAGGAAGTTTTGTTGCCTTCAAGCATGTACTTCTTTGGAGATCCATTGACTGTTTTTTCAAAAGAATTAATGTCAAACCATAACATGAATCTCTTTGCAGACTCTTATTATTGTCATCAGAGTGCCCATAAGAAAAATATCAACCCGTGCACAGGCAGA
This sequence comes from Passer domesticus, assembly GCF_036417665.1. NCBI lineage: Eukaryota > Metazoa > Chordata > Aves > Passeriformes > Passeridae > Passer > Passer domesticus. The sequence continues at coordinate 59,725,240 of NC_087476.1, forward strand.
AATTCCATTTGAGGGAAGCTGGCTGTCTACTCCTGCAACAGGATGGGGATTACAGGATGCTCAGAGCAAGCACCTCATGATAGAAAAAAAGGTAGATTAGCTTGGCCTAAGATAACATGAGCATGAAGTGTCATAGGGTACACTGTCTCCCCTGAAAAAATATTGCAGGGCTACAAAAAAGGGTAGAATAGAGGTAGATTAGAATTAGAATAGAGGTAGAATAAAGGGTAGCTAGAATACTGGAGAATACTATGCTGAGTCACAAGGGGAGGAGGACAAGAAAAGTGGGATGCATCAGCACCATAATGACAACCACCCTTGTTGTGACCTACTGGCACAAGATCAGAGGATGATGATGGAAGAAGAGAGATTTTTATTTCCAGTCTGACAGAGCAAGTCTGTTTTCTGATGTCCAAAGTCAGAGGCTTGATGTTTTGTAAGAAGCAGTTTCAGCATCACAAGGCACTTTTCTGCGCTTGTAGGTTCAAAGGGAAAATGTGACTGGCCAGGATCAAAAGCACAGCTCAGCCATGGCTGATAAGCACGTGCCTCATGGCACCTGTCCTGTAAACAGGGTTTTTCACCTTTCAGAACACACTGTGGCTGAGGGACCACCTGCAGCAGGGAGACATGGGACAGGCCATCTTCCTGTTTACTATGGAAGAAAAGAGCAATGAAAATATGGAACTGAAGGTACCTATAATATGTATTTTAGTCTGAAGTTTGTGTTCTTTAAATAGGCCAAGGAAGCCTTGCCGGGTTAGTTCTATTAAGCCTACAAACCCTTAGAACGTGTTAGTTATAGCAATACAGTAACAGCAGTTTCACTTTTTTACTGATAATTCTTCCTTCCTTTGCTTTAAAATCTCATCTCCAAGTCCTTCCTTTCCACCATTATATAGAATAATCTTTGGTAAAATATTTAAGTTAATTACTTTTCAAAAAGTGCAGATTGTTGAACTCTTTCTTCAGCTAGTTGAAGCTACATTAGATTCTAAATGCCTCTCACACAGTGCTTGACCTCCTCATTCCCAAGAAAATCCTTCCAGTTTTAGTGAAGGAAAGCCATTGTACACAAAGCAGATGACTAGTACTGAGAATACTTGATTGTTTTCCAGCTTCTGCCATGTGCTTCTTGGGTGTTTTCCAGGAATTCATTTTACTTTGCTGTGCTCAGATCCCCATGTATGAAATTGAAATAATATTATCCAACAGCATGATATCAGAACCAGATATTATCATTATTGCTAAACCAAAGGAAATACTCACCCCTTGGTTTTGTGGTTTTAATGCCCTAAAAATAAACAAGGACTATATACCTCTTCCATCAGAAAATAAAACAAGTAAATGTACTTCATTCACAGCATCATTTTCCCACTTGTGGATAAGAACTACATTTAAAAACTCGGAGGAGTGAGAGATGTTATTTATCATGTAAGATTTCCTACATTCAATGTAAGAAACCCACACAGAAATGGCTTGATCACAGCAATCTTAGCACTGTGAGCAATCTTTACACAGACAAATGAAGTTCATAAGCAATCACCATGCTTTGTTAGTGAATAGAGGCTCAGGGAATCTGATTCCATGGGGCACTCTAGAGAAAGAAAGCATCAAGACAGCAGATAAGAAAAAATTCTAATTTCCCAGTGACACAAACCAAAATCATCAATGAAGACAATCATTGATAGGGACAATTTTTAAAAATATATGGTCTTTCCTGAAGAATTGGAGCCCCCTGAGTGACAGAAAAAATGCTGGATGCCATATACAGTTTTATAGAACACATACTACTGCTTGTTGTCTTCTTGTCCCAGGACGGCTAAAAAGTTCATGTTAGGAGCAGCATTCACTAAATATTTAGCTTTTTTTAGAATGGACTTTCATTTCACTGGTGATCAAGAATTTCCTTTATATGGGATACATCTTCTGTCACTTTGGCTAATACTTCACATAGTCAGAGAAGAGCTATAAGTTTCACTTAGAATCAATGGAAAAAACAGCAGTATGAGGGAGAAAAATGTTACCATGAGAGCATAATAAAAATGTTACCATGAGAGCAGCTTCCTGTAATAGACTGCTCTTTCAAATCCAGCAGAAGATAGTGGATCTCTTCAGCATTCACTGGGCTGCTAGACATGTAAAGATGAAGCATGCAGACACACAAAACCAATCACTGTATTCCTATAGACATAGAGGAATTATACATTTCCTATAAACATGTGGACACAGACAATTATGTTACTGCCTGGGACAGCCAGACTTATCGCCCTAACTTTTCCTTTTCTGTGTGTGCAATCCACACACTCCAGGCCTTCTAGGGACTGGGCTGCTGTGATTCCACGGGTCCCATCGTCTCCTGGCAGAGACACCACTGCAAAAATGGGCTGTGAAGACAGCTTGGCTCAGAACTGCTCGTAGCCCGGTCCAGAGCTTACTAGCTCCCCCCTCGTAAGGGTTAGAGTGCATGGGGGGATGCACACGGAAAACAGGATTAGGGAATTTAAAACAAAAAATAGATAGAAGCCTGCAGGGTATCTGTCCAGGGCTGCGTTTGCCTGTCCTGCAGTTTCAGGGAGCCCCATGGCGCGCTGTTGGCGCTCCAGATCCATGGTTTTTCCAGCACGGGAGGTCCCAGCGGGGCAGCCGCGGGCCAGCGCTGCCCCCCAGCGCCGGCAGCCCGCCTGCGCTCAGCCCCGGCCACAGCCGACTGCCAGACCTTTCCCGGGAGCAGAACCGCAGTAAGCATACACAGAGAGCTTTGCGATCACATATTCTATTAATATATCTATAGAGCTGTACCTATATCACAGAACTATATGCAATCTATGAATATCTCTACAGCAATATATATTTTTATTACATATACACTTCCCCTTTTCAAGTAAATATTTACACTTGTTCCACTTTACACACACAATGCATTTGTACTTTTTTTGGTTGTAGATACCAGCACATGGGACAAACAACACAGCAATTAATGCAGGAGGGTAGTGCTAGGTGTGATGAAGAAACACTGGTAATTCAAAGAATTCTCATATCTATAACAAATTAAGGTTCCTATGTGATAAAGATGGTGCTTTACATCCTCATTTCATTTTCACAGCTGAATTCCATATCAACAAGGAACATCTTGGTCTGTAAACACATGCTCTCTCCCTCTTCCTCCCTTCTCCGAAGATTTTATGATTATTTTTATTCCCCGCTTTCCATAAGAAACAGATTGGTCTTTTATACACAGCAAGAAAGTCAAAATTAAAGCTTGACACTCCCTGTAGCTAGGGGTTTGTGTTCCTGAGTCACATCCTCCGATGCAAAACCTTTGTGAGAATTTTAAAGCACTCCTAAAACACTTCCCAAAAACAATTGTAAGAGTCCTGCTGGGAGCAGCAAAGGCACACTGGAAATGCCTCCTGCCTTTGGGGTCCATAGGCACTCTCCAGAAAAATCCCATTAAGGATCATAACTGGATGGGACACTGCTGCCTTGGAGTGAGTATATGGGCACTGGTGCCTCTGGTAGATTAACACCAGCTTAACACTGTATTTCATATTGACCCTGACAACATTTACAGAAATTGCCATCTTGCTTAGGCCATGGAAGAAGATGTTTTCCCTTCTGCCCTTCCCCAGGTCACCTCCATCCTACTGTGCAGAATCCTACAGTGGTAAGTAGGTACAACCATTTTCCAAAGATATGACCTAAAGTTAGGACTCACTTTCCTTATTTTGAATATAATCATTTGTGTTCTCCCCAGACAGGATTAACCAGAAATTTGCCATGTCTTGGCTGGGCTCCAGTGCCTCTGACACAAAACTGCATCCCCACCAGCTCTGCAAAAGGAATAATTTGCCAGGATTTTCCCTGAGTCTCCAGAAAGATCTCACACCAGATCTTAAGGATGACTCAGCAAACAATCCTTACCTCTCCTACATCCCCTCATAGAAGGGAAACTAATCCAGAGGCCTAAAATTACAAAGACAAAAATGTCAGAAACCATGCAGTCATACAGCATCATGGAAAACCCAGACACTTGGAAAAAATTGAAGAGTTGAAAGAGAAGGAGCAGTGCAAGGAGTCAGCCAAGTCACAGTCTGGGAAAGATAAGCTGCTTCAGGAAAAAGGCAGTGTTCTCTGTGAGCAGGCAGAGCCAATTGTACTTTCCCTCTGATTTAATTAGGGCAAAGAACAACTTCAGGGATCCCTCAGACTTGTTTCTTTAATTAGGAGATTAAATGACAAAGTATATGGACAACTGCTTTGATATCCTATAGTAATTTGGAGGTTCCTAGATCACAAATTGCATTAAAACAAGGACATGGAACACAGTGTGTGACACATTTTAAAATAAATATATTGCAGTTATACCACTGTTACTATGTATGCACTTCCTAATGCACTTTTTCATTTTGACTGTATTCCAATATCTGGACCAGAACATCTGATGTTTTAAGTTTATCCAAATAACTAAAAAAATGTCTTGGCTTATATATTGCCCAAATAGAGTGAAAGAATTTTCTGAGTCAAGCTAAATATGCTGTTATACACTGTATCCTCATAAGGAACATGAGTCAACAGAAAAACTAGCTTTATTGCTTTATTATTTAAGTAAAATAATCTCCTAGTATATTCTTAGCTGTTTAGGCACATTGGGATCTGTCATACAAAGCAAAAGCATTTTAAACTTTGAATGTTGCCTCTGTTACAGTAACAAACCAAAACCAACTTATCTAAAGCAGGATTTGGGATTTTGCTATTAAAGGGCTGGAGCCTAGTCACACTAGAAACATAATGGCCTGCCACAGTTCAGTAAGACAATATCCTAATCCCTTGGACTTTCTTCAGTTAATTTTGGAAATCACTCTGCCATTCATAATGCAGCACTTTGTCTTCATGTACCCATTTTCTGCTACAGCCAGCAGTATTGAATACTTTTTGACACTCCATCACTCTAGCAGCTGTTTTATTTTGGTTTTGATACTGCCTGTGGAAAATATGACATTTTAAAGTAAAAAGAAAGAAAGAAAGGAGGAAAAAAGAGAGGAAACAAGTGCTGAACAATGAGAGACTTTGCACTCATGTGAAGGCAGCTCCACCAGCATGGAAATAGATGGCCCAGCAGATGTGAAATCAAGGGAGGCTTTCCGGTGTTTGCTGAATCATTTCTTCCTTTGTTATCGCTACAGGGCTTCCTGTCAGCAAGTCAATAGTGCATTCAGAACACAGCTAAAAGGCCAGATCCTATTCACTGAAAGCCCCAATTAGCCATGTGATGTCAAGGGACCTTTTTGCATCTAACACAGTAACATTGTATCAAAATAATGGTTATCTACTTCCAAAGCTGGAGGAGGGAAAGCAAACTGGAGCACACCCATGCACCGCTACTGGGCCTATAACAGATTTTTACAGTGTTCATGTCAAGATTTGTTCTGTTCTCTCATTCTTCTAGATCAGATAAGCATTATTCAGCAGGATTTTCTTGGTTTCATTTTAAAGGAACGGAACACAAGTTACATGCAAGCCCTTTAAGAGAATAAATACACAAGTTTTACTGAGACTAAGATGGACTGAATTTACAAGTGTAACAGCCACCCTCTCTTTGGGGTCATTGGACGAGGATCTCCATATAATCAAGGCTGAAATCTGACCTGTTCTGTGTAAACTGCCTCAACTGACCCTCAGTAGCATAGGCAGAAAAAGAGATGGGGAGGTGCTCTGGCTTAAGGGTTATAGAAGAAGTTAGGCAGGCATTACACAGAGTTTTCACTGGCAGCTGAACTTTTTTGGCAAAAAAGTTCGACTATTGAGGGCTACCTAATTCAAGCAGCCACCTCTGCTCCTTACCTGAGCACTGGTCCCTACCCCAGGGCAGCCTGAAGCTCATGACCCCAGAGGTCTGACAACTGCACCCAACATTGTCCAGGGAGCAGCCTGACGCCTGTGAGAGACCAAAGAATAAGTGCAGATTTGTAACTAAGTGTTCAACTCCTACTGCTCTTAGAATGACTCTTGGAGACAGCTTACTCCCCATGAGAAAAAGAAACCAGCTCTCAAGACAACAAACCTGTCTATAAAAAATCTGCAATGAAAAGGGAGTATAACACTGGGTTTGCAAATGTCTGTATACAAAGCTCAAACTCTACAAGGAGTGCGTCCATGTAATTCACCATTGCAGCTCTGTTCCAAAAGAAGGTAACTGAAACAAGGACTGTATAGCTTCTTTTTTTTTAGTATTAAGATTATATTTGATAACTGAACTCTAACTGTATTTTAACAGATATCAAGTTTTGCTTGAATTAAGCTATTTTCCCTAAACATCTCCTATGTTGTAATGAACTAGATACCACTATAGAAATATTAATAACTTTGTATATCACACTTTCACTATTTTCATGGAGATTTCAAATAAAAATGACAAAACAACTCAAGACTTCAGGAAGTATTATCTGACAGGTAGTAGAATTCAATAATATTCAGTTAGGTTAAAAACAATGCCCCCCTTGAAAATAGGTCAATAATTCCGTGTGAAACGCTCTATTTTACATCAGGGAGAAATAGAGTTTCTCAGGTAATTTTTACTCCTCTTAACTTAGAGGTTACTATAAACATCAGGGCTTAAAGTTTCATTGTATACGACTCCAGACAGTCCCATGCTGGCTTTTAGAGATGACAGAATGTGACAAGTACACAAAGCACACAGACAGCTTGAGCAATGCAAGCTACTAAAAAACCCTGAACTTTACAATAAAAGCCTACACTACTATATCAGGTCCCTATAGGAATCTAAATTAAAAGTACTAATCAGAATTTTTTACTTGCCACACAAGCCACATACTGATTAAATTACACAAGAGCTCACTAAATAGCACAAGGGTTTTTTTCTACCTTGAATACAAATTCTTTCCCTAGATAACCTTAACGCTTCCCTTTCCTTGTTCGTTTTTCAAACATGCTCAATTTTTATAAGCTACTTCATTCGTATGAGGCTTTGAGAGAAAACATCCACCTTGATCAGTGATGAACAAGAGTCCCACATAGCAGCACAGCATGGAAGACTACCAACAATACAGTAGCTGTAAGCATTACTGTCTTTTCTTTCTGTAAAAGACTAACATATTTTTCAATACTGCCACAGCATGCTTTCCTCTGTCCCTGAACTAATTACACCTTACAAGTAGAAGTAGACAAGCTATACCTTTTATTAACAGGAGCATATCAAAAACTCTTAGCTGCAAAACACCAGAATTGAGATTCTGATTTTTAGGGAAAGAGAAAAGATACAAACAAACAAATCTGCCCATACCCACACTACAACAAACAAATCCCTCTAACCTCCTTACATGTTGTAATAAAAATATTTTTAATAGCTTACCCTTTCAAATAAGTACACCACCCTGTCTTAATAAACTACTTTAAGTAGGTTTCTGTCACCTGCATCTTATTCTCATCAAGAAGATTAAGTTAGCTATTTAGGATGGGGTTTTTTTTTCACACTATCACTTAGAAGACAAGCCAAGCCAAGCAACAAGGTGGTTTATGTACTTAATCTGCAGCTCTCTCTATAATAAATGCAATTTAGCTGTAAAATGTTCAGTATAAATTTTGATTCCAATAAAAAAGTTACTATTTTAATTATTGTAACATTCTAATCTAACTATGCTAATAGTTTAAAGTGTTTCTATTTTAAAGAACTTTTAAAGCATTGATACCTCTATTATGAGCTCTTTTTGCTGTTACAGAATTTGTAATTAGCTTAATTAGTTTAGCATCCAATATAAATGCACAAATTCAAGAAAACAGGGGGAACTGAAATGGAAAAAGCAACTTAATTTTGCTCTTTTCTCTCTTCCAGTGATTGCAACTCCTTGGCAGGAAAGCTGGACCTTGTGTCAAGCCAGAGTCCAAAAATTGCTGCTTAGGGTCTGCCAGTCTAAGGTCAAGAAGCATTTAATATGCAGAGTTATAAACTAGTACACCAAAAGATGCTTACTTGTGGCTCAGTAGTACTTTCCAAGGCTGGGGTAAATAACCAGGATGGAATTGTTTTTTCTGATTTAAGTCTGCCCATGCTAATCAGTCAAGGAGGTGTCTGACTGACATCACTGAAATAATTCAAGTACCTCAGGTGTTTTCAGAGAAGCAGTTGTTAGCACCTCATGTGTCTGAGGTAAGAAAAGTGCTGCATCTCCTTTGGGTGTCAAGGTAGTGAGTTAAGTAGACTTTTTTCCTTGGTTTTCTTCTAAGAAGTAGCAGCAAGCATTTGTCTTCCATAAACACTGCTGTGCATATTAATTATATAGAAAGAAAAAAAAGGGTTTTTTCTCATGGGCACTTAGGCAGAGTGTGAAGTTCTCACTTGTTTCTTGTGCCTAAGGAAGCTCTGACTCACTTTCACTTATTCTACCTTCTACTGAGGAAGCCTTTGTACTATTGTGATAGACTGGATGAAGAAAGCTGTAGCTGAAGATGTACTCAAAAAGACAGGGGAAAAGGCTGCCTTATTAAAGCTTTCAAATACAAAAGTAGTTCTGGAAAATCTTTTCTACATGTTTTTTATTTTTCTTTTTTTGTGTAAACTTTATTTATGATTATGTGGCTGTGTTGCAATTTTGATGGTGTCTATCTCTCTAGAGCCAGGGTACTACAGCTCCTCTGTTTGAATCAAACAGAGCACCCTCCCCAGTTTCTCATACTTATCATAAATACTGTGGTGTTCTAGGCCAAATCCCACTCCTTGTACAGTGGTCTAAATTTGCTAGTATTGAGCATTAATTTTCCTACCTATTCTAGGAGAGGCTTTTCAGGTAATTGCTCAGGCTTTGCAGGTGAGCCTTTTTAGGGAACTGTCCAACAAGAGAATAGGAAAAAGGATAGACACCTAACAGAAACAGTGATCGTCCTGTACTGTGTTCTTTACATCTTAGGTGTAGCTTTTGTTTAAAACTTTTGCTAAAACAACAACACTTTTATTCTTAAAGCAGTATTTGCTCCATACCTTAATTTTGTCAGGCATTTTGCTTAGGAGGAAGAACTCTTCATCATGTTCCTTAGATATGGACAGATTAAATCTATCTCTTTTTTTTCCCATATAATTATCTTCTATGCCTCCTTGGAAAAATTTAAATGGTACTTCTCTTTTCCACAATACCTAGCATTAACAGTATAGTTTAAAGTAAAATAAGGACTTTTAACCTGGAAATGTAAGGTGCTACTTCATGGTTTTGACAGTCATGCTTTTGGAGAGGAAGTCCATTACTAGTAATGACGCCTAAATAAACATGCACCACTCTTTCAAGATAATAGAATTTAGCCATGTTAATAATAACTGCAAAATGCATGCAAGCTATTTTTTTCCTTTACTTGGTGGAGTAAAGCTTACATAGAAGTGGTCTGTGGACAGAAATTAGTGATCTAAATATCCAAATGATTTTTTTAAATGGGTTTGGTTTATTTGTATTTAACTACAGTGTAATTAGTGTTAATCTGCTTTCTGAAGTTTTCTTCTGTAGAATTTTCTTCTTTCCCCTTTTCTCCAGGTCTTTCTCAAAGCTCATATGTTGTGTAGGTATTAGGGAAAGAACAATATGCAATAAGTCAGAGCAGATGAAAACTCAATACTAATTTCTTGGTAGGTAATTCTGTGTGAAAGATGGCACTGGAAACTTACCAAAATTTTAAGGACTACATCTAACTTGTGATAAAGAAACTGTGCACAATAGCATTTATTGTACCTTCCTTATTAGAGGAACAGCTGTTGCTTGTTTTATTCTCACTAGCAACAGAAGCATGAAATTTAGCTTTGCCCATGACTGAATCCTTGTGTTTCAAGTCTGGCCAATCTTTTTCAAACAGATTTGAAGAGAAATCCCAGGGAATTGTCAACATCAGTTACAGTCTTGCAGTCTGATCCTATAATTGGATGCCACTTTGTTTCTTTCTGTAAAACTTCAGGGGATTGCTCAGTTCCACCAAATCAGGCAGACAATTTGATGTTAGATTTGAGAACAATTACTGTACTGAATTATTAGGACCAAATTTTTGTAATAAATGCTTCTTTTGTATGTTGTGGTTTGGGGTTTTTTTCAGAGAGCATTATAGCATAACAACAGCATGCTGAGTTAGGGATGTATCGTACTTCTTTTTCTCTTTCAAAAGTTGATTCCACTATGAATGTAGGAATCAGGCTTATAGTAATTATCACCTACAGTTACTCAGCATGCTTAGAAGATGCAAATGCCATATATCACCTTTTTACTAGTTCCTGAACATGTAACTATTAACTTAATTATTTTGTGAGTATTTTTGGATAGGAGCATAGACTTGTTTCCTGTTTATTGTTGCCTGCCATAGCATCTGTTACTAAAGAGTCTTCTTTTATTTTAATTATTATTGTCAGTTTTCTAGCATCAAATACAACTTGTTGGGTATTGAATATAGAGAGAGCTGGAGTTTTCCTTTTTATTTCGTACTTAGATCATCTTAGATCAATTAGAATTAGTGTTTTAATTACAGGATTGCCAGACCTATGAAGCAAATACAGGTGCTATAGCTGACAGACTTTATGCCTATGGTTATAATGCACTTTATTCATGCATAGCCTCAGCCCAGTTACATTATATAACCAATATGCCCTACCTGATGCTAAATCTGGGGGTACAGAACTGTATAAAGAAGTCTGAAAATTCACCAGTGGTTAAAACTAGGGGCTTTGAGAGGCCAAAATTAAGACTGGAGTCCTGTCTGTGTGTTTTTTAAGAGGCAGTCATTTTCCTAGACTTTAGGTAGCTTCTGACTGAACCACATTTACTCAGAATGCAACAAAAATTTAAAGAGACAAAACTGAGTCATTAAACTGAGCTAAAGAATGAGTTTATAAAGGCACTAATAAACTGCTAGGTTCCCATTTCATATCTACTCACACTTTGTATCATTTCTCCATAAATGACTAGGAGGAGATAAATGCAAGTGGTGAATTACCTTTTCTACAGATATCCTGCACTATTTCAGCAGTGCTCTGTATGAACATGGTGATTGATGGGCAAAAGCTGAGTTCACAAGTTGTGGTCCTCAGTATGCAAGGCACACTGGGGGCAAGTACCTAAACTGAATAAAAATCAGCAAAAACTACAGCTGAAGTGCAAATCATATGCTAATAATCTCGTTTTGGTTTTGATGTGGCATATATAATCAGCATAGCACAGCAGCATGCAAGTAAAGGGAATCTTTTATTAATATAGATTGTTTAGATTGTTAGCCGAATGGTGGGGGGTTTTTCTTTGTTGTTTTTTTTGGTTTTGTTTTTTTTGTTTGTTTTTTTTTAATCACTTCCACCGGTGGGAAATGGTAGAGGGAGATAAAAAGATTGGCTAATGAACCAGCCCCTCTTTTCAGGTGGGTTGTTAAGGGCATGGTGTTGGGGAGGCTGCACTGATTTTTGGGCGAGCCGGGAGCGGAGGCCGCTCAGCAGCGGGGGGCGAGCAGGGACTCGCTGGTTCCAGATTGGTGCTGCAAAGCGCTCGGAGCAAGCTGGGGGGGCTGCTGGCTGCGGCCACGCTGCCCGCAGTGGTACGCGTGAAGGGGGTTACGTGAGCAGGGAAACGAGGAATGCCGAGAGCAGCGAAGGGAACTGTATTTCCCTCAAAAATAAAATAATAATTAAAAAAAAAAAAAAAAAAAAAAAAAAAAAAAAAAGGAGAGACATGGAGACGGCCCAGGCCGCCTGAGGGAAGGCGCTTTCCCCTCCCGCCCCGCCAGGTGGCGCCGTTGCGGCGCGGGAGCGGCGGGGCCGCCGGGCCCTGAGGGGCTGCGGGTGCTCTGGGGCGTGTTTTATCCCTGCGGGAAAGGCACGGGAAATGCCGGGCTCCGGGGCTCTGGAGCCGGCTGGAAGCACCGGCCTGAACGACGAATAATGGCACCGCCCGACGCGTGCCGCTGTTGGGGACGCAAAGAGCTGAGCTGGCTGTCGAGGCTGCCCTCAGCTGCTGCCGCTGCATGACCGAGGCCAGGGTTCAGGTCGAGGTGTCTGGTCCTGATGGCTCAGGACACTTTGATCAAGCTCCATAGAATTGTTTCTCCTTCATGAGGCTTTTGAACCAAAGTTTGTGTCACGCTACTTTACCAACCAAAGCTGAGAAGAGACTACAGGCTGTGTCCCCAAAAAGTCAGGAGCTAGTCGTGCATTTTCAGGCATTTCACCTGTGAAATGCGACTGCTGGTGCAAATTTCCCTTTTGGAGGGTGCAGTTGTGAAGCATTCGGTGAACACCGCCAGCACGCCAGGAAAACTGCAGCTCGGGGAAAGCTTTCATCAGAAGCAACTTTCTCGGTATCTCCTATTTGAAGGACACAAGAATAAATCTTAGTACGTCTTTTTACGTGGATTTTAACACAGTTAAACCAAGACAAAGTTGCATTTGTAATACATTAAGCTTTTTTAGTTTTTTATTCTGTTTTAGAACATGCATCTGACTTATCTCTGCACCATCCTTACCGTGATTTTATACTGGACATTCAAGAGACTGATATTTTTGCAGATTTCAGGTTCGTTTCGTCTCAATTTAATTATACTTGAATATACTCAGTTTGGTCAAGGTTTGCTGGCCAGCACACACCATGTTTCGGGTTGTGTAAGAGGTTTTAAATGATATAATCTCATTCTGTGAATTTTGCAAGGTAAGCAAAATTCAATCATAAGATTGAGAAGTCTCACCTGGCTCATAACAGCAGCTGAGCTCTAGTCTGGAGAGATAAGCTTTACTATTTACATTTTGTTCTGGGAGGATTTTGGGGAGGCGTATTTTTAAAGCACTGTCGTTAACATCACTTTGCTGAACTGGAAAGTGCCACAAACACATCCAAAGCGTGTCTCTGTGCTGTGCCTTACTGTGCTTCTGAATGCCTCATTTAGTATCTTTTGAGTTATTTGGAATTAATGGGAGCAATTTTTTGACTAATGCACTCACATCAAGAGCAGATCTGATGATAATCAAATGCTCTTGGATGTTCATGTTCTTGTCATGGCACTATTACCTAGGCAAATCAAAAACAATCTTTCAATTGAGACAGAGTACAGCAGTGTTAATTTCTTAAGGCTTGCCCTGAAAGGTAGTGACCACTGTAAAACACACCAGACTGGGTAGGATGATTTCTGCCAGACAAGATGATTTCATCTAAGAATCAACAATTCAGATCTTACAGCCACAAAGTCTTAAGAAAGCCAATAAAGAGCTTTTGAATACCTCATCCCATAACTTCTGACCAATATAAGATCTACTTGTTATTGCTTGGTAAATAAAAAAAAAAATATTTTATTACACTAAGAGTCTTTATTATAAGTGCATATAAAGTTTCTTAGTGTTTCCATCATTCTAGCATTAATTTTTCACCTGTATATCATAGTTCTATATGGACTTTAAAGGCTATATAGGCCACATACCTCTCATTATCTTAAATTTTGGCTATAAATGCCCTTAGGAAGTCTAAGTTAGAAGGCTGAAAGTTGGAGTATCATAGGGTTACAAGGAGGGATATCAAGCATGGCAATGCAATACCTTGTTAGTAAAGGTATTTACTTAAAAAGGCTAGGTGGATTACAGGTTGTCCTGTAGCAAAGCTAAAGCAAACAGAGGCATTTGGACTGTACTGAGAAGTCCATACCAGTGTTCCTACAGAGGCAATAATGAACATTTTACTCTCTATCCACAGCAATTCCATTAGTTCAGGCACTAGCAACCACTGTGACAGTGTGCTGTTCCAAATATTATGTTATGCATCCTTGGGTTTAATGCTCACAAGCAGGTGGTTGTCAGGGTTAACTAGGTGGGTGATCTCTGTACAGTTTCTGATCAGGCAAGCACAGTCTTTAGGAGACTGTAGCTTCAAAAGTGTTAAAATTAAGTATACTCAGGTGCTGAGCATTTCCCTCCCTGGATGGAGTTGACAAATAATTTTTTGTTAGTTATTGTCTTGTGCTAGTTATAGGCCAAGAAATAACAGAGTGTGTCTGTGGACTCCTGAATCTTTTGGCTAGGTGAAGGATTAAGAGGTATTATTAACCACTAGACTTTAGTGGACAAAAGATTGTACCCACACAGGGGGTGCATTTCTTCCTGCCAAGCTCCATATGTGCCATGCTGTCATCTGCTGCCTGCAGATTCAGCTTACTCTCTTCTGCCTATGCTTTCAAAAGAGGGAAATACATGGTTGACCTTCATACCCTGTGATTTTATTGGTTTTTAATATCTTCTGTGCAGTTTTATTTATTAATTTTTTTAATTTTCTTTGTGAGCCTACACAGATAAGTCTCATTCTTGGAGGAGGAAGAAATGGATTTGCCATCGTTCCTTTTACTCAGTTCTGATCAATAATTCTTGCAGACGGTCTAACTAATGGCTTACCTAAACTAGTGAATGTGTGCTCATGCCTAGCTTGAAGCATGCAGATAGTGTTGCATGCAACATTCAAGAAGGACAGTGTTTCGTCTTGTAGAATTTGAGCATTAGACACAAGAGATCACTTTTAAAAACTTGTTTTATCCTAACCATAACCATCCTAACCTATCGTAACCTCTAACTGATTTTTTTTTTTATTAGGGCATCTGGAGAGAAATCTAATGGTTCATAGAAAAAGCTAACTGCCAAGTCAGGAAGATATACTATTACAAAATAGAATTAATAGTGTAAATAGCAAATATTGTCATTACAGTATCTATTTTCAGTAAACACATTGAAATGGAAACATGCAAGTATACAGAAAGCAGAGTTATGTAAGTTTCTTCTGCAACACTTTAAGTAGCTAATGATTTTTTTTTTCTGCCAGGGTTTTCCTGACCACCCCCAGGGTAAGGTTGTGGCTATTTAAAATTCCTTGGACTTTTGTGCTGGCTCACACCTTGCATGTGTATGTGCAATTATCTCTGTTCTGCTTTTTCCATTTAACATTTCCAGTGCAAAGCTTTCATTAACTGAGCTGTTCTTTTCTGAGTCATGAGCATGTTTTTAGAAAGAAAAAAGACTTTCTGTATAGTTTGTGCCAGCATGGACTTATGGTTTCTGTCCTATTGCAGTGTAAATTGTTAATGAGCTGAGCCTCACTGTCCAAGATCTACCAGCAGAAAGTGTAAGGAAATAATTTACTTTTCTAACTGGAGTTACTCTTTATTGCAATGCAAAGGATGATACAAGAATTCCATTCCTTTAGACCAAAAAAAGTGTCAATGATATGACTGCAATGAGGCCATAACTTGACAGAGAAGAAGATCTGAAGCTGGGAAAGTCATGCTTAGCAGCTGAATGTGGTGAAAGAACTGTCAGTGTGATAGGGAGGCATATTTCAATTCTGTGGAATATCTTCCTTGAAAGTCTTTTATTAGTAGTCAATTAGGCATTGAAGATGTTTTGGTTTAATCAATGTAAAATAAACCTTGGTACTCCATTTCTGGCTTCTGCAGACTGGGGCTTTGGTAGCTATCATGGTACAGTGAGCATGTGGTGAGTCTGGACCAAACACTGCAGAAAAATGTATCCAGTTCCATACATACCTGTGGCAAAGGCCTGTGCCTAGGAGATCTGCCTACTGATTTTATTGTCTTTTTTCTGGTATCACATAGTCTTACTTTTGATAGAAAAACTGATCTGAAGCATTGGCTAAAATTGTGATTTCAAGTCTTTACAGATCTTTAATATAATGAATTTGATTAAAATGTGACTAAATCTAGATTGTTGAGCTCAAAGCAAGGTATAAAAGCTTGAACCAAAATTGCTCATTTTCCTATGTTATTTGTTAGAGACAGTAAGGAGACATTATGGAAATCACTCTTATTGTATTATGCTCAGTTTTGTCATGCTGATTTAGCAGAGAGGGAGAAATAACTCTGCTTTTGCAGCCTTATTGTTGCAAGTTGGAAATTTGAGTTGTATGGCAGGAGAGAAAAAGTAACAGTATGCAAAGGAATGGCCCAAATTGCTGGTTAAGGTCTGCCCTCATTGCTGTTAGGCTGTATGTAAAAAGCCAGCTGGTGAACACTTTTTTTAAAGTAAAATTGTTCTCAGTTAATCATCTCTTATCTTCTTACTTCAGGTTTTTGACCCTACATTTTCTTGTTTCTCTACAAGCAGCACTCCAAATAAGCAGTCTTCTGCTGTTTATAAAAATTTATTAATTAATCATCCTTGAATTTTCCTTGAAATATCTAAGTATATTTTAGAAAATTTTTTAGCAAGTTTTAGTTTTTTACTGAATTCATCAAGAATTTTTTAGATTGAATTCTTCAAGGCAATTTCAGTAGAAAAACATATATGTTTTTATAAACATATCTACTAAAAATTTTTTTTTCCTAATTTCAGCTCCCATTAAACAATAAGTGGATATGTTTGTAGCTGGAATTTACTATAAAACATTACTTATGTCTTCTGTGGAATTTGCAAGCTAAAATCAGGTGGGTTTTCTATCCTTGTACTTCTGCTGTTACATTAAAATGATGCAAGCATGCTGTAATTGCTACTGTAAAACCATTGCCTCACCTTTATTTCAAAAGAATTGTCTTGTTAGGAGCAGAACTAAATGTAACTATGCAGCTGTAGGAAACAATGGTTGTTCTACCTTGTAATTGTACACTACAATCAATATACAGGATGCCACAGAGTTCAAGCTTCAGGATTAGAACCCCACACAGAATAAGAAAACATTAGTAAATGCTTTCTGGCTAAGCTTATTAGAAATGCCACGGCTGGTGTGACTTGTACTGCCAGCACGCTTTAGCATCAGGTTATCCAAACCTCCTATGGGCAAGTCTGAGAAATGTTACTTCAAGGTAATTCCCAAGGCTTTGTTCTCCTTTCCTGATTAAAGGAGTTTGCTTTGAAATCAACAGAGATTTATAGAGTGTGCCTCCAAGAGAAGTAGCTGGCCTGTAAATTTAAGATCCAATTGCTTTTTTCAATGCAGTTGTTTTGAGGTTGTTTCTGTGGTGTTGTGCTGAGAGAGTCTGACACCATCATGCTTGAATAAAGTACAAGAGTTAGTCAAGCTTGACCAGAAGGAACTGCATAGTAAACTAACCTGAACTCCAAACTGTCAAGCTATCATGAGTAACATGTGGTTACAAATGATTCAAAAGTTCTCTTTCAACCTCTGGCATTTTTAAAACTCGAAAAGGAGCTCCTTACGTGAACATATATCTGTAACAAACTTAGGAGAAGTTCAACTTGAGATTTATTTACGTACTTTTTTGTTACAGTTTAAACTTTTAAAATAGTTATAGAGGTTAAGAAGACTGAAAATGCAAATGAAAGAGAAAGATGAGGTAGAGTTAGCAGAAGAAGGACAGAGGGGAGAAATTAGTTAAATTTCAGTAAAAAATGTAAGATAATCCTTGAAAATGCAGTGAGATGTTAAGTAGAAATGGGCAGGGTGCATTCAAAAAATTTGTGGAGTTGGTATGAGGAAAACTGAGTTGACGTTCTCTTACCTGAAGCTAAGTTACTAATAGCAAATCTATTTTCCTCTGTTCTCTGTCAACTGGAACAACAGTTCTCCCTCCAGACACTTGCATGTAGTTTCCTCTGCTGAGAGGAAACAGGGAACTGCTTACTTGGATGACAGTTTTCCTAAGGGCATCTGCCAGCATGACACTTGTTTGATCTATTGAGTCTCTATTTGGACTTGTCTGAAATAGGAAAAAGCAAGCATACCTGTTTTACCTTCTCTTATGGGGGGAAAAAGGGGAACAGGAGACTGAAGATGTATTCAGTTCTGCTTTTCTTTCAGAATTGCAAACCTAGGTGTTTGCATCCACACAGGAAGTGTGCCCCATCATTGCAAATCCCGCATATAATTCCTTGCCATGTTGGGAAGCAAGTGGGGTTTCATCTGCAGAACAAATGTTTCTGGTGTGAGTTTGGTCAGTTGTGCAGAGCACTGGAACTGCAGAAAGCTTGTGCTGTGTAGGAAGCTGACGCTTACTCTGCTGTGCAGCACAATGAGAACTCTCCTGGCTTTGGTATGTCAGGAGTGATACTGAGTCACTGAACTAGAGAGCCTTGTGGGGCAAGGCCACCTTGCCCCAAAATAAGCTAGTGTTTCTTCACTAACACTGTTTCAATGTTATATGATTTGTGTGTTTTCTTAGTTAGATCATGTAAATGTAATCTGAGATGTTTTACAGTATTCATTCTGTAGCCTATTTCTCATTCTTGGATGACAGCTGGCTCCTTTTGAGATCAGGGTTCTAACGTGCTGCTCTTCTTTCTACTGCTGGAATTAAAAACGGCTGTTAAAAGGCTTTACTACCTCAACATTTTAAATGGTAAAAATACTTGTTTAAATGTTTGTCACAGACCTACAGAAAGCAAGCTTAAAACGTGTCTTCGGGGGAGCCACTTAGTTTCAAATTCAGGCTCTGCTTTTGAGGTCAAGGCTTTGTGCATGTACCTCTAAGTGTGAATCCTACCCCTCCTTCTTTGGTTTCTCCTTTATTAGAATAACATCTATGTTTCTGGAAAAAATATTCCTGAAAAGCAACTGAGTGGGAGTTTGTGATCACTTTGAAGCCAATTTCAAAACTTTTTTTTACAAAGTTTCTGCAGTGTGGAATTCCATCCGTTTTGCTAGGGAAAACTAGGCTTGCTTCAATTTCACCTAAAAGGGAAGTTAGCAGATCCTGGAGGACTGTTTGTAACTGCAGCACTTCAGTAAGCTTTCCAGAGGAGTGCAAGATAAATAGTTACAGCAGTTACTCTTGTGGTACAATGAGTAACCTGTAAAGCCTTCACAATAATTTGAACAGAGTTGTCTCTTCATATTTTATTTACTCTTAATTCCCACAGGGAAAAAAAAAATCAAGCAAAAAAGAAAAAAACAAAAAAACCCCAACAAAAAATAAAACAAAAACCAGAAAAACAACCAAAACCCCAAAAAAATTAAAGAAGCCCCAAACAAAACAAAACCCAAGAGAAGCAGAGGCCTTGTCCCTCCTGGCAAGCATAGTGTATTTCTCCTGAGTCATGTGTGAAGAGGGGCTGCCAGAAGGTTGCACTGAACTCTGCAGTTCGTAGAGAATCGGTGCCACTCAGATTAGAAGGGACCTGGGGAGCTTGTCTAGTCCAGTCTCTGGCTCAGAGCAGGGTCAGGCTGTGACCTCTGAGTGGCTTACTAAGGTCCTTATCCCAAGGAACTTCCTAAAGGGCTAGAGACTGCACAGCCTGTCTGGAAAACCTATTCCACTGCTTGGCCATCTTCACAACCAGAAAGGTTTTTTTTTGGGTTGTGTCAGAACCTCCCCTGCTTTAAGTGAAGACTACTGCCTCTTGACCTCCTGCTGCGTAGGAGATCCACAAAGAACTTTATTCAATTGTTTAAAAACAATCAAATGTCCTTGAGACTTATTCAGTCACTTCACTTAGCAGGCATTGAGTGTCCTTCCTACCTCATGGCAGTCTGGTTTTTTTTTCAGTTTGTGCAGACACAGTCCTCTCATCCTAACAGGGTATTTGCTCTTGTTTCCTGACCCTCTTGGTGGCCTGATACTGCAAAAGGGTGGTTGCTAGAGATGGGCTTTTTCCTTAAGTAAGCCTATTGGGGAGGAAGTTCCAATTCCTTTTCTAAAAAGACTTAGTAATTTCTCTTGTTCCTGTAAGAATGGAGCTGTAGGATTCTGGGTCTCCCTCCAGTGTTGGGTTTATCTTAATTGATGTTACCTTATATGTTGAATAAAGCCCACTTCATCTTGAAGTCTCTGACTCAGGCCTGAGGAGGGCTTTCCATGAAGAGCCTTTGTGGCTCTGGTCTGAGGGGCACTTTTGAGACCATCAAGGCACAGTGTATCCAGAGCTGTGACTGGAAATAATGAAATGCAATTCAGATGGGAACTGTCATACCTCTACTGTGTCAGTAGAGTTGAAAGGACACAACCAAGCAGGGAAAAGCAGCAACTAAAGACAAACATAAGTTTTCATCTTCAGTGCTTCTGAGACCCTTGAGGCTCTTCCTGGCAAAGGTCAGTCATGTGGTGGTTTTGTGTTCGAGGGAACAAAAATCTATGCCCTGGAAGTAAGTCCTCCTGTTTGACAGAGCTGCTCCTGCTGGGATTTGTCAGCCAAGGAAAGTGTTTGTGCTTCAGGGAGAGGCAGGTGCTCTGCCGGTCTGCCATGGTGCTGGGGGCTTGGGGAAGTGCACCCTACCCGAAACTTAACCTGACAAGATGCCCTGGGTAGTCAAACAGAAATGCCTTAAAGCCTGAGGGTGGCTTTGGAGACTTTTTGGTGTGGAATTGTTGAACTGTAATATTCATGCAGTAAGTGTACTGAGGCTTATGACTGATTTGCATTACGATTGTCTGGGTTTTCTCCTTTCCTCCTGATAAACAGTACTGATTGCCTGTGGGCTTATCGAATTATGAATTTTTTTGCCCTCTTACGCCTCGCTGATTCTTTTTCCCGTTGCCTTTTTTCAAGCCTGCATGCCGTTCCCAGTTTCGCCGGCGGGCCTTGCTGCGGAGAGAGGGAGGCTCGGCGGGCCGGGCGTGAGGAGGTGCCCGGTTCGGGGATCCGGAAACGGCGAAAAGGGAGGCTCAACAACTCCTGGATTTGCCCCCCGGTGACGACACGCAGCGGCATTTAACATCTCGTTCCCGTAACCCTTTCCTGCCCGCCGGCTCCGGGAGGCGGAGGAGAGGGCGGAGCGCGGGCGGGGCGGACGCGGCGCCATCCCGGCGGCGCCATGCCGGCAGCGCCGGGGCTGCGCGGCGCGGGCGCTGCCCGGCAGGGGGCGCTGTAGCCGCCTGCGCCGCTCCGGCGCTGCACTGCGAGGAGCCCCCGCGTGTCCGCCATATTGGCGCCCGCGCCGCAGCCGCCGCGCGTTGTTCCTCCATCTCCTGCCGGCGCGGCCGCCCGGAGCCGAGCGCGGGAGGGAGGGAAGGAGAGAGGGAAGGGAACGCCGGCGCTGCCGGGCGGGAAGCGGGGCGAGGAGGAGACGGAAACGAGCGGGGCCCGCGTCCCCCCGCGCCCGCCCCCTGCGCCACCCGCCATGGAGAGGAGGCCGGGCGGCCCCTGAGCGAGGAGCGCACGCACGGACCGAGACTTGCCCCGGCTCGGCCCGGCCCGGCCGCCATCAGCGGAGAGAAGCCGCCCGGCTCCCGCCTCCGCCGCGACATGGAGGCTGTGAAAGCCTTTAACAGCGAGGTGTGTAACCCCCTGCCGGCGGCCTCCCCTCCTCAGGGCCGGGGAGCGGGCGGGGCCCCGGGGCCCGGCGCCTTCCCTGCCCCCTGCTCGCAGTGGGGAACTGCGGGAAGTGGGGGAGCTCCGGGGGGCCCAGGGGTGCGGGAGCGTTCCCGCAGGCCGGTCCGGGGCTCCCCCCCGCGTCGGGCGGGAAAGGGCCTGTCGCCGTCCCTGGGAAGCGGGAGGGTGGAGAGGGTAATGGAGACATCCCCCTCCCCCCCAGCTTCTTCCGCCGTGGAGCTGGGGGCGGCTGAAGGGGAAGAATAGAGCTGGCGGCGGGCTGGAGGAAGAGGAGGACGCGTGAGGAGGCCTAGGAAGAGGAGGAGAAAGAGGTCTCTTCCCTGCGCCTGGCCTGCGGAGGAGCGGGTGATGCCCGGCCAACTTCCCGCAGCGGCCGAAGAGGCCGAGCTGGGCGGCGGGGTCCAGGCTCGCCGGGCACCGGGACTGTGCCCTTCCACGCCTGTCCTCGTCTCTCCTGCCACCCTCTTCCTCCCCGCATGTGTGTCCGAACCCCGCCAGCGCGCACTTCTAACACCTCGTGCAGCTAAGCTTTAAATCTAGGGAAACGAATACAAAGGCATTGGAGGTTCGACTCTGTGTTTAAGAATCGTATATTCGCAGTGGTCAGGATGGAAGCAGACATTCCCTGCATGCTGCAAAGAGCTCAGATCCTGCACTGAAGCACTGTGCAGAGAGCAGGCTACGGAACCCAAGAACACATACATACATACATACATATAGGCTGAGGTGTTCATATTGCACCTGGCTTCTCTTTTGTGCTGAGAGCTAATGTTTATTTTATTGCAAGATGGTTCTTGCGGCAGCTCTGCTTTGTTGCTGTCATTGTGAAGGTATCATTTGTATTTTGAAGTTAATGTACGAGCAAGAAAAACAAATACATATTTTTCTTACCAAGTCGTATATTTCACGAAGTAGTTTTTAACTTATTTTGACCTTGGATATCATCAGCACTTGTTACAATGTATACTTCTAGAGACTGCTGACATATTGAAGCTCCCAGTTGCCCTCTCGCTAGTCCCAGCAGGGATGTAGTACGGTTTTAATGGTTTTAAGTAATGCTGTTCCATTTGACCTGTGGTGGAACAGTGTGGCAACCATGTTGTTGTTTCTGCCAGCACAGTAAGATAGATTTCTAAAATGAGCATGTACTCTCCAGTAACACTTGTACAGCTCTAACCTAGATGTGCAGTTCTAGGTGTTGCACTTTATACAGTTTGAATTTTTAAGTTGAAATAAGCACAAATTTTTAATAGAAATTGTGGCCACTAGAAGAAAATAAACACTATAAAATATTATTCCTATTTTATTACTTGATTGGCACATGTGCTATATTGTTATGCAGGGAAAAGGAAGAATCTGGTCACAAAAACAGAAGAACATAAGTTCTTCAGAGCATTTTCCTTCCATATACCTATCAGTAGGAGCAGAAGTCTTCTTCACGTTGAAAAACATCTTCTGACTTGCTGAGCACTTGGGTATAAGTACTGTAAGAATAAGTCTGAGACTTAAGGTGGCAGCTGTGCTGAAGAGGAGAGCTTTAGATTATGCCTTAGATTTTCTAAAAAAATGGTAGACAGTAGGTTGTTGGAAAAGAAAATGCAGAAGATCTGACAGTGTCATTTTAATGCCAATTTACCTGCTATGGTATAAATAGACAGCATCTCTGATTTAACCTCTGTCTTTGAATACTGGGCTACAGCGATGGGAAGGTTTTAAAGATGACTAAACAAACTCTGATCCTGGAAGTAAATGGTACCAGACTTGCTACAGTTAAAGAATCCCAAGTGTCATTGCTAGCCACTCTTAACACCTCTGTACCCAGTGCAGAACTGAACTTTAATTTAACTTCCATCATTTTCTCTGGCTGAACTTGCCTATACACACTTTGCAATTTAGAACTGTGAAATGGTCACTAAATATTTGAATTAGCTAAAGTGTATGAGTCTATTTATTGCTGTTCCTAAATGGTTTTGATTCATTTACAAAATATTGGTTGTAAATATTACATGTGAAATCCTGTTCTTTGTTTATATTATGTTTTAAGGTCATGTTAAACTCCAGAACTGACGTCTGAGTCCTGTTTTAGAGTTTTTTGGCTTAAAATAGATGTAAATTAAATTTAGCAGCAGATGGGACAGAATAAATTGTATAAAAACTTTTACCATAGTTCTTATTATGCAGTTTGCATTCAGTTAATGATTTTACAACAGTTTATGTAACTTACTGGTAAAAACCAGATGACACTTTGGAAGGAGCGTTTCAATACATTTAAACACTCAAGTTTGCAGGTTGATTTTTTTTGTTTGGCTTTTTTAAAGGAAGGAGTTGTGTTTGGATTCTGCAGTGAAGCTAAAATAAAGGCAGCTATCCATCTAGGGAGTACAGCTAACTCCAGAATTGTATATTATGATTATCCTATATGGCCATCAGGATTGAAGTGCTTAAAATAGGCTTGTCATTAATTTGATTAGAAGGAAGAATTTCGAGTTTATTTGAACAGTAACTACTAGGAATAATGGCGGCTCTTGTGGGAAGCTGTTCAATGTCTAGTGACGATACATAGCGCTGGCTGTGCTCTACCTAGCTGTATATATATAAAATTAGCCCTAGCATTTCAAGTCTTGGGAAAGGTACGTTTAAACCTGAGAAATAATCAAGCTCCTAAATAAAACATGCTCAGTATTGTTTTCGTGTAATGGTTGACATTTTCCTATTTGATTAAAACTGTTTGGCAACTGAAAATTGGAATAATATACAACTGATTTAGTATAATGTTGAGGTAATTGGCAATGTTTTGTACCACAGAGTTTATTGTTTGCTACAGTTGGCACCACGAAGGCTTACCACTGCAGAGCCATTTTCATCTAGGCCTCAGTTTAGACCCTGAGATTTTTCAGAAAAGCACAAAATCATATTCAAGAATAGGTCCTGACAGAAGAAAATGAGTCAAGTGTTTCAAATTTTCTGTATGTTCTATAAAATATATTTTGTTACAGAGAAATTGAAATGGACTAGAAGCAAGCATATGTATCCTTGCAGTTCCAGTGCTTAGATGAGAATGATTTAATTGCAGATGTATATAATTAAAATTCAGTATTTGTTGCATAGTCGGGTCAGTGTTAAAGTCCTGCTGTCATCATCAACTCTAGCTGGCCATTGTCACGTTTCTTTCAGGTACTGGTCTTGAAGTTGGTTTTGAGTGCTATACTCTGCAGAGTTTTCGTGCAATACTTGTTCTTTTTGCAGTGACAAGCTAAATTATTTTCCACTTCATAATGTGAAGGCTGTGTGGAAAAAGAAGACCAATGGATGTTCTAATTCTAAAACACATTTAATTATTTTAAAATTTATTTTTATGTTAACATGTAGATTAAATGACATAAATAGTCACAGGATTTTAATTTATTTTAGGAGGAACAGAGATCGCAAATTCATTTTTAAGTGCAGCACAAACTGAATATTTGAGGTTATGCTTTGTTTAGCCATACTAACTGCATCTGCAAGAATTCATAGGAATGTTGAAAAGACAGAGCAAATTCAACTTAGATATTTATTTCTTTAAAAATTGCAATAGTAATTCACTGATCTGGTTCAATTAAACATAGCATTTCTAATAATTTGGAGTTTGTCAATATCTTTACTCACATACAGGCACACATCTCATCATGTATGAGCTTCATCAAGTCTTGCTGTTCATGATGTTTCCTGATGTTTTTGGTTTTGCATTCTCTTTAAAAAGAAAGCAAAAATAGCTCCTGCATAAGCTATGCATACTTTGGTCAAATCACTGAATATTGTTTTCATTTTGAGTAGCTGAGACTGGTAATTGCATCTTTGATCTACAGCCTTTTAGAAGGTTAGTAGTGGTAAAACCTACTCAGGAGAGTTAGATAGCATATCTAGATTTGGAATTTACATTGTTGAATCCAATGCACAATAGCTGTTAATCGTCCAGTGCCACAAATTTCAGCTGTATTTGTCAGGCAATGCAGTATATTCTGACATTGGAGAGACAATTGAGAAAAGGACAATTATATATTGGAAAAAAGGTAAAAGAGAATAAGGCGAAGTTGGTCCCTTGAAACTCAGGAACAAGAAGGTCATGTGTCTTCCGATTCCTTTCACAAACACCTTGTTCACTTGTATGAAAAGCTCAATTTCTCTTGTCTGTACAGCTGGGTGCTGATACTTTCATGTACAAGGGAATTGAATAGAAAACTTAAGTGTCATCATGGAGACCTGGAATATCTGCAGTCTTAAAGTGGGATGCACATAAAGTGCTGTAAGGTTAAGGTAGTGATTGCTGTTTATTTAAAGAGTGGTGTGGGTTGCTGTGCATTTTCTAGGGTGTGAGAGTCATAATTAAAACTTCTGCAGGATTGCTAGGTTGGTGTTCAGCCATTATTGACAGTGAAAATTGTTGTCTTTGTTGTTGTTCATCGTAAAATACACTGAGCTTTTGGTGTGCATAATGCTTTTGAGAGTAAAGTAAGATGATGCATAAAGTGGCTATTGCTCCTTTTGGATTCAGTTATCATTCTGAAATTGATCAGTGGTAGAGACGTGGCAGACACTGATCATTTACTGGTAATGCTGTTGTCTCGATTCTTCATTTGCACTTCATTTTTTGTTGTCCACCTTCATCATGACAATTCTTTGGAAGGTGTATTTTAAGGGTCATTGAGGAACAGTTCAGTGGTCTACAATTTCAGAAATGTGACCTTTGGAAATGACCCACATTTTAAAAACTGAGCATTGGAGTATAGGTGCATAAAAGTACAGAAGGCTAAACTAAAAATTGTGTTCCAGACTACTTTATTTAAATGGTGTATTCTAAGTCAATGAGGTGGGTTTTTCATGAAAGAATGCCAGCTGAAGCTAAAAAATGCTAAATGGTATGCCTCATGAAGATGCTGAATAGAGATTGATGCTGAATAGTTGGGAAAAGTGGGGATAAAAGGGATGCTCTATAAAATGAGCAGCCAGGGCTTTGATTAGTGCAAGTTAGATACTAGCAGTTATGTTAAGGAATAGTGAGAAGACACATAAACTACTCCCTGATAAGATAGTTTGCTTGGATTGTGCTGCATGTTTCACGTTGGCTGAAGCACCTGAAGCATCTACAGGGCTTTTTTCCTAGCTGCTGTGACAATGGCAAAACCTGTATCTGTTTTCTCTGTCACTATATTTTACTAGCCATAAAAAAGAGTACTACCTTCTTTCATATCCTCTGCTGTTTGAAGGACTCAGCAGCTGTGATAAGTTTAATGCTTTCTTCTTTTTTGTTTGTCTGCTGCCCCATTTATGGTCAGATACTTGTAAATTTTATTGTAGCAAATTGGGATGTGAGCTTCTGGTTTACTTTTGTCTTTTGTCAGAAGAGAAAGTGACACGTGCATCTGCATGCAGACATTCATACATCCGAAAAATTGTTTCTGTGTTTCATTCTTAACCTCTGGGGTGGATGTGAAAAATGTCTTCCATTTTAGTTTGGTGTATAATCCTGTAGTGTTTCTCCAAAATAAAGCATGAATATTTACATGAATTCCCTTAAGATGCAACAAAATATGTAAGAATTTGTTAGTTTCCTGTTTACTGTCAGGAATATTAGGAGCAGTATTAGTGAAATGTGAGTATTTTACTCTATGGTTTCCCAGCAAGAATTAAACTTTGCTGGCTCTCAACAATTTTTTTTAAAGTGTGTATGGAAAGAAAGTCCTTTTCTCTTCAAGATACAGTAAATATTAAATTGATGTTCACCAGGTCTGCATGTGTGCTGAATAAATATTAGCAGTTTTAATATCACACTTTCAAAGACTGATCTGACCTTTGATTTTCATCGGCCACAGAACCTTGACTTCTGGTCTTGTAAAGACATGCTTCTGCAAGTGTGTGTAAAAGGCCCAGAATTTAGGGCTTTGGTTTATTTTGGTGTATGTCTTGTTCAAGAACCTAATTTCTTTAGTGAAATAGTATAGGACAGACATTGGTAGGTTTTCAGTCTTAGATACGTAGACTTTAAATTTCTTCTTAAACTGTGATCTGCATCAGATCCTTGTGAGCCTTGAGCAGTTGTGTAGCTCTCCAGATTCTGCAAACTCTCTGGAGTTGTAACTGGATAGTTACAAGGATTGATCCTATTTGCTACTCATTTAGAGAGCAGCGAGCCATTTTGCAGTTTAAAGCAAATGCCCTTCTGAACTTTTATAGCTTCAGATCCTTTGATTGTCACCTGCTTACCAAGATTATACCTGGGGCTACAGTCTTTGACAGAGCACTTAAAATTATCTTAACAAGTCTTGTTTGAAGTTGCCACTATTTGAGCCGTGCCCCATCCTTGCAACTGTTACAGGCCAAGTTGGATGGGATTTAAAGCAACTTGGGCTAGTGGAAAGGGAAGTTGGAACTAGGTGAGCTTTAAATTCTCTTCCAAACCAAACCATTCTATGACCAACAGTGTGTTTTCCTGTGGCAGCTGTAGAAGTGGAGTCTGGTAATCCAGATGGCCTTCTTATAGGAAAAAAGCTATTCAGAACAAAACTTTTTGGTAAGGCAGGTTTAAAAATAAGGTACATAAATTACTCCCATAAGAATATCTTTTCACTTACGAAAAGGTCTTCTATTTTTTTGTCTGTAAAATTGATTCATTATTTTACCTCTGGACAGCCACCAAAAAATTCATCCTGAGTGGCTCCTTCAGCCTTGGTTTTAGCCGACATTCATGGCCTCAGCAGCCACTGGTTTCAATTCCATTGTGAGGCCCAGGACAGAGGTACATAATTGGCTGTTCATATGTGTAGTCAGAGTTCAGTGAGCTTGGCTTTGAAAGTTCAACAACAACTTTTGAAAAAAAGTTTCAAACAATATTAGTTCTTGTTTGGAACTTTTTGTAAGTTGCACGTATATTTCTATTCTTGCATTTTTTCACTTCTTTGGAGCTACTTTCTACAGTATTTCTTGGGGAACACTAACAACAGCAGTAGTTGAGTAGGTAATTTTATTAACCTTATTCAGGAGGTGCTTCTTCACTTTAGGGTACATGTTCTTTAAGGCAAAAACTCACTGTCCAGTTACTGCTGTACTAGTACTTATTTTACCTGTTCTTGCCATACATACTGATCAAAAGGAGACATGTTTATAAGTAGAACTTAAAATGTTAACATTTGGAGAAAGTAAGAAGAAATGAGTGCATTGTCACTGTGACCCACTCTCTATCAGATTTACCCCTACCAGAAATGCATATTTCTTGTAATAGTCTGCTGTTTCTGCTCTTAGGCTTTTGGGAAGTGAGCTGACATTTGTACAAAGGTGATTACTATGGATATACAGCAACTTATCATTTTGCTTCCACTTCTTTTTGCACAAATTTATTTGCCTACATAGCTGGTTTTGCTGGGTACAGTCTTTGATTGCATGAGGTTCTTCTTTTCTCCTGTCCTTGGTTATATGAGTGGGTGGCTGATGCTTTGACATTCAGAAATATAATGCACGTGTTTAATTTACTAAACTACATGTGTGGAAAATGAGGCTTGGCAGCTTTGTTGATGTGTCTGCTGTGGATAATTTTGAGGGTTGGCAGAGAGTGTTCTGGTTCCCATTTAAAATGAAGGCACAAAAGAAGATGTGCCCCAAAGAAGGGTGGCAGAGCTAAGATCCAGGAGCAAGGAGTGGTGGTTTGGGTGGATGGTGGATGAGCAGTAAAACGGTGGAGGGTAGCAACACCTGAGAGGTTGAAGCCACCTATTTTTGAGCCTTGAGCTTGTTTATTATAAGATACTGTTTATAACATTAGTTTTGAAAGATTGAAGTAAATAGTGCTTTATAAAAATTATAACAGCTGAATAAGGTGTGCTGCCTTTATGCAAGGAAGTGAATAGCTGTCTTATATATTTGAATTGAAATTTATTATTGAAATAGCATGCATATTTGGGAAAGGTAATTTAGAAGATCCATCATCTTAAGTGGTTCAGTGTAGGGCTCAGTGTTTCCAAATAATTAGTTTAGAGTTGAGTGGTAAAGATTTCCATACTTTTTTTTTTTTGTTCTCAGTCTTCAGTATTTATTAGTTGGTTTCAAAAACTTAAGTAGAGTTAATTGTGTGCATTCTTAACTTTCCACCCCTCTTATTCTATAATTTGCTTTTTTTTCTGTAAAGTGCAAAATACTGTAAATTGCTCTCACTATAAAACTCTTGGTTTAAAAATGTTGGCCTTGTAGCAGGACTTTATGGAGCTTTCAGTGCATAATTTAGAAATTGGTATGATAGATAAAAATACAATTCTAGTATTTTGCTTGTGATATGATTGCAGTTTTAAAAAGAGAAATAATCATGCTTATAAATGTTTTTGGCTTTTTCAGAGCGTAAGAGCTTAGAATATATTTACCAGGTTGTTGGAAGCCAGTGGAAAGACCTGATTGAATCAAATCAAAGTCTTTCAGAATACAGAATCTCCTGTACATATTAACAAAACAAAGCTGGTTCATATGAAAAGGAATAGCTTCAGATAACATGTTGATCTTCATGACTTGGTTACCAGAGGCGTAGTAGTAACCATTGCTTCTTGATTTTCACAAGAGTGAAGTGGAGCACTTAAGCACTTAACAGGAAATGAAGATCATTTATATGACAAGTATATTGGTTGGAGAAATCCAATCCAGTACAAACTGTGATTACTTTTTTTAAAAAGAAATTTGAATAATTAAGTTTCATTGTGAATAGAGTTTTTAAACTATATCCAAGGAGGTATTTTGAAATCAACACAACAGTTTTTGTCGTGAGCTCTAAAAACAGTTGGCAGAGAAAATGTGTGAGTCTGATTTTCAAAATGTTTAAGATCTGTTCCTATATTTCATATCTCCAAATTTTAGGGGTGTGATTGTAGTTAGGTTTCTCTAAGGCTTTTAACTTTGTGTTATGCCACACTTTACCAAACTAGTGCATTGGAACAAGGACAGAGGGCACTTCTCCAGTGTGGGCCCCCAAGCTCACATCTGGAAATCTGTGAAGACTGACATTGTGACAGAAGCTGATCTGTTTTCCTCTTGATCTAGAATTAGCTATATAACAGTGATAAAGTGTTATTTATGGAAATTAGCCATATGGCAGGAAAGATGAGAAAATTGCTTGAAGTGAAATGTTTCTGTTATTTTCCTTGTTTTCTTGTGTGATACTCTTACCTGGATTTTTTGTCAATCCTTTCTTTTATTGGGAGTTCAGACATTGGTGAAGTGCTCACTCTCACCTACCTATTTCATTTGGTCCATTTAGGTCTTTCTAAGCTTTTTGTTCCCATGCAGCAAACACCCCAAGTTACTCTGAAGAGAAAAAGGGGAATTGTATTTGATGACTTAAAAATGGCTAAGAGCAAGTGGAGTATGTTCTAGAGACTATCTGAAGTAAGCTTCTGTTTTGCAGTTGTGTGGAGTTCAGGAAAGTGGAGCAAATCCAGGTGGTTTCTTTATAAATTCCAGTTTTATGTTCATATTTGTACAAAGCAGACTGTACCAAGAGTACTCAGAAGTTCTCTTTGAAATGGGGAGGGTTTAAAGAAAATTGTAAATGGGCTGGTGGCTCAAATATGTAAAAACTGAAATGGAATTTTGTTGTTCTGTCTCAAAGTGTTTGGGTTCAGTAAATTTGAAAGTCATAATTGTGTTTCCTTAAGACAAAAGAAGTAGGAGAAGCACTACACAAATGCAGCGGTGGTAACACCTGACTTTGTGTGCTGGTATCTGATGGGCTGGAGGGACTGCTGTACTACCTTTGCATCTTACTTCACTTAGTTGCCTGTACAGTAGTTGGCATGAATATTTAAATGTCCTCTTTAAACATAAACAGTGGTGTATAAAGCAACTGATGTGTAGGGAGGGGCTGAGTTTTTGATGTGAGTCTTGTTGGTTGCTTTCAATTTTTTTTTTAAGGAACATGCACTTAGATATCAAGAAAATGGACTATGATTTTATATTTCTTGATTAAAACCACGTGTCATGCACTTTGTTTATGAGAACCAGTTGTATTACAGTAGTTGTTGTTGGGTTCCAACTCACTTGTTCTGTACTTTTTTAATGTTGAATTTTGACAACTCATCTTGGTTGATAACTGGACGTATAGAAAAATTTTTTTTCTCCACACTTAAATAACTTATGCTGAAAGGACCGTCTGCCATTCTGGTCATCCTGCATGCACATCTATGGTATATATTTTAACATTTATATACAGCACTGGGGGTAACAAAGTGCTGACAGGTTTTAAATAACAGTTCTCACAGGTAGGTCCTATTTAGCATCAAGTTAATATACCTACTCACTGAGAGATGAGGGCATGCACTTTAAGTAACTTTTCTAAGAAATTTAATTTCAAGAGAGTGTGTAAAATGTAACCTCATAAAAATTTGTTGGCAAGTGGCTTTTTTTTAAGCAATAAATGCCAATACTCTTTTCTTGTTCTTTACCATGTGTTGGTAAAGACTATATTATATATTATTATATTATATGTTGGTAAACTGTATTAATATTTAGTAAGTGATTCAGTGACTATTTCTGTATTTTCAATTGGATTTGATTTATTCTAATGCTACTGAAATATGAAAGAAATTAACCTGATTTATTAAGATAGTGTGTGTTTGGCTTGACTTCTGAGTATGTATTTTGGGGTTTCTGCATCGGAATTGCAGATACTTGTTAGTATATATGATGTCTGGTTAGTGTCATGTCATTATTTGATGTCTTTTTAATATTGCGTCCTGGTAGCAGGCAGAGAAAACCTCTAAAATATTTCTGGGGGGATTTATAACTGATATCCATCACACTAGTCATTATCTCATACTTAAGAGATGGGCTGAGTCCTGGTGTATCAGCATCAAAATGTTTGTTCCCTTAGCTGCTTTATCAGTGTTACAGAGATTTGTCTCTGTGAATATCTGTTCCTTTGTATCTCACGAGACTAAAGTTGTTCACAGCTTTCAAGCCTTCTAAAATTATATGGCAAAATTCTATGAAAAATTATTTCCTAGCTGCTCTTCTTGTCTTTATAGGATGTGGCAGAGGTATTAAAAAAAGGGATATATTATTTATGAAGCTTTTAAAATTTTGATAAAGTTAGTACTGCTTTCTATTTTTTATTCAAAATTTTGGTACAGGAACAGCTGTCTGGCTCTTTTGCCTATTGAATAAGAGCCTGTTGAAAGATGTTGGAATGAAGTGCTGGGCTTTGTAGAAATGCAGTGTGCCATTGCTTCCATGGATATGTGTAGTAACTTGCTGTGTAAGCGACTGCCATCCTTGAGGGACATAAATTGTGTGCATGATGTCTGCTCTTCACTTGAGAAGCTTTAAGCTGTACCTTAGCAGCCTGTAGTACTGCCTTGTAAACTACAGCTGTGTGCAGTAGAGTTTGCTTTTTACAGGTATTTACAGTAGATTTCACTTTAAGTACTTCTTTAATTATGATTCTAATGCTAAAACTATTGTTTGCAATAGTGAAAGATGAAAATTTGAAATATGCTGATAAATTCCCTGACTTTCAGTAGGGCTTCTCTTGAAGACTACTTTTCTTTACAGAATTAAAGAGATAAATAGAGAGCAGAAATTCACTGCTTAATTTAGAGCATCAGCCTGATCTTTTGCATTTCCCCCCAGTCCCAACATGTAATTCATATAGCTTTTAGATCTTCAAGCAAGCCTGTTTTTTTTTTCCCAAAGTTTTGGAAAGAGGACTTAGTTTATTTAAAATTATATTGGGGAAATTGAGTATTAACAGTGCTGTTAACCTTTATGTACACTGGAATATTGCCTTGTATGTAGTGTCTTAGCTCTCACCATCATTACTTTTTGCTGTACAAATAATTATAATGTTTTATCAGATAGAGGAAAATAGAGAATTGTGAATATAATTAACTGGCTTTAATTGCTGGCCTGGTCCTGATACATAGATGTACATTTCTGTGGGAAAGAGATAGTCTTAGAAACCACTTTTAGCACTGTTACTTTGATCATATTAAGACTTCTAATGCTATCTGAGTAATAAGCTGTTATGTGCTTTACATGGACATTTGGCTGTCATCTGATTCTTACTTTGCAAGAACATGACCCTGGGAATTGCTTTCATTGAGACAGATTAGGATTAGTAGCAAGTATACCTTTGTGGACTCATTTTGTCCCTGAGGTGCCATTCAGATTGAGGTCTTCCCTGTAAGGTTTTCCTGTGATTTATATTCAGCATTTAATTAAGCATGCATATTTCTATCAAAAGTTTATTGATTGTCCCCCACCTAATGATGAAAATGCCAGTGTTTGTAGGACATGGTTGGATGGAATCATCATACAGGAAACCGGTGAAGCAACTTCCCCCCACAAATTCACTGCAAATTTTATCTGGTGTTTTATTTAGCTTAAATGGGTCGAGAAGATTAATTTTTATTTGTATTTTGTAGTTTCTTGTATTGTTGGCAATATGTTTAGAGCTGAGCATGTTCAGTCATCTAGAATGCTTGAGGCAGGCAGAATAGTCTTGTCCACAGCTTTCTAGAATAACCTGATAGATCATTAAATGTTCATTGACATTGAAATAAAATGTATGCTACTGTTAAGTGTACTGTCTTGAAAAAAACACTGGCATTTTTTACGGTAACTTGAAAGTATTCTCTTTACTTTGGCTATGCTTTTTCTCTCACAGGAAAATAAATTTAATCCCAAAAGATCATACGTGAATCAGGCATTAATGCTCTTTCTAACTTAATTATTTAACACTTGTTTTTTCAAAACCTGAGCTAACAGTTTGAAAATGGTTTGAAATTTACTTTACAGTCAGACTCCACTGTTACCAGTACAGACTCCTTGTGACTTGTCATTGATTGTGTAGCTCTTGCCTCATCCTCTCTTGTTCCCCCCCTCCCCATTCTGTAGAACTTTAGTCTTTGTTCCTTCCTTGTCCTTGTGTGATAATGCCATCTACATTTAGATGGGAAATGTTTCATCTTTAATTTTCTGAGTAAAGTGCCATAGTTCAAGAATGGACGTACAAAACAAAACTTTGTATAAATTTCAATGTATATTTGCAATTTTGTTGTTCAGTTTTTATTTTAAATTGGGGTTTAACCTTTCAGTTTATTTGAAGTCACTCCACCTTAACTGAAGCAGCATTCTCCCAGATGTTGTGTTGATGTTGGGTGACTGCTTAGGAGAGTCTTTGTGTCAGAGTGGCTCTTGGGTGAACACATAGGTCACTGAAGCAGTGCTCTTTTCTGGGCAAATATCAGGAAACTGTTTCTTCTGTCTAGATGGTAGGATAGATGGGAGATAAATTTTGGGTTGATTGAGATCAGCATATTCTTTTTTCTGCTGCAAAATCTGTTACTAAATGAATAGGAAAAATAAATTGATCCATCAACTTGTAAGGTGGTTTTTAAATTAGGTTTTAATATCTATGTATATCATCAGCAGGTGGTAAATGTTCTGTGTTTGGAGAGAAATTCTCAATGTACATTTTAAAAAGAGACTCCAACTCTGTGGTGCTTTCCACAGCAGTGCCTCAGATTTCAACAGCAAATGTCTGTACTTACTGGGTTTTCATATAAGAAATGGTGCAAATACTTTCACTCTGCAACATGAACTTAGGAAGATAACTAGAAAAACAGTTTTAGTCAGTATTCAAATATCTTAGTAGTAATCAGACATTTAAAGGCACTGATCAGATTTTGTCTTTGAGCAAATGTTTCATATGAGTTGATGTGTATCCAGAAAAGCAGTAAGTGGCTAGTAAATGGAAGATTTTTTTTTTCATAATCATGTGGTAGTTCAGCTCTAAAGTGTTATTTTTTAAGTTTACATACGGGTTTCTGTCTGCTCCCTTTCTCTGTTCATTCAGCTTGTAAATGTGAACTAGTCTGTTTCAAAACATCTGAAACTTATGGTTTCATCTGGTACTTGAAGATACAGTGTTTCACTTTCGACCCTCTGAAATTAATTGTATTTCTACTGTGAAAAAAAATGCAGCTGCTTGATGCGATGAGGCTCAAACTTCATTTGAATAAGACCTTTTAAATAGAGAGCTACATTTGATACTACCATACAGATAGCTGACTGTAATTTATACAGTCATTTAAAAGGGTGGGTGGGTTTCATTATGGTATCGGGGCGCAGACTTAGTGAGTTCATGGTGACAGTTTAGGTTCTGAGTCAGTTCCCTCTGAGGCATGCCAGAGCTGCCCTTACAGGCTAGGAGCAACCACATTGGGCAGTTTGAGACCACATCCAGCAACCTGACTCTTGCTCACTCCCTCCTCATCTCATGTGGTCTTCTCCTTGGATGAGGAATATACTTCCCAGTTGATATTCAGTACTGAGGTTGTATTGACATACACCTCTCTCTTTGCCAGCTAAAGAACCTTTGTTCTTCACTTGAAAGCTTCTCCACAGTTTTAGTTATCCCTGATGACTTCATGCCAGCCTTGGAGATTGTACAGTTGAGAGTGCCCTCTAGGTTGGTATTGTTGCCTAAATAATATAGATCTAAATGTCCATTTACTGCATTTACTACTGAGATTTTTCTGGTTTACTCTGAGTTGATATCTTCAATGCAGTCGCTCATGGATCAGCAGATTTCTTGGCTGAATGGCTTAGCTAGCTTCAAAGCCAGTGTCCACTGCTTCCTGTGTACTTATTACTTGGTAGTGTCACCAATGTTCCTCTTCAACTTTTGACAGTCTGACTTTGTCCTAACCAGAGTATAGGTGACAGCAGGCACGAGTGGGTTCTACTGGGACTTCCCTTTACTGTGCATGAATTGACTGTTCATTCGGATTGTTTGCTGGCTGTATTTAAGGAGTCCTTGTTTAGGTTGTCGTGCAAGGGCCTGTTTAGGACAGCTTAGTTTCTTGGGAGCCTTTCGTGAGAGATCTTTGATAAATGTGTTTTGGCGGTCCAGTTAGTTTTATATCAGTGATTTCTCTCTGTGCCCCTGGAGTCTTTCAGAGAAGAACAATGTACTGAAATGTTGCCTTTCCTTACAACAGCTGCATGGAATTATATGTGTCCCCACTAATACATTTATTCGAAGTAATTTATGCAATTTTTTCTGGTACAAATATTTAACCTAACTGATCCATTTTTTCCTAATTCTCCCCTTGAACCCCTGTCAGAAATTTGTGTTGCTTTTCCTGTCTTTCAGAGCTATAAGTTTGAGACTGTTTTAAATGAGAGTTCATGAATCATAGCTACCAAGTCTTGCATTCTGTAGTTCTGTTCCAATACTTTGTTATTTTTCACATTGTTGTGAAGTGCTATGAGCATGTTATTTACATTATTGTAAACACACTTCAGGAGTATTCTGGTGTGGGGTCGATTTTTCCTTATGTGTATAGATTTTTAAAAAAGGGGGTGGGGTGTGTGTATGTGTGTCTTTTTCTGTAGGGCTTTATGTCCTATGAGTCCTGCTGTAAGTGCTGATTGTCCGGGACAAGCACTTTAGTAGATTTGCAATTCCTTCCCTCTTCTGAAAGACACTGATTTTCATGCTTTCACCTGTTTGTTTCTCAAACTTGATTGCACTATCTTTTGCACATACATTGCCAGCCAGAGTGATCACTCCCACTCCTCCCCATCCTTTTGAGTATTACTACTGATATTCTCAAGTGTATCATTTTATTTCAGAGAGTTTCCTTGACTTTTCTATTTAACCATATTGCCTTTTTTTTTCTGATGTATCTAAAGACTTATTTTGTGTGAGGGCAAGCGGTTACCTTCTACAAATGAGCTTGAGTATCTTACAAAACTAAGACACTGGTCTTGGAGGGCAAACTGGTTTAGCTAAACATCTGTAGAAAAGGGCACATAGGAAAAATTAAGTTAGGATATAAGCACAAATTTTTAAAATATTACATGTGTCTTTATCCCAAGTTGTCCTGTTGGCTTTTGGCATATTCCTGATGAGTGGTGCGCAGCCGATGTCTCAGAGTCAGATGTGTGCAACTCTTGCTTGTTTCCCAGCACCGTGTAGTGACTTCCTTGGTACTTTGAACTGCCCCATTAGGGCCCAGATTATTTCGAAGCTGATGGCCTGGTCAGGTGTGGTCCCTGTGAGTATCTGTGTGAATCGACAGTTCTCCCTCTTACAGCTGTGTGTGTTGTAGGTAAAGGAGCTCCGGTGCCAGTCTCCTCTGGGACTGGTTTTAGATTGGCAAGGTTGGCTTCTTGAATCTAGGCTGATTTCACATTTGCTCATGTACTTGTAAATTGCTTTTACTGATTAGTGTTTAGGGCTTGAGAATGCTGCCCTGGAACAACCAGAATGACTCTGCTAAGAAACAGTATACAAAAAAAAAAAAAGTTTCTGGTGCTGTAGTGTTCTCAGAAGTAGTTTAGCTGTAATTGCACAACATCCAGCCAAACAATAGCCAGGATGAGTGATTACATTTTGGTAATTACCTGTGAGTAACTGGAAGCTGAACAGTAAGCTGCAAAACTCACTCCACAGCACACTCTTGGCAAAGCTGGCAGCCCACAGCTTGGACCAGGAGCACTCTTTGCTGGGTTAGGAAATGGCTGGATGGCTGGGCCCAGAAAGTGGTGGTGAATAGCGCTGCATCCAGCTGGGGCCAGTCACCAGAGGCGTTCCTCAGGGGTTTGTGCTGGGGCCAGTTCTGTTCCATATTTTTGTTGATGACCTGGATGAGGGTATTGAGTTTTTCATCAGTAAATTTGCAGATGGCACTAAGCTTGATTACACTAAGCGTGTGTCAATCTGTTGGAAGGTAGGAGGGCTCGGCAGAGAGACCTGGAATGGTTGGATGGGTAGGCAGAGTCCAGTGAGATGAAGTTTGATACGTCCAAGTGCTGAGTCCTGCATTTTGGCCACAGTAACCCCCTGCTACATTATAGGCTGGGGACGGTGTGGCTGGACAGTGCCCATTCAGAAAGGGACCTGGGGGTACTGGTGACAGCCGGCTGGACGTGGGCCCAGCAGTGTGCCCTGGTGGCCAAGAAGGCCAAGGGCATCCTGGCCTGTATCAGGAATAGTGTGGCCAGCGGGAGCAGGGAAGTCTTGCCCGTTCTTGGCACTGGTGAGGCCACACCTTGAGTGCTGTGTCCAGTTCTGGGCCCCTCAGTTTATGAAGGATGTTGAGACACTTAAACACGTCCATTGAGGCTGGTGAAGGACTTGGAACACAGGCTGAGGGAACTGGGGGTGTTTAGCCTGGAAAAAAGGAGACTCAGAGGTGACCTTATCACTCTATACCTTCCCAAAGGGTGGTGTAGTCAGCTCTCTTGTGGGTTGGTCTCTTTCACCAGGCAGCAACTGACAGAACCAAAGCACACAGTCTTAACCTGCTGCACCAAGGGCTGGATATTAGGAAAAAGTTTTTTACAGAAAGAGTGATGAAGTACTGGAATTGTCTGTCCAGGGAGGTGGTGGAGTCACCATCACTGGATGTGTTTAAGAAAAGACTGGATGTGGCACTTGGTGCCGTGGGTTTAGTTGAGGTGTTAGGGCGTGGGTTGGACTCAGTGATTTTGAAGGTCTCTTCCAACCTTGTGATTCTGTGAAAACAGAAGAAACTGATTGGTGGCTTGGGTTTTTGCCTCTCTTCTCTCTTTTCCCTGTGGTGGTGAAGAGCATTCATATACCTGCATTTTAGAAATGTATTGCTTTTTGTCATGTGAGCATCATGTAAATAATTCAGAATATTTTGCAACAGCAATTAGCATTGGCATTAGTGAGAAGTAGTAACAGTTGTTTTAAAAGTGGATGTCTAGCTGTGAAGTGGTTATAATTTCACAGTTTTAATGGAGATCCTTTCAAGCTGAGAAGACAGACACTTATGCTTGGACAAGCCTTTTTTTTCACTTTGTGTTTTGACAGCTATAGGAGGTTTTGGTTAAAACTGGTTTTGACGGGAAAGGATAGAAAAAAAATCTCATGTTTGCAAGGAGATCAAATCCTTGTCTCTTGGAAACTCAAATATGATGAAAGAATATCTATTTATTACCTTCAGCGATAAATTATTATAAGCAACTTGGGGTGCCTGACCTAAATTTAAGATTGCCCAGTCCTTTCCACTGTGTGATCCTGTTCAGTCTTACAGTCTGCTTTATTAAATATAAACAATTTTGAACTATGTTTTCTGGGCTAGCAGTTTGCCAAAATTGAGAAAATATTAGAAAGTTAAAGATATTGTAAATATCTGTATGGATATTAATCTGGCTCATTATGTTACATTTCTCAGGCTGTATAGGAGAGGAGAGGGGTTGTTGGTTTTGTTTCTTTTTCAATAACTGTTTCATGGAAGAACTGCAATTCTTCCTATTTTCTAGGAAGGAAATAAAAATTTGATTATGGATGATCATTCCTATTATCAGAACTCCATTTTTGAACTAACATGCTTCTAAATATGTGTTGTAAACAAAAATAAAAGTTAAGAATGTCCTTAAATCAGGTTTGGCACTTTGTGTCTGGTCTTTTTATGTCTGAAAGTAGCGAATATCAGCCAGTCCCTTCTCTTATAACACTTAGACCTGAAGGAGAAAATAACAGCATTTTGTTCAAAATCACATATTGTGGATAATCTGAGATTTTCACAGCAAGTAAATAGCTTTGGGGAGGAGTTACTTCTAATTACAGCCCATCAGTCATAGCTGTGAATGTAGTTCGTTGTGAAGTTTCACTGTGCAGCAAATTTTTGATGAATACCTGTCATGCTGGATTGTTTCTGCTGGGAGATGTATGTACCAGTCAAATGAACAGAGTTAATACTGCATCCAGGGAGAGCATTGTTGCAAAACTACACCACCTGTGTGCTCTGGTTGTTTTGCTGGTTAGATATTAGTGAAGTTAAGATGCTCTGCTTGAAATTGAGAACACAGCTGGATTTTTGCTTAAGCATTTGTAATACTTTCAATATTTAACTTTCCTGGGTTAATGCAGCGAATGAATGTTTTTACAGTCTGTTTTCTCTTTTAAGTGTCAAATTGCTACATGCTCATGCTCACTGGGCTTGATTTTGTTATTGTTGTTGTTTGTTTGTTTAATGGAAAATGAAAAGACCAGATTCAGCAGGCATATTATGATCACTATATTAAGTTAAGGTTTTGTTATGCTTCCGTAAAGGTATTCAAGTATATTGGTGTCTTTGCCCTGGAAAACTTAATAAGAGCTACTGTATTTGCATGTTTTAAGTATTTATTTTGTAACTTCATCTGAAATGCCTCCAGTATTTAGTGCTGGTAAAGCTAGATTGATATATAGGGACCATTGCAAACAAGAACCTGCTCTCCTTTAAGCATTTTGAATCTTACATTATATGTTATTGACCTTTTCTTTTTTCTTTCTTAAATGGGAATGTCTTTTCTTGCTTAATATATAAAATCCACTGAAAATCAGAAATGGTATTTTCTTGTGGAAAAATAATGTATTCGGCTGACAACTGCAGATTATATTTCTGATAGTGTTTTTTTTCTTGCAGTTGTACTCGCTAAATGATTATAAGCCACCCATTTCTAAAGCTAAAATGACACAGATCACCAAGGCAGCAATCAAGGCTATAAAGGTATGAAACCAGTTAACTTCTTTTGACCTCTTTTACATTTCTCATGTACATGAAAATAATTTTGTGAAATAGTCTAAAAATTGGCTTCAGAACTTCCCACCTCCCTTGTGCTTACAACTTCCAGGTTATGATCATATGTGATATCTGTTAATGCAGCAGAAGGCTAAAAGTGGTGTGTGAGTTTCATTTGCTGGTTGTCATATGTGAGAAAGAATTATACCAATTTTTCTCCATCTGAATTCCATCAGGCCTGAAAGACAGGGTTTTTGCCTCAATTTACAAA
This sequence comes from Passer domesticus, assembly GCF_036417665.1. Taxonomy (NCBI): domain Eukaryota; kingdom Metazoa; phylum Chordata; class Aves; order Passeriformes; family Passeridae; genus Passer; species Passer domesticus. Next base: position 59,766,296 of record NC_087476.1, read on the forward strand.
GGAAACACTGACATGCCTGTTAACGGATGAATAAATAGAAAATTACAATTCACCCTTCCTTCTCCCCTCTCTCCCTTCCTCCTTCCCCAAAATTTATGCATGCCTTTGGATCAATACAACTGTTCATTTTTCTGAATTCCTAGCATACCTTTTCATGGATATTGTTCATAGATTTCAGTTTTCTTGTTGCTTGGATACAAATTGTTTTTAAGTTCAAGTCTTAGTGCGCTCATTAAAGATTATTCCTGCTACAAAGTAAAACTAATTGCTAAACAATGGCATAGCAGAAAAAGTCGCTGAAAAATGGTGAAGGAAAGAAGTATGCCACTAGTGTTAAGCATTAAAACAAATGGAAACTCAGTGAGAGCTGGAGAGGTAGAAAAAAGACCAGACTAAACATATGCTTTTCCTATCTACATTCCTTTGCTGACATATGATCATATGAAGATATGTTTTCAGATAATGAAATCCATATTGGTGTTTTATGTAATTGGGAAAGAGTAATTTGATGACTGAAGAGTGAAATTGAACTTTAGTAGTAAATCATAATAGATGGTTCTATTAATTAAGCAAATGTTTTATTATGTACTCGGAAATCCTACTTCCACTCTTGCCATTTCAATGACAACATTTAATTGTGCAAAGCGGTTATTTCAATAATTGACATGATTTAGAGCCATTGTGATTATATGTGAGATTTAAAAAAACAACTCCATGAAAGACAGGCCAACTTTTTTAAAGAAAAAGTATGCAGTTGATGCTATTAATTAATGAAATGCAGAGCTGTTGTATGTTTAGTAACATTACGTGAACATCTTCAGTCAGTAAAAGTGTACAGTAAATAACCATGTGTTTTGGTGGAACAATTATATTATTCTCCTAGTTCTCAATAAATAAGCATGCTATTCAAAAAAAAAAAACAGTGTAAAAAACCTTTAAGAAAAAGAAGAAACACTGATATTAGCTCCTTTATATGCTATTAAGTGTTTTAATGAAGATTGCATGCTCAGCTGTAGATATTGGATTGCTATTTAATAATTCAAAGTTTCTGCTTCTAGTTTTACTATCAATATAGCAACATACTTGAACAAGTATATGCATCTTCATATTTTCTCTACTGAAATACTATTATATTTTTCAGTTCTACAAGCATGTTGTCCAGAGTGTTGAGAAATTCATTCAAAAGGTAAGTCACTTAAGTGGGAATTTAGGTTCACATACGGATTAATATTTTTAGCACATATTAGTTTATCTCCATTTTTAGTCACATTCAGTTTCTGCTAATAATCGGCAGCAGATCATAACCCATGATGCAGAATGACAAATACTTTGTTCTCATTTTGTTCTTTGATCTGAATCACTGTGGATATTGTTTTGGGACTGCTTCTGTGTGTATTTATTTAATGCTAAAAGTGACTGTCAGTGAACAGCTAACAGTGAAACAATTGACAGGTGGTTGGCTAGTGACAGTTGCTTTTGCTTTTCTGCCAGGTTTTCCTATTGATTTTAAAGCTGAAGGGAAGATGACCTTCAGCCTCAATCTTTTTTGTAGCAGTAGATGTAGCATTTCGGTTGGTGGTTCTTGCAAATAAATTATATATGGCTAGCCTAGAATTACTTTTTGGGAAGATGGTAGTATTAATTTAAAGATTATTTCTAGCAAAGAAGTTTATAGCGCTTTCTTTTCTTGCAACAGTTAATTATTCTTGGGTAAAACTGCATTTTGCTTCAAGTTGGAAATGCATGGATTCAAATTTGTGAGTCTTCCCTGCTTATCTGTATTGTACCTGATTGTTCAGTTGGTCATTTTGATACTGAATTTCTTCTCTCTTTGTAAATAGCAGTAAATTATGATCAAATTGAAATTTAGTTTTGACAAACAAGCTAGAGAAATTAGGCTGTTAATGTTGCGATGTTGGATGCAATTTTCCTTCTGTTACTGATTTTACAAAGCAGTCTGGATTGTTCTGTATTAGTAACCTGTCTTGCTCATGAACTTTTATTCCTTGTTGCCCAGTGTACTCTGCAGTGCTTTTTGACAGTGGCTGGACAGTGTAAACAGGTTTCAGCTTCAGCCTGGTGTTTTTATCTGTCTCACAACTATTTATCAATGAAATATTTAGGTACTAGTACATCAATCATATGTGAAAAAAGTCAATATGTGTTTCAAAGCAGTAGTAAAGACCGGTAGTATACTGTATCGACACTGCTAGCTTGTTGTCAAGTAGTTGTTTTTTGGGTCCTTGACTCTGACTTCTTCCGTCTCTGAGACAGGGATCACTATCCTCTGATCCCTGTTCAATGCTGCAGCTGAACACAGCAGTAGGAGAGCAGGAATACATGTAATCCATCTCTGACCAGTAACACTTTGCAGTTCAGGTCCTGAAATTAGCTCAGAATTGTCTGAGTTGCAAACTGTGCTTTTCAGTTACAGTGGATGTGACTGGCACTTCAGTATTCATAGGCACAAGAGAAGTTTTACTCTCTGCATGAATGAATGGCAGTTTGTCAGGATTTGGACTGGATGTTCTTGACCCTTCCACAAGCTACTTTGAGTTATCTTTATATGCCCTCAGTGTCCAGTACTGCTCAATGAGGAATTTCTGCACTGTTCATTGCTGGTTAGAGGAAGCAGATGTATGCTTTTATTGATAACCTTGTTAATGGTTGCCCTGGGTTAGATGATTCCCTTTGGTGGTCTTGCTGAAGGGTTTTTAATTATTTCGTGAACAATTTAGTGAAATGTGCAACTTAATAACTTTAAATAATAACTTTGCTTTAGTAGAATGACAGATGCTTATCTGATGAAAGCTAGGTATTTGATATTAAAGGGCTTAAATTGTATGTTTGGAGAATAATTGGATGTTTTCTGCAAGCAGTCACTTCAATTTAAAGCTCAAGATGACTGAATCTTGCATTAAAATTTGCTGTAGACCTGACTAGAGTGATGTCAGTGCCATCTCAGATAGTTTGCTCTTCATCCTTCAGAGCTCCAGTATTTTCTTTTGTAATTTCATGATGTTACTGAAACTTCAGATAAAGTAATTGCCCATGACATTCTTCATTTTGTGACACTGAACTCACTGGTCTGTTGTCATTTTGGTTGATTGCTTTATTCTCTGGCAAAAGATCACTTCGGGGGTCAAATGATCACATATCATATATGTGAGATTATTCCATTGGAGAGCCAGATTTAACGTTTTTGAATAAGCAAATTACATTGTTGATTACTCATCCAGAAAATAAGTAAATATTTGTGTGTAAAGGCTTTTCCATCTGAGATTAGGGACATGCAGGTTCACTGCCCCAGTGAACCATTTAAATTTTTACTTGTATTTTATTGCTGTTTCCATATAATCTATATTATTACATTATTATCACACTTTGCTTTCTTTATGTGTCATGTTTTAAAATACGTCAACGAATATATGTCCTGAGTTTTCTTTTTGAATTTCTGTGAGCTTTATTAATTTGAATATTCTGAAAAGTTGTATACCTGTCTGTTCTGTATGCAGAATACTCTTGTTTAATAATTTAAATAAAATTTCAGAAGCTACAATACATTGAAGTGATTTTCTGAAGACAGTATCCAATTTAAGCTTAACAATGCACATATATTCCTAAAAGGATGTCACACACATTCGAAAAATAGAGAGTGACACACTTAAATACATTGAACCATGTTTAGAATCTAAAGAAAGGCTTTCTAAAGGTTGCAAGTGTTAGCAAATCAACACTTTTCAAAACAGAACATTTGTATGTAAAGCATAGTAAAATTAATATTCTGAAGTGTTTGTTTGGCACTTTATTAAAGATTATTAACTTAGTGTGTTGCATAGTATGTCTACAGGAGCAGAGAGGAAAAGGGTGTCCTTTCCCATCTTTTCCATAATACCTTGTGTGATATACACCCAATCTTTATTAAGTGAACTCATAACATAATGTATTCTGATGATGGCTTCATTATACTTTTGGACCATGTTTCATTCTGTCTTAAAACTGGTTGCAGTAATGTGGTGTAATTACTTTGCAATTAAAAGACAAAAGTTTTAGATTTGTTGTTAAGAAAGTAAAATTACATAATTAATTTGTATTTTACTTAGCAGACATGCCTTATGAATATCATGCTGTTTGTAAATTTTGCAAGTTTTCCAGAGTTGTTAAATAAATATCATTGTTATAATCTCAACCAAACAGATGTCTCCATAAATATGTTTGTCTTCTGCAGAGGAGGATTACATGCTAATTACAACAATGTAAAATAAAGTGAACAAATTTTAACTTTAATGTTTACTTTGATCATAAAGAAGGACAAAAATGCCCTGGATTACATTTACAGCTAGTCCAAATTTACTATTAAGTATTTTGTCATGCTTTTTGCAGTACTGTTAAAATAGATTGTACATTTTAAAAGGAGATGTGGTTTGTGTGTTAATTTTTTTAATAGATTTTTTAAAAGTTAGTTCTTTAGCAGTAAGAAATTAATTTTATACCATTTACATATCTTCAGAATGCATACAGATGTGATAATTTCAGCATTAGAAGTTAGAGGTTATTTGAGAAAGCTTCATTTTCCAGGACAATTTATAAAATAGAGAATATTTCAGTATTCTTGGACCCACTTAAAAATTGGAGAGGACTGTTTGTATTTACTCTGCCATTAATGGTTTTGGGGTTTTTTTTCATGTATGCTCTTTTTAAATTGCCATTCTTTCTAGTGCAAACCAGAGTACAAGGTGCCTGGTCTGTATGTCATTGACTCCATTGTGAGACAGTCCCGGCATCAGTTTGGACAAGAAAAGGATGTATTTGCGCCAAGATTCAGCAATAACATCATCAGCACTTTCCAGAACTTGTACCGTTGTCCTGGTGATGACAAGGTAAATCACTTACAGATCTGTCTAGTTAAAACAATCGTTAGCATATCATCTATAAAGAATAAAGACTTTCATCTCACATTCTACTTGCTGGAGGGGATCTACTTATAAACTTGCCCTGTATATGTATTTCTTAATGCTGCATGTCTTCGTGTAGGGATTGGAAAGATACATCCAATGAGGTTAATTAGAGTTTTGAAAAGGTTGTCTTTCCTTTGATTCTATGATTATCCAGCAGCTAAATAAGGTTTAACTTGTATAGTTTGACTCACAAGTTCAGCTGTTCCCTTGGATCACAGTAGTTGAGATAGCCACCAAATTCTGTTTCTAAAAGATTGGCTGGAAATAACAGTTTAACTTTCTTCATATTTGTCCCTTAATTGTAAAATAGGTAGGGTTTCTTCTTATTGAATAACTGCAAAAAGGTGGAGGATTCTGAGGGTTTTCACTTCATGGAAATTCGCGTAATAGTCATTAGGTAAAATAGTAAGAGAGGCTGGATGCTACAGGAAGAGTTGTATTTAGAAAAGTTACATGCATTCTACAGCTGTATTTCTCAACCAGAGATATGAAAACCCAAGGCATCCATGGAGGGTGATTAAGGCATGTTCAGCCATTGTGTTATCTTAAGATTCCTGCCTTTTTAGAGTAGTTAAGACCGCTACAGGACAGTGTGTCAGGACCTGGAAATTTTGCTTGGTTGGATAAACTTGGCTAAAGGATGCTGTCTTCTCTTCTGCAACTGCGTTCTGAGGTGTTGCCGAACAGGTTATTTAAGTTAAATGACATTTTTCCGATCTGGTTTTAGGTTATTTGTGTGATTAACTTGTGCTGCTTCAATTCCACAGTGTCTTACTGTGGTTTTTTTTTTAATAGGCACGATTTTTTAACTTCTATTTTTTAGTGTGTTTTGTAAACTCATTTAGCTTGCTACTTTGGGAAATATACTAATACAGAAAAACCCTGATGTACTGGAGAAGGAGAGATTGGAACAAGGATGGATGCAAGTACTCAGTTTGTGTCTAGTTTAAAAAAATACATAAATTTATTGTAGGCTAAGAAATTTCACTATTTGCCTGTGATATTTCAATGTGTGGCAATTAATTTATTGCATTAAAGGTGTTTGATGTGAAGAGAGGGTAAAATCTAGTCAGTTTAGGGTCCACAAAAGTCCTGTCAGGTTAATTTCTAGGATATTTTTCACCTCAGTTTAAAACTATTTTTCAATCCTAAGTCCTGCTGCTGTGCTGCGTATGAATTCAATATTATAGGAGGATCTTTGTGTTGTGAAAGTAGTTATCCTATGCATTGCCTAGCAAAAAACTGAGCTGTCAGAGACCAAGATATGTACCTGGTTTGTAACATTTTGGTGTTTGATCTGATTGAAAGGCATAATGGAGAAACGCAGCAGTTATCTTTATATGAGCAAATGTAGAATTTGTTTTTAAATCAAATAGAAATGCAGTAACATTTCCTTTAAAGTAACAACAAAAACACCTCACTGATTCCTTTGTCTGGCCCAGAGGAAGTGCAAGGTGTGGGTAGATACAGAGCCACAGTTTTATATTCCTGTTCTGGAGAGATGAGGGAAGTTAGAGTCTCTGATGGACTTGACAAGGACTGCTTATAACACAGACTTTAAAGTGAGTGTAAGCCTTCAGGGATTTCTTTAAGGGAACTCTAAATTGCATCTTCCATGCAGTGAAAAATTCAGCACTTCTCTATTATAGTTAAGGATCCTCTTGTAGTTCTGGACAGACAGACTTCTTTTCCTTTGTTTTGAACACTGTGGCTAAGTGCTCTATGTTCTTCTTTTATAGAACTCAAGTAATTAAACCACCTTTGTGACAGCAAACGCCAGATCCTATGAGGAATTTCGTGCTCTTTGTAATGCAATTGATTTTTTTCCCCCAAAATAAAGCAAAGTCTTTCCTTTTGGTGGAAGTAAAGCTTACTGAAAAAAGATAGCTTTTTTTCTAAAAGATAATTTTTTCCTAAAGATCTGCTTAGGAGGCAGATCAAAATGATAATCTGTTTGTGATGTAATAGAATGCTTCTGTTGTAATAGAAAAAAAATATAATAGAAATGTAAGGTGAACAATGAGTTACAGCTAATGGAATTGTATGAAGTCTTAATTTTGGTGGGTTTTTTCTTCCCCATGATCCATCTTTTTTAATATTGCTATGTATTTTCAATAGGCAGGTAATTGTGTTCAAGTTTAAACTTTAAAATTCTTCACTTTGTCAAGAGAGCTTGCAAAATATGAAGCTGCTCTTCTAATAAAAATATTTAGGAGTCTTAATAGTATTTGCCCATTTTTCAGTGCACTTAAATTATTTTGGTTCACAGGCAGAACAGAATTGCATTTAGATATGTTAACTATAAAAAAACTAGCAGACTAATAATTCATTATTTTAATTATTAGTAATGCTTTAAAATGCTTCCTTAAAATAATTTTCCTTCCATGTCATCGTGCAAAACTAAAGGCGCATTTTTGGTTGAGAGAACATTGTCACCTGTGTGTAGTAGCTCTTTGCTGTTGCCTGGGATCAGTCTCAGGTTCATAGTTAAGACATCTTTGGTGTGACCCAGTATAACTGTTCTTACTGTTTGCAAATCTAAAGGTCCTTCAGTCTAGACAGATTAAATTTGCTAGCTAAGAATTCCATAATCAATAACAAGAAAAATAAGCATGACTCAGATATTTTGCTGTCTTTTCTTTATTTTAGAGTAAAATTGTTAGAGTGCTAAATTTATGGCAGAAGAATAATGTGTTCAAGAGTGAAATTATTCAGCCTCTCTTGGATATGGCAGCAGGAATTCCTCCTCCCGTTGTGACCCCTGTCTTGCCCAGCACTACAGCTGCTATGAGCAACAATACGCCAGGTAAACAAAGCCAGATGGAAGTCATACTTTGAATCAAAACACTTCTGTCAGCTTTGGTATGTTGCCTGTTAACATGCTGAAATAGATGAATTCAGATGAATGCTAGAAAGAAGTATATTGCAAACACCACCAAATCAGGGAAACAGGAAAACATTATTATAAAAGTGGGCTTGATCATTTTGTGCTCTGAGCATCTCTCTTGCTTATGTAGGTAGATGGCAGGAAAATGGATTTTTAACTTTTCAGTTCATCAAAGTTTTTTCTTTTGAGGCTGGGATATAAGGGAATTTGGTCAGATAGGAATGGCTTTTGGCACCTGCTTTTGTAACCCACCTTTTGCTGATCCCATGCTGAAAAGGAATGATCTGGACAAATTCACCTTAGCTTTCATTGGCAAAGCAAATATGTGAATTTTTCAGATCTTGGAGTGCCTTTTCTGCATCTTCCAGCTCAGTATTTTTTATTTTTATATAGTATGACTATATTAAATTGTTGGAATCATAAGTCATAAATTCTGATGCAAATTGACTTTTAAAACAGTAATCTAGTCATATTTAGCATTCATTGGTGTACCTCTACTAATGACCCATAAATACAAACGTATTTGTAAGTATGAAGAATTCTTCTGGATTATGGCATGAAACGAACTATCAGAGTGCTGATTTAGTCCAGTGTTTCTCTTGAGAAAAAAACAATAAAACAGGCAATCCTCATGAATCCAGCTGATGCAGGTTGAAATTTTTAGTAGAGTCTTTAAGACTCTTCCTGGGGATAAAGGGCAAGTCCAGTGAGATTTGGACTAGCCAACAAGTAGATTGCTAACAATTACCTCTTGATGTATGTAGTTTCCACTGAATATTTTGGAATACTGTGTGAAACCTATTTATTTTGTCTTCGTCAGTGTTTTTGTTAGTAGTCCCACTAGTCCCAGCTAACACTAAGTAATTCTGCTACTTGAGGAATGTTGATGTGAGTCTGTATTATTTCGGTGTGCTGTCGTGTATGTCAGAAAAATAGTTTCAATTGATGTACTTTCTCAGTGTTTAATAACAGCAGTTTTTTTTTCTTCTCTAACACTATTCTTATTTTCTGTGTAAGATATTTTTGCATATTGATTTTTCTCTTTTTTAGGTACACCTGTAACTCCAGTTACCCCAGCCAATGTGGCGCAGAGTTTGCCTGATCCTTGGGTATCTCAGATTGCTAACACAGACACCCTTGCTGCTGTTGCACAGATTTTACAGAGTCCTCAAGGCCAACAGGTAATTTTGTAGACAGTTACACTGTAGACTGTCTGATACTTTGTGTCTTTAAGGTACAGGTAAGGAATGCTTTCCTGTGTAACTCTTACATTTATGTCCAGTATCCATGTTAACTTTCCCATGAGGCTGTTCATCACAAGTAAGTTCCAGGTCAATTAAAACTCCATGTTACCTTTTGGAGCCAGCCATGTTTAAAGCCCTTACCTTTAAAGACTTAAAGTGTCTCAGAAGGTGATTTCAGATGAGATGGTCTGTAATACATACTTGTCTGTATAGATGATAAGTACAGATCTACTGCAGATGACTAAATCAAGAGCAACAATAAGATTTCATGGATATAGATATGAAATAGAATGCCAGTTAAAGCATATGTCTCTGTTGGATGCCTGAAGAAGAGCTAAACATTATACAGAATTACAGAATGGGAGCAAACTTCTTTGGGAAGTGTACTGTGTATTGATTCAATTTTATATCTTTCCATCAGCTAAACATAGATTTTATTTTGCAGCATTCAAAAATAAGATTTTGGAAGTTACTGTGTTCTTCAGTCTTTAAATGCTCAACTCCAAAAAGGTCTTGATGTCTAGCATCACAAAAACTACTTATCCTAATAACCTGTGGTTACATAAGTTAAGCACACACAACTGGCTTTCTGTAAAAATGTAGATAATTTTTCAGGCTATGCTAGAGCTACTGCACCGGCATAACTTTGGCATTATGATTTTTATTTGGACTGAGGTTGTTTTACCTGCTGGCCTACTAAACAAAAATCTCACGCATATGAATAAGAAGCAATGGCCAGTGAAAGCCGTGGTGCTGGCAATAACAACTTTACTTAGTGAGAATGTTGTACAGTATTTAGCTAGCTAGAGTTGTCTGTAATTGTTCAGAAGTCAAGTGGAGGGAATATTTTTATCTGATTACATTGGAAGAAACGAAGTTACAAAAAGTGAAGCAAAATGAGTTTGTGGAGTACTTTGAGAAATGTGAAGGAAAAATAGTGGACTAGCTCTTAAAAAAGAAAAGGATATGAAATGAGAATGGTAAATATGTGTAAAGTCAGTGAGGTAATTTTAAGGATTGTTGCTTAGAGAATATAGAAAAAGAAAAGCGAGAGAAAAAAGTGAAGATGAGAAGGGAATTAAAATTTTAAACACAACAGATCACAAAGAAATAACATTTGGCTATTTAGCTCAAAATAGTCTTAAGCAGAAGAGAAGAGACAGACTGGGTACACAATAAACATGTACATGCAGATGTCTAGGATTCGTAGAGGAGCTATGATATTTGCTTACATCCTGTCTGTCTCTTTTCTTCTTGTTCTCCAAACCAGTCCTTCTGCCACAGCCTCTCCCTGGCTCCCCAGCTCCAAAGTCCTTGATTTAATCCTACAGTTGTGTTTTATAAGTGAGAATGCGTGCAGGTAAATTGGGAGTCTAGACATAAGAGAGGGCTGACTAAGAAAAATATGACTAACAAGAATGTGAAAACAGCAGGAATGGTGCCCACCCAGGATTTTTCCACTCTAGGGCCTTCATCTCTGCCTCTTCAGTTTGATTCCTTCCTACTGAGAGCAATGCACAGGCTGGACCAGCTGTTATCAGACAAAAAGTGGGGTGAGGGGGGAACTCTTCAGCTTTGCCTATTGCAGTAATCAGGGAAAGCTCTTCCTGAGGTAGAACAACAATTGAAGCCTTTTCAGAGGCTCTGCTGTATAAGAAATCTATATAACTGTTTTTAAAAGAATAGGGAAAATGGTTTCACATTATCAGAAAGTAACTCTAAAACTATCTTAAAAAAGGGTCTCACATTTTTGATGCATCGTGGAAAAGAAATTCAACCAAATCAATTTATGAAGTTTCTAGTGAGGCTAGTAAGGAGGGAGGGATTGAACCATTTAAAAGTTTAGTGGGGAAACTTACAAAGGGTTGGAATATTGAAGGTAAGGGTAATCAGGGACTTAGGTCAGCAAGTTTGAACTACCTAATTTGCTCAACCTTTTTTACACAGATATCTAATGATAAGAATCTATAGAGATTTATCTTGAGGAATGTCAAAGAGCTTCCTCTAATTCTACAGTGGTTTAGGAGAGCATCTTTCAATAGGATTAATATTTTTTCTTAAGGCAAATTGCACAATTTTGTGGGAGCATCCGTGTTCAACAGATAAATCTACATGAGAAAGCCTTTAATTTCCTCATTAGGACAGCTTCTCTAAAAGATTGTATAAACATAGCAATTTGAAGTAAGGAAATTGAGATAGATGAAGTGATTGGTTTGTACATTTGCTTTTGATGTTTTGTTAACATAGCAGGAGAATTGCATTCTATCAACCCACACCTGAGTTTCACCATGAGATTTCACTTGTGACTTGTGCAGAGACACGGGTGCAAGCTCTCCCTGTGAACTGGCTGCATTGGTGTAAGTGGAGCTTGCCACAGTGCAGTTCTTTTCTCTGTACAAATGCTGTTGCAGGACACAGAATATCCTAATATAGGTGGGCCCTTAGGAAGCTGGAATAGGCTAACAGATTTTTTTCAGGTCAAAAGGAATCAAACTGGAGAAACAGAAGAGGGGGAGCACTAGAAAGCAGGAAATCCTGAGTGGTGACTGGCATCATCATGCAACCTGTCAGAGCAAGTTAGGAAGAAGAAGCATCTGCCTATCTTATCAGCCCCAGAAAACAAATTAGCCAGTAAGTGGGAACAAAATTTGCTGTAAATGAAAACAAATTAAAGACAAAATAATAGCCATAGGTTAGATGATGCTTCATTCCTGGGAGTTTTTTTTTTACTAAGTGGAAGGGGAAGAGTCTATTTTGTACTTTGTTTTCTTGCTTAAAAATCTTCTTCAATGTATTTGTTATCTTTTGTCTTTTAGCTTCAGCAGTTGATACAGACACTGCAGATCCAGCAGCAGAAACCTCAGCCTTCGCTACTTCAAGCTCTGGATGCCGGTCTCGTTGTCCAGTTACAGGCCCTCACGGCACAGCTCACAGCTGCAGCTGCTGCTGCTAACACACTTAATCCACTGGAACAGAGTGTCTCTTTTAATAAGGTAGAAGTGGAATAATAGAATTTGAAGAAGTATTTTTTTTTAATATATGTGAGAAATTATTTTGGATTTTATTGTTTGACTTTGGACATTTTAAAAATACATTAATATACTCTAAAGTGATACAGCTTAAAAATAAAAAACAATGTCTAGACAGTAGTGTAAATGAAAATATTAGTTTTATATGAGTTTAGGGCTAAATAGTCCATTGTATAAAATCTAGAGTTGGAAGAGACCCACAAAGGTTATTGAATATGGTAACGGATTTGATTTATGATTTAGCAAAGTTAAGCCATATGTTTCCACGCCCTTTGTAACACAGCAATGAGAATTCTTTCTTACAAGGTAATAAATGGAAAATATGCAGGAATTAATATATACTGTTTTCTCAGAAGAGTAAAAACTTGGATTTGTAATTTTTTTGCATTATAAAGTATGTGCCAAGAAAACTTTAATCTTAGTCACAAACTGATGTAAGTGAATAAATAAACCTGTAGGTAAAGAAACTTTCATTACAAACAACCCAAAACTAACCAACCAAAAAACCAAACACCAACAACCCACCCACCCCCTCCCCTCCCCCAAGAAAAAGAGCCAAAACCCCCCAAACCAAGTTACAAACAAAATCAGAATGCAGGAATTTAATAATACTAATATTACTGCATGCCAGGTAGCAACAACCATGCAGGCAATTGCAGTCATAGTAGTATAATACCTATAATAAAGAAAACTAAGAACTTCTGCTAAAGGAATTGTAACTAACTGAAGAAAGAAAGAAATAAGCATTGTTCTATTGTCTTTGGAAGAAACAGTTTCTGTGTGCATAATCTCTGCAGGATTGTCCTGGAGTGAATAGTAAGAATAAGGAAGTTGAAGAAGCAAAAAACCCTTTTTTATTTTCACTCAGATAATCTCTTTCTATCGAAAGTAATGCAGCTGTAAAAATAAGTCAGGAAAAGAATGGCCTGTCCTCTGCTATACCACAGCTGTAACCATCAGTTTGAGATGGGCATGATCCCAGGGATTGAATGCATCAGTTAACAGGGACTGCTGTAATATTTACATACAGAAAGTATTTTATAGTGCAGCGTTATTCTACAGACTTGAATTCCAGCATTTCCATGGATTGGTTTATTTGTAGGTGTGCGTGTATTGAATTTTGGACAACTTAAATTGAAGCAAATTAAAGGAATTCACATCCTGATGAGGTGTTTGTATACAGACATAAAAGAAAAGGCAGCTTTTACAGAAAAAAACGCCAGCATTTATTAGTATTGTGATCCAAAGGAAACTGTGAAGCATAATTTTCATTTCATGACAACATGTTGGTGAATTGGATAACAAATAATAAATAGTGCAAGAAAATAATTTTGATGACTGCATAAGTATCCATATTTTTTAGAAAAAAAACTATTTGGCAGTTCTTCCAGTCCTTTGTTTTCAGTCTCTTCAGTCTGTAGTGTCTTGTGTTATTTAAATGTGCAAATTAATCTGCATTATGTGAAGAATTCTTTTGGCAACATCAAATGTGCATGTTTTCTGATCTTGCTATAGAACCAAATACTTGTATTACAGTAAAAAAAAATTGATCAACATTGCTTATGCATTTACCCTACACCTTTTATTTTAATTTCCAAAGAGAATATCCTGATTCTTACGAAAAAATTAGTTTCATTTCTAATAAAAACCTTTTTTCGTGTCTTTATTCCTTTCTGTTCCTTTTTCTGAACACATTTTCTTCCTACATAATTAAAGTAACAAATGTAGCATAAAGGGAGGTTCTGCAGTGTGTGCAACATTAAACTTGGTATCCTAATATTTAATTTGGTTTAATTTCTGTTACTTCACTGTAGAGATTATTTTTGTACAAACTATGTAAAAATCAAGATCTTTCAGTTCAGATTTTTTGCTTCAGTATGTACAATGTTACTTAAACCAAATGTAAACAAAAATCATGCTGCACATTTACCTGTCTTGGCTGGAAATTCTCTTGTTTTCTCTGGCCATGGTTAATCTAAATGTTTGTTTTGTTTGTCATGAGCTGGTGACTACTTTCTGTTTATTTATTTTCTCAGCCATTCTCAGCCAGAATATGTACATATACAGTACATATTCTGTTATTTTCCCTCTTACTTTGTCATGATGGAAGATACATGATGATTAATAGTATTTTAAGGTTGAGGTTGTTTTTCTGAAATGCACAATTTTTTTCACAGCAGCAGCATTTTATAAGTATTTCACTGGAAAATATTGTAACAATACAAACAAAAAAGGTGGTCACCTTGCTGTAAATTGATTAGATATATATGATGAAAGTTGTTCTGTGTTTTAGCATCCCATCTCACATAAGCTTGATGGTCTGTGTTTCTGCTGTGTTTTCTCAGAGACATATTCAGTCCTGCTTTCTCATAAATATTATATTGGGAAAAGTGGTTCTAAAAATTCTGGATTGATCAGTTATCGATCCATCTTCTAGTTAGCTTATGCTTTGTTCTTCTTGCTGGACTCCAGTAATTGAGAGTAAATAGAGCATCCTGAGAAAGAAAATGGGGTACTGAATCATTGTGACTTTTTGCTGAAGATGTTTTTGCCTTAGTATTTCAAAATGACTACCGCACGTTCTCATCCTCTTGGTTTTTTTCTTCTGAGATTAAAGTTTGAGAGGAAGTTACGGTGGTATAGCATTAGGTCTGCTTTTCAGAAAACTTCCACGATGTGTAAACATGCATGGACATGGCTTTAATAGCATGGTTCTTTCATTAAATAGTGAAAAAAGGCAATCTCAATGACAAATAACATCTGTTGTGTTTCTTTATGCTTGTTCCTTAGATTTGCTCTTCAAGAAAGTGAGGTGCTGTTAAAATACTTCTGAACTTTTTAATGTTCAGAATAGACAAACTTTTAATTAATAGACAAACTTCTTTACTAAGGCAGAAACTCCAGTGTAGACATCTTCACAGATAACACCAGAAGTTTATCCAAGTCTTTCTCCTCATCAGATACCTTTCTTCTTATCCATTAGAAGGATTAATCCTCTTACATGATAACTGCTTGCTTTGATTTTTTTTTTGCAGGCTATTTGAGAAGTTGTTTTCAAGGAGCAGTATATTTGAAGGAATTCAGGTTGTCTAAATGACACGTGTGTGTAAAAATACAGTAATTCTTTGTGAAGTAATCAAGCTGTAGGTCTTCTCTTGATATGAGCAGAGAAGTTTGATGATTACCAAAGGATTGAATAGTTGGCCTCTTCGTAGTAATTTCTTCTAATTAAAGGTACCATTACATAAAATTGATCTTTGTTTAAGCTTTACTCCAAAATAGTTCTTAGTTACTGTGGAAAAAAACATCTGGTTGTACTTGTTGCAGCAGAGCTCAGGAAAACTGGGCCAAGATTTGATGCAGACAAGAGTTTGGTGACAACAGTAGTATGACACTTAATTTTCTATTCAGGTTATTTGCCAAATTTTTTTTTTGGTTGAGAAATAAGAGCATCTTCCTAATGAAAAGGAAATATACCTAAAGGGACATATAAGGAGTGTTCAGTAATGCTTATTTTGTTTTCTCCTAGAAGCTGATGGACAGGTTTGACTTTGGGGAAGAATCAGAACAAAATGAAGAGCCTAAAAAGGAAACTCCCTCTTCCCAATTGTAAGACCAAGCTATGTTTCTTATGGAAAATGCTAAAATTTGCCTGGTGCAGGTTGGAAATCAGGATTAAGTAAAGAAAATACTTATTTCAGAGCATAAGTACACTAAAACAGCAGGAAGAGAAATTACAGTTTTCTGAATTAACATACACATTTTACTATAAGTCTGTGGTCCAGAATATTTTCTAACTTTAGGAAAAAGTTAGCATGTTCTTTGTTTTTGTAGTTATATTTATACAGTTGATGGAATAGTGATGATACTAGAAGGTGGAACTAGCTTCATTGTCCTCATTATTTTACATTTTGGTTAAACTTGAAACCTAGTTGTGAAGACCTATTTACTAACTGTTTAAACAAACAGAAAAACTGTAGGATTTTTTTTTTAAATTTAAGTCATTTCATTTTAGGCCGTTAGTACCAGAATCTGTGAACAACTCACTTTTTCACCAACTAGCTGAACAGCTACAGCAGCAAAATTTAGAACATCTCAGACAGCAACTTCTGGAGCAGCAGCAGCCTCAAAAGGTAAGAACTCCATCTTGTGGCTATCGTAGTAATTTATGTTCTCCTCTGATTAAAAAAAGCATATTCCAGGACAAAAAAATTGTGTTGTTACGGACAGTTTTCTTATCATTAAAGTCTTTATCGCTAGCTGACCATGTAACAGAAGCTTGCAGAGTAACTGGAAAAAAGTGCTTAAAGCAGAAAAAAACCCCACAACCAAATGTGTGGGGAGTACATTTTGCTTCTCTTGGGAGAGTACTCATTAGGTGAGTTAGACATGACTCTGCTTGGCTTTCAGCTCTTTACATGGGGAAAAAAAAGCTTTTCCATGCTCACAGAAGGAATAAGGTGAGCAATAAAGTGATTATGCTCCTGTCTCTGAGGGGAGGACGCATATAGAATGGAGACTGTGGGTAGCTTTAATTTCCCTAGGTTTTATGTCTTGACTAGTAATTGATGAAATAATTCTGTTGAAGAATCTGACCTAAAGTATAATCACATATTTCCTGAGAAATTATTAATTAAGAACTGGTGCTTGAGATAACCCAAGGTTCCTCTTAACTATATGAATTGTGTCCTTTCTACACTGAAGTAACTTGGCTTATTTCTACTGCCATCAGTCCTCTGCACTTAAAATGTTCTTTCTACCTCCTGATGCCATTAAAAAAAAAAAAAACACAAAACAAAACCAAAACAAGCAAAATGTTTTGTCTTGATCCTAGCCAGGTATGAAGTGGATTTCGTGTGGAGTTTTTGCATCTGGTTTCACAGGAAAATAGAAATCTCAGGTTGAAAGAAAAGACAAGGGATCACAAAGGTTACAAACATCTTTTGGAGACTTTAGTTCAAGCTGTGAAAGGCCAACTCATAGAACCATTGAGTAGTCAGGGTAGGAAGGGATCTTAAGATCATTAAGTCCAGCTGTCAACCAGCACTGCCACTGTAACCCCTGAACCACATCACCCAGCCCAGATCCAGATACCTCCTAAGCTCCCCCAGGGATGGTGACCCCACCACCTCCCTGAACAATCTGTTTAATTGCCTGAGCCAAGTGGCTCAGCTTCCAATCAAGAATGCCATTTAAGCTTTGAATTTCTGATTTTATTAATTTAATTTTTACTAGATACTGTTTCTTTACTGCTTTATTTTACTGATTTATTTTCATTTCTCATTTAAGTGTAGTAAATGGAAAAGAATATACAGCATAGCTACAGACTAAATAGTTTTGGTTCTTGGTGGATATCTAGCCATTTCTATTTCTAAAAACTAAAAACCTTGTAAAGAAATAAAGCAATGAGGAATGATCTGTTTGAGGAACTCTTGATGTGTCATATCAAAAAGTATCTGTCTGATTTGAAAATAAAAATATTGAATGCCTACCTTATTGTAAAATCGGCAAAATAAAAGTTTACAATATATTTATGAGTAGAATATTTACTTGACTCTCCCGTTACTATTTAATTTTCTATTACACGACCTGACGAATTTTCCCTTCAGATCCAATCTTCTTGTCTAGTCAGTATGGAGAGAAAGTCTTTTTTTTCACTTTGATAACAGCTAAAAGATACAAACTGCTGCTGGAACTACTTTGTAGTGACTGCAGTATGTTGTGGGTAATGTTTGCTTTAATTCCATGTGTAATTTTCATTGGGAAAGATCAAAGGGAAAGAGAAGGAAAGATAAAGCACAAAACAAGATTATTAGGGATCTGATGAGGAGCCAGAGGGAAAGGGAGGACAGAAGTAAAGACAGAAGGAGCAACAAGAATTGTAGGCATTGATACCAAGAAACAGATGGTTGAAGAATAATTAAATATAAGGAAAATGAGACAAAACATTCTGTCACAAGGCAAATAAATTAACTGAATTATAGTAGAATATTTTTTTACAAACTTGTTATAAGATGTTTAAAAAATATAAAGATAAAATTTTTACTACTAGTCATTCTGCTAACTTCCTGTCATTCTCTGGGCAGATTGAACATGTAGGATTTGTTTAATTAAAAGTTAAAATATAGTGAGGATCACTAAAATGTTTACCTGCAGTAATGGATTGTGGATTTTGAATTGCTTTTCTAAATTGTACTCATATGATTTCTGAATATTTTAATTTCATTTGTTCTAATTCTTGAATTATCTTGTACCTTAGAGATATTTTTTTCCAAATCTGTATTTTCAGGCAATGCACAGGCTGTTATAGCTTTTTCTCTAGCAAATCATTAACACTTTGAGTATTCCACATTCATTAATTTTGGGGTTTTTTCCAGAACTGCTTATTTTGTTAGATCTTTTGAAATTGCCATGTTGACACAAATGACATAGCCTCCTCTCTTGTTTTTCACTAATTGCTTCTCTGAAATCATTCACTAGTTAAAAAGTTCTGGCTAATGTTAATACTAACACAATAAAAATATTTGCAATACCAATTGAACTAATTAAAAAATAGTTGAATTGGTATTGCAAATGTTTTTATTGTGTTAGCATCAACATTTATTAATGCACATGCATGGGGGACAAGTGGGTGTCTTTCAAGGTCACTGTACATATGGCTACATTTGTCCTGTGAATTTCTGTTTTGAAGCAGTGAATTGTATATTCTGTAGTTTTGTTATTTAGGAAATAGATGCTAATCTTTTGTAATCAGAAATATTAATTATTTCGAAGTTTTGTGTTTAAGGATGATACCATAAAAAAATAAATGAATGGATTGATTTCCAGTTTAGCTTTCATATTAATGAGAAATGGGAATATTATTTTTGTATAATATTACATTTGTAATTGCAAGGGGCTTTATGGTATATTATTGACTGTTATTTAGGCAAGCCCTGAGGAGAATCAAGAAGGAAATTTTGGTTCAGAGCACTCGGCATCACCATCACAAGGGAGTAGTCAACAACAGTTTTTAGAAGTGGAAGCAAATGTAGATGATTCCATGGATATTCAGCAACAGGTAAAACTATTTAAAATATTATTATAGAAATTGAAAAGAAAACACAAACTAACCCAATTCCAAGTCATATGTATTGTGAGTAAATGTATTAAGTGTTATTGAACATCTTTTATGTCTGATCTCAGGACATGGATATAGATGAAGGTCAGGATATTGCTGAAGAAGAGATTTTTGAACAAGAAGAAAAGAAATCAGCTGTTCGTTCAAGATCAAGAACTCGTTCAAGATCTCGTTCAAGGTTTTGTAATTACCTTGTATTAAGTAAAGGAAGCTTTTCTGAAAAACAGTTGCAATTTGTGATTGTCTGTCCTAATTCATTATTTTCCAGAATTGTCATAAGCAGTTTTGGCAATGAAAAGACATGTTCCTTAAATATTTGTGTGTTAGACGCAGACTTTTGGTATGACAGTTCATTTGCCATGTGGATGATTTAACTGAAATTTTTTAAGACCTATTCAGGTTACAGAAATAACTAGCACTAGCCAGCTGGACAGGCTTTCTGTGCCAGAGAATTAGTTACTGTAGATACAGAACATTTTGAATGTGTTTTGTTTTAAGGTGTAATTCTGTTCCTCACCCAAATGGCATTAAGTTTATTTCCTGAAGTAGTTCTAGTGAATATAATGGAAATATCTGTGTAGTGCCATAAATTTACAGTTAAAAGACAACTGAGAGTATTTTTTTTTTAACTCAGCATACTAAAATTAAGTATTTTGTAGGTCACCAAGAAAACGAAGGTCTAGATCACGATCTGGTTCTCGTAAGCGGAAACACAGAAAACGTTCACGCTCAAGATCAAGAGAAAGGAAGAGAAAGTCATCTCGGTCATACTCCAGTGAAAGAAGGGCTAGGGAAAGGGAAAAAGAACGTCAGAAAAAGGGATTGCCTCCTATACGATCAAAAACACTAAGCGGTATGTAGCACCTGCCTAGTGCTTTAATAATGTAGGATTAATTGGAAAAAAGGCTCTGTTTTCATTGGCAGAACAAGATTTATCTTGACTACTATATATTTAATTTCTGATGTTTCTTGCAGCTTAGGTACATCATATGATCTTAGACAACAAGTATCATACTCTTCTACTGATGTCTTTAGTCACACTTGCACCACTGATTATGCTTCTAAACAGAGAGCAGCAAGGGCTGTCTCTGTTACAATCTTTTCTCTTTAATGCTGTCTTTAACTTGGCATTTGAATGTGTCCAGCAGTTGGTCTGAAAATTGCTAAAATGTTAAAGTGTGTGGTGCACACGTCAAACGAACACTTTGGTGGAAATCTTAGAGGCCTGGGTTTTAAAATGTTTACATTGTTTTTTAAATAGATTTTCAGAGGAATGTAGCACCAAAGCATGCGGAATTTGCTAGTGTAAGACAGACCGTAATGCTGGTATCTTAAGAAAGTATTCAAAAACCAAGTGGATTTCAGCTTCTGCAGAGTGCTGCTGTGTACTGCTTTCATTTCCACAGAGAATTTACATACCAAAAAAAAGGAAGGTAGTAAGGAGAAAAACAACTTCCTCCACCCGGTTTCTTAAATCAAAGGGAATGTATTTTGAGAATTTAACTTTGTTCAGATAGGTTATAAATGGTTTTTTATATAGTTTTGCATTTATCTTGTGTGTTAGAACTATATGGTTTATCTGACAAGAAAGCAGCTCACAACTCATTTTTGCAAAGGAAAGAATGTTCTGTTCACATTAATATTTTATATCATTCCAAGGTGACTTTAAAGTGGGGACTGTATTACAGTTTAGATGCGCTTTTTTTCACCCTTCTTCTCTGTTTTTTTCACATGAAAAGAGACAAATTGGTTTTGTGGTGTAGATTTCTCCCAGAAGTCTACAAGGCAAGGGATCTATAATCAGAATGGTTGGGAGCTGGGAGACAGAGATGTTAAGTAACCTAGCAAACAGCAGCAGCATTTGAGGTCCTGTGAAATTTAGAGGAGATATTAAGTAGGCTCAGTGAAGTGTGGAAGCTTTGGGGGGAGGTTAGTAATTAAATAAATAATTAATTCACCTGACAAGTGTTCATGTTCATGAAATTTGTTCAGTGACAGCTGAACAATTACTACAATTACACTATTACTTGTTGAGATCTAAAGAATTGTTTCCTGGAGCTTGACACCGTCTACAGGCATGTAAGGAACAAGTTTTGTTCAAGAGAAATCTTACAACTGGTCATTCTCAGCACCGCAGAGTACTATGTCAGTTGAAAATGTCAGTTGACAGAATGCACAGCTTTGGTTTCCATTTTGGTGCACCGGGATTGGTACAGAAAGGAGATGTGATGTATCAAGATAATGATGAAGAAAGAATGTTTCCTTGGTAAAGGATAGGGCAGACCAAGAAATCCAAGCTGTACATGTAGATTGGGCAGTATTTGGAAGAGAGAGGAATTGGAACCATGTACATATGGGAGAAAGAAGTCAGCTCATGTCAGTAAGTGTTTGTGTTTGGCGAGATTGGGAGGACATTTGGAAGGCAGGGATCTGGGCTTGTGGTGGAATTGACAAGAATCAGCAGTATCATGCATGTCTTCAGCCTGATTGGCCTCAGATAAATTTCTTTCCAGATTGTTGCCCATGGTAAATTAATAGTATTGTTGCTATTTTCAGGTGAAAATGCAGTGCATAATACCGCTGTATTAAGTTCCATCTGTAATACATTTTTATCCAGTTAGAACTTAGTCTCACTTTTTTAAAATTGATATGAGTCCTAAAGGCATGGGGATTTTAATGGAAAGTAGAAGAAAAATGTTTTGGTTTTTTTCCAGAAGTAATTATAATTCAGTTTACTGTAGCTGATAATCTACAGAATTTTATGGTTTTATTTCTATGAAAACAACTATTTTGTTTGAAAGAAAATGAAACAAAAAGAATGAGTGCTTGTGGTGAATATATTTGCTGTTGTTTAACCCTTTATCATTTTTGTTAATGTATTCAATCTCTATATAGTAAGTAATAGATTTACCATTCCTGGGTTTTCAGCAGTGATTCCTGCTATAGAGTATTTCATAAGCTAACATTGAGTATTTTGATTGATGTGAATGTGTCTCTTGGCAGTTTGCAGTACTACTCTTTGGGTAGGTCAAGTAGACAAGAAGGCTACACAGCAAGATTTAACAAACTTGTTTGAAGAATTTGGACAAATAGAGTCAATTAATGTAAGTAAGCGTGTTGCTATGCTTTTTCAGGAATGTTAGACTAGAGACTTTAGCATGTTTATGTCTCTGAGTTCTTTACAGCTGCTTAAACTTTTATTTAGGAGACTTTACTATCACAGTTAAAAATTGTGGCCATGGTTTTGCCACCTGGTTTTGGTCTACTCTGTTTTGTAGCAGTGAAGACAGTACACTTCAAGGTAAAAAGGCTCTAGCTTGCTAAGCTCTAGCACTCTATGCAGTTTTTAAACCAGGTTTAACCAAAAAGTTATGGTTGTTCTGGTTTAGTGATGTGTCATGGAGCAGGTATCATTTTTCCTTGGCCTAAGGACGCCTATAATGTGTATCCACATTGTTTTTTGTTACTTTCCAAACAGAGGATTCCTTAAGTTGAATCCTTCTCAATAAAACATTTAGAAGAAAAGAAATTCTACTCTAAACAAACATTTATTCTAAAATGTGACAATTAAAAAGATGCTTGTAATTGGGACATACAATGCTCATTACTTAGAGTAATTTAGAGTCAGGTGTTTGGAGTAGTACCTCAGTTGCCTGTAATTCAGCTTCAAAGAAGTTATATTTCTCCTAAAACTGCTGTGATGTGCTCATCTGCATGAGAGAAATCTGGCTTTTCCTTTTGCTTCAGCAGTTCTAAAATGCTTCTTGTGCAATTTCATTCATTTCAGATGAAACTTTTACTGTTTTCCTGTCATGTTAATACATTCAAATATGTAATTAATAAGGAATACTTTTTTGTGACTTTAGAGAATCTTCTAAAAAGTTTCACAAGTGAAAAAGCTAGCCTCATAGCCAGCTATTTAAACTATTTAAACCTCATTTTGATTTGTAGGGGCTATTAAGGCAAGCAGTGTAACAACTATACATGTCCCAGTGCCTGTTATATTTCAAAGGCAAACCATATTATGGATAGTTCATCCTACACATTCCACAAAGCTTAAGTAACTGGAATAACAACATATATCGTAATGCAGGTCTCAGAAAATATGTTTACAGTCTGTCATCTTACAAGTTTGTCATGTTACTATGTGCATTTAAACAGTGCAAAAGTACACCAAGATTTTTGACTAAAAGGGATGTAAGCAATTGTCATACATGACAATTTAGCTAGCATAAGCTTGCAAAGATTACATGCTATGTCATACAGTAAATAAAACATGCTATACATACATCAGTACAGTAAAACATTAGAAAAAAAAATCACATTCAGGAATGAGGAGACTACCCTTTAAAAATGCAATATATTTTAATCACTATTTTGCTCCTCTGTGAGAGGTTATTGCTCAGCTCACAGAGAATCTGGAGCTTGAGAAGAGGTATGCTTTTATGATGCTGTCATAATGCAGCTCCCAGTCTGCTCCTTGTTCAAATCTTTCATGTCATTAATAACACTCATTCTTCAGCTTGCTGCTGCGTCTTGAAAATGTTGTAACTGATGTAGCCTGCCAGTATCACTCTTAAGTTTTCTCCATACCCAAACTTGTTAATATGGCCGATTAAGGTAACAGTTGTTTACAGTGTAAGCCTTTCCTTCTATAGTATTAGTATTCAATTAGTGTTGTTACATAATCTGAAGTACTGATTTTCCTACTTTTTAAGACCACTGCTGTTTTTCCATAGATGATACCCCCAAGAGGATGTGCTTACGTCTGTATGGTACATAGACAAGATGCATATCGTGCTCTTCAGAAACTTAGTTCTGGGTCATATAAAATTGGATCTAAAATTATTAAGGTAAGGTGATTTTAATCTTAAGGATGCTGTCCATTTCAAACACAATACAGTTCTACTATTATGGTTTGTCTTTTAGCAGCTGTTCATTCAAATGTACAATGTGGAGAAGAAGAATGAAACAGTGAGGTGTTACCCTGCTTTCTCTCTGTATAAAATGCAGCTTTTAACAGACAATATGAAAGATAGAAAAAGTACTTGATCTTTAGGAAACACCTGGACCATAATTTATATCCATACGGTCTAAGTCCTGTACCTGACTGTTTGGGTCACTTAATATTAAATTTTATAGTAGTCTTGGAGTTAAGTATTTTGTTAGGTGTTATAGGTGTTTCTTCTACCTGCTTGATACTTTAGGGTAAGTCATTGAAATGTATTTTTAATTTCCCCATATATATGTTAGGATTAAGGTAGAACAAATTTAAGCTTTCTAATGATCATACGTATACTTGTTGTAGAGGCCAAGTAAACTTCTTGCAGGTTCATTTAAAATCCAAACATTGTTAAAACTTTTAATTAATAGACGCTGAGGATTGATGTGCAGTGACAGAAACTTGAAGGAAATAATCTGAAATATTCTGTTCCCAGGTTATATTTTTTAACCAGACTGTCTGATTGGGTTTTATTTTCAGATTGCTTGGGCTTTGAATAAAGGTGTGAAAACTGAATACAAACAATTCTGGGATGTGGATCTGGGAGTTTCCTATATTCCATGGGAGAAAGTGAAATTGGATGATTTAGAGGGCTTTGCTGAAGGTGGCATGATTGACCAGGAAACAGTAAATACAGGTACAGACATTAACAATTCTGATAGTTAGACAATGTGTTTATTTTGGTAATTGCAAATTCTCAGAAAATATATTGTTTAGGAAATACATAGTCTTTTTTCATTTGCTTAGATTATTCTGGCTCTTTGTTTACAATATGAATGGCACTGTAATAATGAAATCTAGATTTTATTTTTAGATTAGTCAACTAATTTCAGTTTTAATTGATTGTCATGACAATGAAGAACTGGTGGCAGAGGATAATTAGCTTAGGCCAGTTAATAAAGGTTAGCATATTTTAAGAGGTTTGAACTTCTTGTGCCCTAGTATGAAGTATTAATTTGTGTAGAAATTGTTATCTGCTTGTGATTAGGAAAGTCTTACATTCTGGTAAAAGACTTAAGTTAAAATTAGAACTTCTCCTGATAGGCACAGCTTAGCAGAACCTTATGGTATTTTTTCCATAAATTCAGAGAGACAGGAAAACAAGTAGTGTTAGCCGTTATTCCAAAACCCAACTGAACAGTTTGTTAGGTTTATTAAAGATTTACTTGTACTGTAATTTCTTGAAACAGATCTATACTCAAATAAACAGTAGATGAAGACTTTTACGGTAGTGACAGTGATTCTTCAGGTCAAAATACAATCTTGCTTTGAGTGCAAATTGAGTATAAATGACAAAAATTAAAACATGTAACATTACTGAAATACATTCACTGTTACACTTAAAGAACAAAATTCTTGAAGAAATGGCAAATGGAAGAAATGGAGGTTGTGGTGAGGTTTGTTTAACGTCAGGATTCTTTCTCATTGTCCAGTTGCCAAGTGATAACATATTAGCTACAGGAGTTTTTAGAAAACAGGAGCATGCTCTATATTGCAAATTGTTAAGAGGATTATTGGTGAAAAAACTTGGCCAGTTTTGAAAAATCAGTTTGTATGCAGGCAAAATTAAACAGCATTGCAGGTAGATAAAGAAGTTTTGTTCTTTAAAATACACAAAAATAATTGCACTCATTCTTTTCAAAATAAATGTGAGGGCTATTTATAATGAATCTATATAGATACTAGATTCAAATTTATTGTTTAAGAAGGAAGACATCTAAACAAAAATAACACATTAATTATCTTTTTATAATAAAATACATCATTTTTAAAGAGTGGGAAACAGCCAGAAGCTCAGAAGCTGCTAAAGAAAATACTCAAACGACGCAGAGTGCTACAGTTGATAAGAGTACCGTTATCACAACACAGACAGAAGCTTTCACACAACCAGTCACTATGCTGCAGGTTGGTATTGTCTGAGTTTGCAAAAGCCACACAGAACTGGTGGACAGACCTTTTATTCAATACAGGTAAACTTAAAGGCTGAGTTTAAGTGATAGAATATTTTTGATTTAAGTCCTGCATCCATTAATGTTCATCTCTGAAATATTTTAGTTGCCATGCATAATCTTTAGTTTCATGCAGTTGCTTAATAAGTTTTGTATTTATATTATTATTGGTTTATCTTTCTACATGTGTATAGACATTTCCAGTTGTTGAACTGACATAAAATTATATATATGTTAATATATTTGCATTTACTTGAATTGGATTTTGGGCTTTTTCCTCTTCACAAAAACTGTCTTCAGTCTTCCCATCTCAGCTGTCTTCTAATATACTCTGTGATCAGTATATATTTAAATATACATGTATATATTGCATTTATGCTGTTTCTAATTACATCATTGTAAATATAATGCACTGTAACAAAATGCATAGCTCAAACAGAAATTCAAAAAATAATAAATAATTTCCAGGATTTCATCAGGATTATTAGCCTTGTAATTACGCACACTAAACTTAATTTTCCAGTACTGTTCTAAGATAGATACGTTTTTCTAGACACTAGAATCACTGTTTTCAAAGTGCCCCCAAATTGCTACACTATCTGTATTTTTCTTCCTTTTCTCTCTCTGCATTTCTGCATTCACCCCTCTGTGATAGGTACATTTTTATTCTTGAATAGACATAGTGTTAAACTGTATTTTCAGCTGTGTGAGAATGAAGTAAAGATAAAATAGGATTCTTCCAGTGTCCTTGTTTGTTCATAGAGTACCATTTCAGAGTGCAATCTAATTCTTCGGTGTTTGGTACATTTAGTGCTTGGTGTCAATTGCAGTTAGATCAGTTTAATGTCCTTGAATATTCTTAAATATTGAAGCTGCTTGTTTTTCTTTCCATGAAAAAAGATTCCAGTAGCTCCAGCTGTGCCTGCTGTTAGCTTGGTTCCACCCGCGTTTCCTGTCACAATGTCTGTCCCTCCTCCTGGTTATAGCCCAATTCCTCCTCCACCCTTCTTGAGAGCAAGTTTCAACCCTTCACAGCCACCTCCAGGTAAGTCAGTAACAATGAAATGCAGTGTGTAATGAGCATAGGCAGTTAGTATGCCTCTGTGTACATCAAAGTTTTCTGTCAACTACTGGTTACTGTCTGAGTGAGTTGGCCTTTGACTCCTAAATTACGTACTAGATTAAAATTACTTTTATCTAACTTGGTATTATTTTTACCAGTGTATTCTGTTGAGAAGAAGAATCACAGCTTTCTACCTTTGTGAAAAATGAAAATTTAAAAGTACTTAAAATCAATGTCCTTCCTTTTGAAAGGTTTGAAACTCTTGATTTTCTTCTTTGGATACTACTGGTAGATACCACTTAAAGATGCACCTGCAGATCATCTGTAGTGAAGATGGGGTTGTTTTTGAAAACAATAATTACTGTTGCCTCTTCCTATTAATATGTTGTTTGCCAGTGTACAGTAGCGCAACTTTTTGGGATAAATAATGTAGGCAGTCTTTTACTGCAAAAGTTTATTTGCTTTTCATGCAATCATTTGTCATTTTTTTCCATGTAGGTTATATGCCTCCTCCAGTTCCACCTGTTGTCCCACCACCTGTTGTCCCACCACCTGTTGTCCCACCAGTTGTTCCAACACGTAAGTTTGATTGCTCTAACAATTGTTTGTGTGTGATGAAAAGTTTACTTTCTTTATAAACTCCTTGTTATTTAATCATAAGTTAATTCTGTGTAATGGGAAACAGCAACACAGAAGTTGTTGTTTAGCTGGTTTAAGCAGGCATTGAAGAAAGACTTACAGGGCTTATAATGTAGACTGAAAAATTATACCTAACATGGAGTTAAGTTGCAAATTGTTAATTATTTGTATGCCTAGTTCAATATTTGGACCTTTCTAACACATGTAACTATTACTGGAATTATTTGGTTTTAGTCACTGAATAATATATAATAATTTATTTTAGTTTAGCATTCTAACTGTATTCATTTAATATTTAAAGATATGTTAGAGTACTGATTGCCTAGGTTTGCCTGCAGCTCATGATCTCTAGAAAAAAAACCCTAAATATTACATTGCTGATTAAGGATAAGAAATTTATTATCAAAAAATGTACCAGTGAGGGTAATTAATTTCACTTCTTCTGATTTATCGGCATGACTTCTACCAAACTAAATTTGAAAGTTTCACTATATGATTACTGTGATACACTTCTGTTATATCTCTACAGCTTTAGTACAGCCTCCATTACCAATTGCACAAGAGACGATGAAGGATGTTCCTTTCACTGGCCTTGTTCTACCAGTTGGCACAGTTACTAGCAATCTAGCTACTCCAACATTATCAGCTGGAAGTGTTTTTAATCCCCTACCAATCAACAAACCAGAATCAGATGACAAAGGACCACATCTTACAGACCTTCAGATTTCTGCCAGTGAAAACAATAGATCTGGTAAGATATGTTTTCATTATATGATATGATCCTGTACAGAAAGCATCATACTCTGAGAGATTTTTGCAAATCATAGTCCATTGAGCTAGTAAGTACAGATTAGGAAGTTTTGGGCTGGGTAGGGCATCATTCTGAATTTAATTTGGGGAAGTGGTGAGAGCCATCTTTGTCATCATCTGATCAATGATTACTAGCAGCTTATGCTCAAATATGTTTTTCTCATAGTCTCAGGAAGTAAAGCTGAGTCTGGGAACGCATCAGAAACTTCTTAAAAATGCAGTTTGATTACCCAAGTAGAAATGGAAAGGAGCAGTTGAGGGTAGGCTAGTATAGCATCTATAGATCTTCATCAAAGATTTTAATAGTTTCATTGCATAAATTGGGTGATGGCTTTGGGGTTTGTTAATTTTAAGCTCCTATACAGTCTTTACTATGTAGAGACATTAATTTCTGTGGCATAATGTCTATTTATCACCAATGTGATTGAAATAATATATATTAGTTATAGAAACTAGGACAGACCTTGTCAGCAGTATCATCACTGCATGCATTACCTGAACATGGATTAAATTGTATTTTGTGTTAACACTGGTATTTTTTGTTAATTGTTTTTTTTGTCACTGCATTTCAGTGCAAAGTGATGTCTCGAGTACCTCTGGACTTGGAGGAGTGCAGCCATCCAGTGTCTCAAGCAATTCTGGGCTTACTGGAGAAGGGCCACCATCCACTGTCTCAAGTAGCTCTGGGCTTGCAGGGGGAGTACAGCCACCCAGTGTTTCAAGCAGCTCTGGAATTGTAGGAGGAGTGCAACCGCCAACAGTTTCCAGCAATTCTGGTCTTGCAGGAGGAATGCAGCTGCCTGCTGTCTCCAGTAGCTCTTCTCTTGCTGGCGGGATTCAGCCAACTAACGCCTCAAGTAGCTCTGGACTTATGGCTGGAGTGCCACCACCAAATGCCTCAAGTAGCTCAGGGCTCCTAGCTGGAGTTCATCCACCTGGTGTCTCAAGCAGCCCTGGCCTTCTGACAGGAATGCAGCCACCCAGTGTTTCCAGTAGCTCAGGAGTTCTGGCAGGAGTACAGCCACCGAGTGTTTCAAGCAACTCTGGGCTTCTCATAATGCCACCACCCAACGTTTCAACTAGTTCTGGACTTATGGGAGTGCCACCACCAAATATTTCAAGTAATTCTGGACTTCTGGCAATGCAGCATCCAGCTGCAGTTCCAAACATGCCTCATTTAAATATCAGTAATCAGAGAATGCCAGGATTGCCTCTTATAGATATCCGTCCAGGCCTAATGCCCCATTCGCCTGGACCAAGGTTTCCATTGATGCAGCCAGGAATGCCACCACAGCGTACTATTCCTCCTCCCGCAATCCTTGATCCATCTCTTCACCCACCACCACCTCGAGGTCCTTTTCCTCCAGGAGATATTTTTAATCAAACAGAAAGACCTTTTGGAACACCAGGAAGACAAAATATCGATAATATTTCTAATCCAGAGAAAAGGCTACCACTTGGAGGTGATAACATTCAACAGGAGGGGGACAGAGATTATCGCTTTCCTCCGGTGGAAAACCGAGATAATCTTAACAGACCATCTCCAGTGGATGTCAGAGATTCTGTTGGACGGCCACCAGTTGATCCAAGAGAGGGTATAGGAAGGCCTCCAGTAGATGGAAGAGAACACTTTGCTAGACCACATATAGACATGAGAGAAAATTTTGGAAGACCAGGTATAGATAACCTTGGCCGAAGAGAGCATTTTGGTTTCAATTCAGACAAGCACTGGGGACAGAGAGGAGATTATGATGAAAGAGAGCACCATGCCTTCCCTATTTATGGTGGCCCTAAAGGCTTCCATGAAGACAGAGAGAGGTTTCGGCATGTAAACTATAGGTTTGATAGTAGAAGTGGTCCCAGTTGGAATAGAGGATTTGAGCAGGATGCTCACAGAGATTTTGATGACCGCAGAAGACCCTGGGAAAGACAGAGGGATAGGGATGACAGAGATTTTAATTTTTGCAGAGAAATTAATGGAAACAGGTTTGGAAGAGACAGAATGTCAAACAACTGGATCCCGCCTCCACATCCACGGGTTTTTGAGTATTTTGATGGGGCCACTTCTCAACGCAAAGCTGATAATATGCCCCAGGTAAATGGTGAAAATACAGAGACAGAAAGTCAGCCACCAACTGCACAGGTGCAGGATGATCCAGAACTTTATGAAAAACTGACATCTTCTGTGGAGATAAACAAAGAGAAGAGTGACACAGAAGCTGATATAGAGAGTGAACCAGTGGTAGAAAGCACAGAAACTGAGGGGACATAATCATCACTCAGTAGGTAAAAGATACCTTTTGTAAAGTTGTCATCTCTCTGTAATAGATAAATGGCTGACTGGACCGTAGCAGTTCACTTTTGTCTGCCAGAATTAAGTTAATCTGATGTTCATGTTCATCTTTCACTTAAATAACTGTACAACTGACTTGTATAGAACACTGTTCTTAATTTGAACATGGTAGGTAAGCGTTTTTTGCTTTTTGGGTTTTTTTTTAAATTTTATTTTATTTCTTTGGTAAAACATAAACTTGCCCCCAATTGCTTTTAATTTCACAATGATAAATTAACAGCTTGTCAAACAAAGACTTCCTATGGAAGAAAATGGAATTTTTAGATACTACCCATAGTTTGGCTATCAAAATTGTTATACTTGAAAACAGGTGCTGGTGTATCTTGTCCGTGTTTTTAGGCTGCTGCAGAATTTTAAAGTATAGATAAAGCTGTGATATTTTATGTTCCTACAATTCGGCAGAAAAAAAAATGGCCCATGTTACCTTAAGGAGCATAACACAGAGATTAAAAGTGATTTTGTAAAATCTACACTATAGTCTCTGTTTTCTCTAAAGTAAGTGTTTGTGATTTGTTCCTCGTACTGCAGTGGGTTTAAAAAATGAAAAAAAGTACATTTTAATGTTGGGTGCATTTTGTTTTTAGATGCCAATAAAGCATATTTGTTTGATAACAGTGTTTTAGGTATTGTATTTTTTTAAAAAACCTGCAAGCTCTAAAAACTTGGAATCAGCTACGATTATGCTTAGCCAGTTGTTGCAAAAGGTTTATATTATTTTGTAAAACCAGTGCAACAGTTATATGTGCAAGAAGCATATGGTTTTTACATCAAAGATCATGCAGTCATATTAGTTTATGTAAATAACATGTATGTAAATATCTGTGTAAACTGTTTGTAGATACCACTTCTTCTGTGCATGCCTGTGTATGTGCAGGCACTCACAGAATACTGTAGGCACTTCAATAAAATGAAAGGAATCTTTCATTTAGGTTGTGAAAATTTGCCTTTCACCTTCTTTAGGTAGTAAGATCAAACTTATTTCACTGCAGTGCTGTCAAGCTTCTGTTTATTTGCTCATGCTTATTGTTACAATGTTCTTACTACTTCTAGAAGGTGGAATATATATACTGTAAAAATATGCAGTAGTATTCCAGCTTACTTTTTAAAATGCAGATATGCATGAAGCCAAAACTTAAATGAGTATTTACATTTTTTTATTTTGTAATATATTTGGCGTTCTGGATAGATAGTGTTAGTGTTTGAGTACTTTGTGGTTAATTGATTTTAATGACTCAAAGCTCAGAAGTATTGCATGAAAAGTAAGCTGATGCTGGTCTAAAAAACCCTAATGTTTTACAAGAAATAAGAGTTGGGGGGTTGTGTTTTGATGGAATAACATTGAAGTTGAACCTCTTTTTAAATTGTTGAGATGAATTGGCTGCTTAGGTAAATTAGTAGTGCTATTCTCTCCCGTTTCACCTGCTTTGCTGCTTGTGTATCCTTTCAGTTGGAAAGGTTAAGCTATAGGATGATGTCAGATTTTCAGTTTGTTCCATTCAAGTGCGTTTCACCAACTTCTTTCAAAATAAGTTTTGTTAAAATTCTGTGTCTGAAAACACCTCTCACTCAGTTTTAAGAAATTGTTTTCTTCTTGCATAAGACAATAAGGGTAGATTCTCTTACATGAATGCCCCTTCGGTAAAAGAAAAGCTTTTAGCTCAGATTAGACTTTTGATCTTTAACATTAAAGCCTTAACATGCAAGTTTTGTTTCCCCTTCTGCTTCCCTTAAAGGGGTGAAAGTATGAAAACATCACATGAGTGTAAAGCATTAGCATGCCTTTGAACCTAGGAGCAAGTTACTCATGTGTGTGTATTCCTCTTCCTCTGGATGGTGGGGTATTTTTTCATGCTATGTCATGGTTCAGTTTTTCAGTTCCAGGGACTCCTATTCTGGATAGTAAACAGACAGCTTAATGAAGGTGGCTCTTGGAAAGAGTGGACTTGAATGAATTATTATCTGTTGTGCAAGTAGTAGTCATTAGGTATGCATTAAATAACCACTGCCTTGTAATGGACCTTGCTGATGTGTTTATTACCAGAACGTGTCTTGGGAGCTGAGATGAGCAATATTGAAGGTAAATGTATTGTCATGGGCAGTCTCTGGCTCAAAGAGAGACTAGTGCTGCTGCCCCAGCTACTTGTAGTGTTCTGGTCAGACAGATTTGATTGTGTGAAAGCCCAAAAGTACAAAATAGCTCTAAGGATATTTTATGAACTTAAAGGGTTTTATTTCATTTTAATATGTTAAGTTTGAAAAGGCTTCAGCCATAGGCCACAGAAATAAATACTCAGAATCAAACACATATTGGCAGTAGCTTTACTTTTTAAACATTTTGTTAAAAACTCCTGAAAACTAGAAGTTCATCTGTTGTTCTTCTAAACTGGGACTGGCAGTGTGCCAAGTTGTTCATAGTATGAAGATTTAGGTAAATTATGAGGTGAGAGTTGTTAAACAATTTGGTTGGTAGTGGTATAGAACAGTGCATTTAATGAATATATTATCTTTGTTAATATCTTTCCAACATGAATAAATTGGCTACTGTACATATGTGTTACACCATCCATTTCTAAATGCTGTTTTTTGTAGAATAAAAGTTTGTTGTATGGTCTTCAGTTGCATCATGTTTACAGCTAGAACTGTTCATTTCTTATTTAAATAATGTAGCATGCAGATATGTATTACCAAAATATAGCCATACTTAGAACCTTGAAGGGACTTTATATAAGTGAAAAACTCTGGTTTCTTTATCTTGCCAGCAGGAAGTTTTAAATTTTCAGAGCTGAAGACTTTCCTTTTATTGTAGATTAAGCCATCATAAGCCAATGTGTGCACTGAAAGGAACTGTCCTGACGCCCAGACCAATTTTTTGATGTGATTCATGGGAGTGACTTTTAATTTTTACTCTTGCAAAGGAGAGACTGAGATTGGGACAGAAAGAAGATGGGGCCCAGGCATTGGGGTAGCAGTTCTGGCTTACGCTGGTTTAAAGCTTGCTGTAGTGATGAAAGGTTGTGCGTTCTAGCAACTGAGGAAGCTGATGTATGATACACATGAGTAACAGATGCATTGAAAAATACTTCAGGTAGCTTTGCAGGCAATACATTGTATTTAGGCATTCACATTTACATGAAAACCATATGCATCAGAAAGTTGTTTGATGTATTTGCCTTTTTAAACAGGCTGTGGTTCTTTCACTGTTAGTGCATTTGAGTATAGCACTATATCCATAAAGATGAAATGTAGCCTTCATTTGCTATAAGGGTATGATTTCTTTGCTGAAGCCTTTTCCTGTGAAGTACTGGTAGGCTTTCTTTTTATGTGTGGTACTTCCTTTTGTTACAGACTCAGGGGAATATATTCTGTTAGATTCCTTTGCTTCAGTAGAGCTCTGTAACATACCTAGAGTCACTTAAGTGATTTAAATAACTTTATGAAGTTAAGGAACTTTTAGCCTGAGTAAGTCAAGATGGGGGGTACTGTAATCAAGCCTGCAGTGAGGCATGCACAGGCATTCCTTAAGCATAGTTGAAAAATTATAAAATAAACTTATGTATAGAAGATGTTTACAAGATAAGCCAATTTATTACAGGAGTCTCTGAATATACAGTTTGAGCAGTTTTGACCATATGCAAGGATATTTTCTGCTGGTCAAACTGCAAGTACTCTTGGCTTCTTCCCCTAGCTCTCACATCTTTGGGTAATTTGATTTGAAACTGTTAGAAAACTAAATGAATGAAACTAAATTTCATTCTCTGTCTTTTCAGTAATGGTGAGTTTTTGTTGCTTGATAATGGGAGAGCTGAGCAGTCAGAATAATTGAATGGTTTGGGTTGAAAGGGACCTTAAAGATCATCTAATTCCAACTCCCATGCCATAGAGGGACACTAGACTAGGCTGTTCAAAACTACATCCAGCTTGTCCTTGAACACTTCCAGGCATGGGGCATTCATAACTTCTCTGGGCAACCTGTTCTAGTGCCTCACCACTCTCACAGTGAAGAATTTCTATCTAATATAAGTCAGTACATCAGTTTAAAGTCATACTCCAGCTTTACAATTTTAAAGCCTGTTCAGCATATCAGGAGTCATCAAGATAACTGGACAAATTTTTGTTATTAATTCATGTTATTAAAGAACCTTTCTTTCCCTTTTTTGTTTTTGTTGATCTTTCAGGAAAAGGATCCTTTCAAGAAAGGATCTTTCTTTCCCTGTTGTGACATCTTCTGCTAATTCTTTTGAATTTTGCATTAGTCAGATTTTTCTTTCAACTTCCTTTCCACAAGTAAGCATGCACTGTGAAGCCATTACTGGTGTAAATGAGAGATTGTTTTAAAAGGCATAAAGGCAGGATGTTCTTTTTTTCATTTGAAGCTGCTTATTTCAATAAGAATGGCAAAAGCATTTTTCCTTAATTGTAACTAGTCTTACATTTTTGCTTGAAGGGCTGTCACAGTGATGTTGTTAACTCCACTTATTTGGTACAAGTTCTTTGGGTGCATGATAAATACAATTCAATTAGTATATGTACTTGATATTTCATAGTCAAGAAAAGCCAAGTAGAGCTACTAAAAAGAAAATTAATGACATGTCTTGGAGTAATAACTCACATATAGGATCTGAAAAGTGATTCTTGTCAGCGATGAGAGTCTCTTAATAGAGTTTTTGTGGAAGTTGGTAAGCTGTAAAATTGTATTTGCTTTTATTCTTTTAGTCCTGTCTTGCAAGAACTTGATGAAAAAGGGTTGTCTCATTGAATATCCTACTCTTAATATCTTTTAGATGGTCTGCTACCAAAGATTAGAGGAGGCAATTCTAGCAGTCTAAGCACTCTCACAAATGAAGAGGTTCTTAAGATGTATTTATTGTACAGTTAGAGATGAATGTGTTTTCTCTCTCCAGGAGTTTAAAGTGCACATTTCAGCACTAGCATATTAACAGTGATTTTAGTTGTATCACTGGTTTACTAATCTTATTCTGTACTTTGTAATTTTTCTTTTAAAGCTAAGTCACTAGTGCTAATTTTAAATTTTCTTATCTAATGAAATCATACTAAAGCCCTCAGACAAGGGACTACTTTGTGCTTTGCAAAAAACAGTATGATCAGAGAGCATTGTAACTTGTAAACAGGCTAGTTGAAAATTTTTTTTATGTTTTATGTTTTAATGCTACAAAATTCATCTTGAATTATTTTCTGTATGCATATCTGTTTCATAATGGATATGTGTCCGCATTAACGTGTGTTAAGGTTTCTGTTGAAATGCAGAAAAACAGATTCTTTAAAGTAGATGATGTGTTTCTCAAACAGTTCACAGGTAACTTCACAGCCGTATGGATTTGCATTCTAGAACATTACAATTGTGTGCAAGCCAGTGCAAGAAATCCTTACTAGATGAATAGGTGAAGAGTGTTCAATGTATCTAGAATTGTTAACTCAAGTGTAGGTCGGCAGGATTCACCTAAGCCGTAGTTGCAGGGACTTTGGCTCTGAATGTCACTTCCACACGAAATAGAGATCATAAGTAAAGTAGATTTTTCTCTACATCAGCAGGAATTAAGTAGAAATAAAGTGTATTTCAGTGTATAAAGTCCTTTCTAAAAGTGCATTCACCTTCATCTAGTCAGTGAAAACTCTGTCACTGCCACCTCAGTTGATCAAGGGGAAAAATATTTTGGATTTATGCTGTTTCTGAGGTAATAACATCTCATTCAGCAATGCAGCGAAATACAGTTTTAAGTGTGCCTTAAGTTTGTGCTTTTGAAAAGGACCACCTATTTCAAACTTCAGACAAAAATGTAGAGAAAATCAATGATTTTTTTCTCTGTACAATTTGAAATGTAATTTTGGGTTCAGTGATTTTCATCCAGAAAATCTTTGTCATTTCAGTTGTGCAAATACATAAATAGTAAGTGTACACTCAACTTCGAAAATGTTTACTGAAAGTTGTGCTAGTTTGCCCAGTTAATTTTCATTGTTTTTCACATGCCTGCGTTACATTATTTTGTCAAGTGGTTCTATCACAGAATTCCTCTTACAGTAAGTTAGAAATACCTTTGAATTATGTCATTCAGTTGCATAAATGAGATGTTTAAATCTAGGGCAACCATAAGTCTTTATCTTGAACCTCATGGATCTTTTGTGCAGTATGACTACCAACACAGGTAACTCACTGTTGAGGACCCTAGTGGTAAAGCTGTCTGTGATTAAAAGTAAAATACAGACAGCAAATTAAAATACTTGCTGATTGTTTTGGAATTTTGCTATTTATTAAAAGCAAAACAATGGCATCTCTCAAATTCCATATTGATTAGAAAACACTGTATTAAAATTATGAACTTGGAGGGCTAAAGTTGTATGAATTGATAAAATGAGTGAGGCACCCATTACTTTTGTTAGAATGTAAAATTTTGAAGTGATTAGGATAAAATGTTATTTTTACAAAATATTGAAGTGTAATTTTAAAGTTTTATGTGCATACTACTAGTAGTTTCTCTGTGTACACTTCACATGTACTTTGTTGCTGCAATCCTTATTTCATGATCAGAAGCACTGGAAAACAGGAAAGTGGCATGAAATAGCATATTCTAGCAGACACCGAAAATACTGTACAGAGCAGATCTGTATGTAAACCACTGCACAGATAATGGTTTTTCAGCAGCAATAGCTTGTTAGCCTAATTTGAAATGAGAAAAAGTACAGTTAGAAAGCATGAATAAACATTTTTTTTGGGTTTTTTTTAGATTCAATAGAAGTTAATGTGTGCATTCTGATTAAGTATTTACTAATTAACAAGCAAGCAAGCATCCAATGATTTTAAGTACTCCTGAGCATTTTTCTTACTATTGCTCATACCTCAATTAAAAATGAACACCTCCTGACCTTGTCCAAACAACAAAAGACCCCCCTACAAAACTCAGGTAGGTGTAAATATTTGTCAGCTTACAAGGTTCTTGGAGGTACAGCTTGCCACAGATGTTAATATACCTGTTTGAGTATCATTAAATAGTAAATACTTCAGATCCCAGCCAAAAGCATGATGAAGAACTATATCACTTGCAGGGAATGTGCTAAATTGAAGGTGTAAAATCCAAGATAATTTTGTTCCTTGTTTATCTCCTAGTCCAAATACTGCCCTTGTTCAGGGTTCCACTCTGAATGCTGATTAGAAGATGTTCTGATTAATGCCTGTGTGACCTGTTCAATAAGTAATACATTCTATCTATTGCATCACTATGATACAGACAGTAGTGAGAAGTTGGGAGTGATGCTGTTTAAGGCAAAGCTATCACAGAAAAAAAAGGGAGATTACAAAATTGTGTGAATCACCAATCTCAAACATTGCTATCGAGAAATTTCTACTTAGTACAGAGATAATTACTGATTACTAGTAATTTTCTCAGTAGCCATAAGAGTGCATTTTACAATACTATCCCAGTTTGACAAGTGCTGGCTGCAGCATCTCTTGCATTCTGCTATCTGCAGAAAAAAACAAAAACTTCTTGATCAAAGTTGTTACATTCTTTCATGTTATTGCTAGAGAATTTAAAATAATGATGCTTTAGTCTAAACCAGTATGTGTTATACAGCCTCACTTGTTTACCAGTGGGACATTACTGTTTCATTAGGTCCAGGATTTCAAACTCTGTCTGGGGTGTCTCAGTTTCTTTTTCAGGGGCCTTTACAAGAGCAGGTGATAGAAGATTATATGGTTCTAATTTCCTTGATTTTTCTACTGCCTTTAACACAAAGGATTCTAGGGGATAACTTATTTTCCCTTTCAGATTCTCTTTCCTGTGCAAGTATTTATGAGCAGGCAACCCTAGTAAAGATTTTATTGGGATTCTAAGAGTATGATGAAATAGATTGTATAAAATGTCTGAAAAAAATTGCAAGCACTATACTTGTCTAGTCCTGTGCTAGGAAATTCACAGAGCTCATAGAGAAAGAAAGCAAGCAAATTGAAACAACTTAATTGCATTGGTCTTATCTTCTGGCACTCCCAAAATGATTGTACTTTCTAAGTAGATCTTTTCACTGTAGCACATAGAGCTTCCCTTTAATACATGGTCACTGTTCTTTGTTCAAAATCCATGATGTCCTCCTGTTTTCTTTTCTTCATCTGCATACTGCTTTTTTTGAAAGCTTATGTTTTATTTAAATAGCATTTTTTTTTCTTCAAAGGATTTTAAAAGATGAATGCACTAGGTTAATAAAGTTTTCTTATTTCATTTTAGAATGTGCTGCTTAACTCTCCTCAGTAAATTTCCTTCTCCATGAAAAGTTCTTATATTTCTGTATTAACCAGATCAGAAGTAATGAATGACATGTAAAAAAAAAGAGAGAAATAAAAATTTTATTCAAAATTACATATATTTGTCATGATAGTCTGGTTCTAGCATGTTCAAGAATGTAACTAAAATGGCATTTTTCACACGTCCTAGCAGATTATCCTGTCTCTAATATGCAACTTGAAAAATTGTGCACAAGCTAGACCAGCCTCAGGAGCTGTCCCATGCAACTTGTACATAGTAGTGAATACCAAAGTCTTGATTTTTCCTTTTTCATTCCTCTCCTTGTCCCCGGATATTCTAATTATTCAGAGTGAAGAAATTTAAGCAATCAACAGATTGGCTGAAAGCTATGAAGAATTTCACTTTTCCAGCTTGGAGAATTAATTTGTTCTAAATGTCTCTTATCTTGATACATTAAAGTAGACAAATATAAGTCCAAAAGGAACAAATTGTGAAAGCAATTCTGTAAGTATTTCTAGCATTTTTAGGGCTAATAAGCCTGCTAAAGAATTGGAAAGATTATAATGAATGGGCTGTTTTACTTAAAAATTACATTTTCTTAGTGGCCCTTCTCAAGAAATTTCATCATTATTCTTTTGTCTCACCTTTTTTTTTTTCCTCCCCAAAACTGGGTCCTATTAAGCGTCCTAGAATGCAGCTTTGAAATTACAGATTTTGTCTTACAGTAACAGTCTAGCGTCGACTTGAGCTACATACCCCAAAACATGCAATACATTAAATTTATTATTGTGGAACTATCAGTGTATGTTTATATATCCATTTTACACAAGCTTATGGAAAGCTTAGCTGGAGAATTTGCAGTCTACACGGTGGAAGGAAACACAAACTTCAGTATTCACTCTTCCTTTTGCTGTGCATGCTACACTTAAGGTCTTCCTGCAGCTGACACAGACTTGTTTTGTCTTCCATCTTTGTCATGTCAGAAGAGTCAGAGTTAGATATGGGAGTGTTCACATACAGATTTAACTTCACATCATCTCTGAAAATCAGTTGAATATTTAAAAATCTAAATATTTAGATGGGGTTCTAAATCTAGCTTGCTATGGAACATTTAGTTGGTTACACCAGACTTTTTACATTATTTAGTGTTTGATTTATTTAAAGTAAAGCAAAACAAAATATTGTTGCATATATAAGAAAGGTTTAGTCTTGTTGGTGGTTGATTTTTTAATGAGAGAATACAAGGTTCCCAGTCTTATACTATAGAAAATGATGTGGTGAACTGTGAAAGGCAAAACCTTAAGTACCCTGACACTTGGCTAGAAAAATACCAACCACAACCTTTCATCTCAGCTGTGAGGTAGTGCAGAGAGTGCAAATATGTCCAGGCAAACTGCTGTGTTTTGCCAGGTGCACAGCAGAGAGTGGAATAATATTGAGCCATACAGACACAAGGCCCCTGATCATCCAGGGATTAAGATTGTCTTTCTATCTGAGCCGCAACAGTGGTATGACTACATCAGTCTTTTTATGCTGAACTTTGTCGCATGCTTAATATTTATAAACAGGAGAAGTATTTAAAGTCAGTATGTTTTTCAAGGTAATAGTTTCTGCCAAATCAGATTTGTGAACCAGGGGCTGTGCTTGAAGGGAACCCAGTTACAAGCAGGAAAGATGATAAAACCACTGTAGGTGCTTGTTTGGATTGTTCTGGAGCAGAATTGTATCTAAAGATACTATAGGCTGTTCCTACTTCAAGGTCTGAAGATACTATAGGTGGCTCCTACTTCAAGGTCTCACTTGCTGGAAAAAGGCCAAAAGTTGATTTTGAAGCTTTTTGTGATTCTGACCTTCCAGAATACTCTCAGTAGGCTGATACCTCAAATACACCTTACATCTGCATTTGTTTTCCCATTCCTCATGTAATCTTGACCATGCTAGGTAACAGCCAGCACAAACATCTCATTGTCATCACTGATCCTAACAAAGATGTTCTTGAGTCTCCTCCTGTGCCCTTTTGCATCCTTCAGATGCCATTGTTAGCCATTTCTAAAGACACTGAAATAGGAAATTTAGTGTTTTTCTTTAGGAACAGAACCTCTACTGGAGTGATGAAATACTTCCCCAATTTTTATTTTCACCCTGATTTCTTTGGCAAAAGCACTTTGAAGTGAGCTGCTTATTATATTATGATTTCCAGTGTCTTCAGTCTGAAAGTGCATTTTGATGGATTTTGAAGGAACAGTTTCTATGTACTCTTACTGTTCCTCTATATTTTTCCTGCCTATGTGGAGCAGTGGTGTCTAGCCAGCCACTGCAGCCTATTTCCACACCTTCTTAAGAGAAAAAGGCCAACGTGTCCCCAAAACATGCTGACGCTTTCTGCAAAGGGCGCCTTCTCAGGCTGTGTGCAGCAAGAGAGGAGCATGCAAAAATAATAATCCTGCCTTTCCAGGACACCTTATGCAGTTTTTGAACCCTACTTTGCAACAAGTCTCTGGGTTTAAGACGATGAGAGTAGCAGCTGGATGTGTTGCTCCCCTGTTTAATTATCATCTGTACTGGTGCTCAGGGACCTTACACAAATTGCCAGGTCAGCAGCTGGTTGTGCCTTTTGTGAAGGGTGGCCACTTCTGCCGTGTTTGTTCTGAACACTTGACATACCAAGCAGAGCCCTGAACTCTACTGGCACCTGTGCAGTACAGGAGTTGCTAGTTGTTTGTGACATGTGGCAAATGCTCTTTCATGTGTGCCTTTTTCTGTTGCTTCTTTGAGAACAACGCTATTGCTTTTCCACTCTAGTTCTCTCCTGCATAAAATAGAGTTTGATGAATGCAAAAGTGGTGAGAGGAGTTCATACCCCTGCTCATGGATATGGTGAGGATCCTATACTCTATCAGAGTGACATTAAATTTGTTTTCTACTGGTGAAAAATTTAACAAATTTAACAAATATTTCTTCGATCATGCTATTTCTATAAAAGAACATATATTTTCTGGCTGTATAGACTGCAGAGTAAGAAATTTGCATTAGTTTCTTTTTATTCTTTTACCTTTTATCTTTATACTTTGTATCCTGTGTACCTGTACATTGATTCTGTGTACAGTATGCTCCTTGGCAAAATGCATTAGTACTTTATTAACTTCCTTATCTCAAAAATTATGTTTTTTCCATCTGAATGTATCACAACCTAATGGACTTAGAGGAGGATTCAAAAATAAGCAGCCAAACAGCACAGGAACTGGAAAATCTCTTCCAGTAGGACTGAGGAATGGACTGTGGGCAAGAAAAGGAGAGATCTTTGGAGCTCAGTCACCTTACCTGTGGTTATTGATATTTTATTCTGCATTCTAAAATGATGAACACTTCTGTATCCAAATCCATAGGACGTAGCAAATTGTCAGGTGTCAGAGTATTGTAGGATTTTTCTTCTGAGAGGTTCTCTTTTTGTGAAACTCCTCTCACAAGGGTGCAAATGTTGCATTTGAAAAATTTTCTAAACACTTGCTGATTTTGTTACTGATGCAGCAAACCTGAGATGTTATATTCCTTTCTTTAACACTTAGGTACTGATTGAAAGTGTTTGTAGAAGTGTCAGCAATGACCAAAGGAAGATTACTGTAGTTTTGAAGAACTGTGAAACTGAAGGATTTGTGAGGGATGTTAAGGGGGGATGAATTTACTGGGGATTTACATATGTTTTCACTTGCTTATAATGTAGAATTGGTGCCTAACTGGCTGGCTGCTGCTGAGATTAACACTCTTATACTTTGGTATTTTGTTCTGCTTTTGGTAATTTCAAACATGCAAGAGTTTTGTTTATGTCAGCTTTGCAGACCAAGAAGGGTCATGTGTAGCCCTGTCAACACTCAGGAGGAGTCTTGTAAACTAAGGACAAATTACTGCTAGCCATGATGTTGATAAAAGTTATGTTAAAGGGGAAAAAAG
This sequence comes from Passer domesticus, assembly GCF_036417665.1. Classification (NCBI taxonomy): domain Eukaryota; kingdom Metazoa; phylum Chordata; class Aves; order Passeriformes; family Passeridae; genus Passer; species Passer domesticus. Next base: position 59,809,550 of record NC_087476.1, read on the forward strand.
TGATTTTCAATGCAAGAAATGCTGAATGCTTTGTTTGTGAGAGTAGGGTGTCTTTCTTAGTTTGATAGAAACTATAAGGAGAAACAGCTAAGGTAGCTGAGTTAAAGTCTAAAAAGTTCTGCAGGTATTTATTTCTTTAAATTTTTGAAAGATATTCTGACCCCTCTTTTTTTACTCTTGCTTGTAGTTAAGATTTTTCTTCCTTGGATGTTGCTTGGGCTTCATTATGTGTATTTCCCAAGGCTGGTGACTTGCTGCTGTGAAACCAGCAGAGGGTGCCCAGCACATGTGTAGTCGTTGCTGTTTCTTCCCAGCCCGCTGTGGTGCAGCTTTTTGGAAACCAGGGAGCTGCTCCCTTAGCCCTGTAGAGGAGAGGTGCTCTATGTCTTCAGTACAGTTCTCAGAGCCATCCACTGCTGTGCCTCAGTGCACTGCTTTCTGTACAGGTCCTGTGTGTACATGCTCACTGGGGTAGTTTTCACCCTCTGGTGTACCCTGTGTTGTACACTAGTTGGATTTTCTATTTCAGTTTTTTTCACGTTGATTTGTACTCAGTGCTTTAAGAGGAAGCCAGAAGTTTAGTCTTACAATGTTGAAATGTGAAAGGAAATCCCAGAAAGCTAGAGATCTTCATGTGATAACCTTCTTCATAACTGACTCATTCTCACTCATCTCTTTATTAAGATCTTTGCTGGTTCCTCTCTGAAGTTTTAATTTCTGTTTTTTTCTCCCCATACTAAGTGAATATCTTTTCCCTCTGTTCAAGATCAATGTGATTGTAGTATTCTGTGCAGGTACAGAGTATGGATTAAATTATGTTCTTTACTGTGAATTAAAGGAAGGAAGTAAAGGCGAATCTGGTTTTATTTTGGTGCTTTTATAGTATAAATACCCTGTCAGTTTTTACGTGGACATGAGGTTTTTCAAACACAGATTCAATAAGCTGTTTTTAAAAAACACTGCTTAAAAAGAAATCAAGCTAATGGATTTTTTTCATTGCATCTGATAACAGAAATCCTAATTTGTCCCAAACAGTAGGAAAGAGGCTTTTTTTACAGTTTTTTTTCTATATCAGCAAAGAAAGATCCTTTTTTAAGTCCTTTTTCTCATGTTAGAATCAGTTGTGTGAAGAAGGCTCAAAGTGTGGTTTTCACATAGCAATACCCAGATTTGATCCTGTAGAAGTTAAGCTGTTTGATTGCTGCTTGAATTACCTTTATTGGAGTAGCACAGTAGGTCCAGCACAAAACTCTGGACAGGTCTCCCGGTGTGTGGAGCCAAGGGCAGCATGTGTCATTCATAACCTCATGTTGTCACTTGTCTGTCTTGGATTCTGTCACTCCTGTGTCAACTGTCCACCATCTTACAGAAGACATGTCAGTAAATCTCCTGTGGTCCCTTCACCTGTAAAGAGCTCCACTAGTGCATTCTTCTCCCAGCAAAGAGGAGGAAAAGTCTCCCAGCTTCCAGATTTTTAGCTGAGGCTATCCAGCTCCTGGTGAGATGAAAGGGAAGCTTCATTTGAATGTTCAGTGAATAGTAACTGGAGAGGTGGCAAGAGAGATGGCTTGGGTGGGGAAACACAGCAGGCACGTTTGTAATGGCAGCATAAAGGCTGCTCTCCACAGCAGAGCCAGGGCAGTGAGGAGATGGATGGGCTTTTGCAAAGTCACGCTGTTCACCTGACAGATGAAGGAGTACTTGTGGGTACCAACGAAAGCCATATTCCACATATAAAGTAAAAGACAAGCTTCATTGTGTGACTGCAAAACAAAAGGAAATATGATTAAGTCTTCAAATATTGTTTGCAAATTATGACTGCCTGTAGACTCAAAAGGATGACAACTGACGACAACTGAAAATTGTCACTTTGAAAATAAGATACATAATATCTATAATTCTTTTTATAAGAAATTAAGGTCTGAATATATATATATAAAGCTATATCATTGCTAAACAAATTTATGTTGATACACTATATTCTCTCATCAAAAAATATAATGGTTCTATTTAATTCTAGATCAGACTGTTTAGGTGGTCATTTTAGTAAGAGTAAACCTAGCTACAGGGAGCAAAAAAAACCAACAAAAATTGCAAATGAAAAACTAGATTAAATAAATTATCATAATGCTCTCTCATTTTTTTTCTAGATTTAAACAACTTGAAAATAAAAATTAAAATAATTTTAACTTAAACAGCTAAAGGTAATTTTAAGTTTTCATGTTTTATGCTGCCACTGTAAATGCTGGACAGGTTCCCTGCCAGGTTTCCAGGCCCCCATGTCAGCCACAGCACCAGGAGGAGCACCTGTGCTCCTTGTGCCCGTGCCGTGGCTGTACCAACCAAGCTGCCACCCTTGGTTGGTACCTGCGCTGTCCTGGGAGGGGCATTTGGTTGGAGCATGGTGCTGGTAACACCAAGGTTGGGGATTCAGCTGGCCATTTTCTTTAGAGTTGGACTCCATGATCCTTGTGCATCCCTTCCAACTCTGAATATTCTGTGAATCTGTGTGAAAAGTTGCTGTAGCAATGAGGTGGGAAAGAACGAGGAAGTCTTCTGTCCACCTCTTTGCTGGCCAAGTAAATGCACGTGCAGAAAGCTCTCATTCCTGTCACAGCAAAGTACTGGCTTTCCTTGGGATCTTCTAGGGGAGGATACACTGCTGGGTGACCAGTACCTGTTTCCAAAAGTCAGCTTTATTAAAGATACTTCAAGAATCAAGAAAATAGGTTTTTTCACATGCTCATGTCATTAGGTTTGGACCACCCACCCTACTGTTGCTCATCCCCAAGTGGGCATGCCTGTAGCAAGGCAAGGCGATGTCTCCCAAAGGAGTTGCTTGAAACAAAACCTCAGAGTCATTCCACTGAGAAACGTTCCTTGGGCAACTTAGCAAACCTTGAAAAAACTGCTGCTTCTCATTTTCTTTTATTTTATAGCTCTCCTAGATTTCTTTTAAAACACTCATAAAAGTCTGGGAGACCTGGGAGAAATCATTGTATTGTTTGGAAGTAGTCAGAAAAATTACTCATTGTATCCAATTCTCAACATCCAACATGGCAAACCTTTCACTGCCTAGAAATGGGATGAGATTTTGAGAGCAGAAGCTGTGTATGTATTCTATTAAATGTTCCTAATTTTCACTATTTTGTTCTGAAATTCTGTTTATTTTCATTAATTTATTCTGGATATTTGTGCTTTAATGTGAAAGTATGAAAGGAATTAACACAGAAAAGGATCTGCTTTACTCAGGTTTTTATGGTTATCAGAGCGTTGCTGTTCCCCACTATTGCTCCAGACATGCTCTATTTCCTTAAAAAAATTTGTTATTCTAATACTTTTCTTAAATATTCAATGCTGACACAGCCAGAGACACTAACTTACATTAACTGAGAGACCACTGTGAGTTATGAGAGAACCTGTCCCTAGACTGGCAAAATGTCTACCTCACCTGTTTTCTACATTCCTGCCAGATGTCAAATGCAGCAGTGGGTGATTTCCTGTGATGGGACCATCAACTGTGGTGTCAGGAGCAGATGCTCATCCTGCTCACCAGCTCCCTCAGAGGGTGAGGGAGGCACCCTTCAAACTGACCAGTGAGCCAAATCCAAGTGGTCACCTCTGACTCACAATGAATATGCATCCATACTCATTTCAAGAGAGTATAAAGTTAGTTTTAGTAATAAAAAAAAGTATGCTGCCCAAGCATATAAAGAGGTAGATAGGAAAATAACCTTGTGGTAGAATTTAGTCAAAATTAAGTATTTACAGCTGGATTAGATTCTCCTCTAGTAAAGATAAATTCAAAAGTGCTATATCATTCCTTCTCAGGGGGCAGGTCAATTTAAAAATACTTATGACCAGTTCCTGACAGTTCAAATTAAGCTACTATTACAGAGCAGATAGCATGTTTTTTCGTTTTGTCTCCTGTGTAAGTGGATGAGATGGATTCCACTTCAGTAGCTATTCATTACACATTTGCTTTGTGCATCTAAGGTCTCAGTAGTGACCATCTGAAAGCAGTAATTAAACATACTTGAATGTGGTGTGTATGTGGTATGTAATTTAAAGAACTCCTGCCTTCTTTTCTACCCTTTTATTTCATCCTTGACAGTCTTCAGGATCAAAACGTTTGAAGAGGTTGAAGGGCAACACTGCCAAATAGAGAGAACATAAAAATAATCCACTGGAATCTGTCTGTTGGAAACATGATTAGATCCTGAGAGAAGCACAGTGGGTCGAGAGTGTGATGCTAATTACATCAACATCATGATCCAATGGGTTTGGTCCTTGTACAGGTTACTCATGTAACAGTTGGACTCACTGATCCTTGTGGGTCCCTTCACAGCTCTGTGAAGCTGTGAGAGCACTCATTTACACACTCAGCAGTGCTTTAACTGTTATAATTATAAATGCTTTTGGTTTCTCATCAACACTTTGAAAAGTGCATTGAATTGCTTCCCTTGTTGATTTACATCTCCTTTTAATTATTATTCTGAAATTTAAAAATCTAAATACTAATCCATCAAAGCACACAAAATATGATTATTCTGTTTAGAATAACCAGGCGTGCTTACATTTAAAGCACATTTGGGCGCATCATTGCTTTAGTGCCTAAAGGAAAAGGAACAAATAAGTCAAAAATGGAGAAACAGAGAATAATACAATACTTCCTAAACTTGGCAATTGTCTTACTTGATTGGAAGCACAATTGGTAAAGCAGTGACAAGTTTTGAAGTCTAATATGTTAAAATGCACCTTTAGTTTGTCCTTTTGTTCAGTTTATATTTCTATTTCCTAGTTTTTTAACTTCATGACATTGTGGTAGATGAACTTGTGAGATTATTTTGTTTTTTCTAATGAAACCATTTTTTTATCCTAGAATGTGAAATGTTACTCAAATACTTTTAAAAACCTGACATTTCTTGAGACTTGGCTGATTTCCCAATGTTTTATATTAAAAGTTAGAGAAATATTACACAGAAACTGTCCTTCCACCAGCAAGCTCCTACTTGATGGTGTTAATTACCTTTCATGAATTTCAAAATAATTTGTGTAAAGGAGTTTAACTCTCTGAAATATTCTGTGTGATATCTTTCACTAATAATTTATTGAGATTCTCCTTCTTCCCATCTGCTTTCAGTGGCACTTCACATTCCTGATAGAAGCAGACAAGAGATTTTTCATTAGCACCGTGAGATATGATACCGTCTTTGGCTTTTAATTAGGTTTTTGAGAAGCAAGTGTGTTTCCCAGGATGCAAGATTTTAACTGAGACACATTTTATAGAAGTTTTACTGATGATTAAAACATATTTTAATAACTACAAGTAAATGTCCATAAGGCCAGATATAAATAGATATCTTGTCACCAAGATCCTTGAAGTTTCAATTACAGTCTTCCAGATATCTGACTGCTTTTTAGTCCTGTATAATATTTAGCTTGACTCTTTTAAACAGACTAAAATTTACAGCTCTATTAAGTCACTGTTGAACAGTCAGGATGTAGCTGTAAATAGATTTGCATCCTTGATTTGTCTCCTTATCTGCTTTTATTTTATGTGAACATTGAAGCTGTTTAGACATAAGGCTCAAACAAAAATATGTTTTGTATGGAAATTGCCATGCAAAGTAAAGCTGTCTTATAGTTGTATTCAAAAATTGATGTATCATCACAATAAAATAGGTCTTCTCTCACATAATAGATTATTTTTTGTTTTGCAGGAAGAGAGAGTGACAGGTTGTTTGTGAAAAATCTTTTTTTCTTTTTCATAACAGGAAACAAATGCTTTTAACTTTATTTGGTCTCTCTAGTTATATAATTGTATAACTATGGAGAGTAATCAATTACAAGACACAACAATCTGGCCTTCAGTACCAAAAGTAAAATAATAATGTTAGTCTCAGAGGTTACCCAAGTCCATCATTCCCTTTGAGGCATCTGTTCATCCTGAGTGTGATACAGGGCACTGCATAAAAGCACAAGGTCTCAAAGACACAAATATTGTTCCCCAGCAGGTAGGTGTGAGTCCTAGTGGAATTGCACCTGGAAAGTAAAGTACATTTTGAAGCAAAATGTTTGATGGTTCTTGGTAATTGTGCTAAAAAGGATTAGATTAACACAGAATAAGCATTCTGTGGGTGCTTATAAATATGCACTTCCATAGTCTTTCATGTTGGATTTTCCTGTCTCTTCCTACCCAGTATAATATCTCTTTTGTTCAAGCTTTCTTTTTTCCTAGAACTTCCCATCTCTTGCCCACACCATCACACTTCTCAAGGAACTTAAGCCAGGACTTAACTTTGTGTCCAAAGATTTGGCACAGTTAAGTACAATACTGAAAGAGGCTGTATTCTTTTTGAATGATAGTAAGTTGTAAAAATGTGCTACTTTATCCTTCAAGCTCTCATCTAGGATATTTGTAAAATAAACCAATAAAGTCACAAAATACAAAATTTTATGGTGACAATTATTGTGCCTGCAGATTATCTGTAAATTCCTTCTTCTGCTTGTTTTGTGGAGATCAAAGTATCGTATTGACTTTCAGAAACCTTGATCTCTCATTGCAGCTTTTTCTCCTTCTTATCATATCTTGAGCATTTTGACAGCATGCTCCCATTTCCATGCTATGCATTCCTTGTTCGAGATAAGAAGTGTCCTTGTTTTATTATTTGTTGGAGAGGATCTGGAGCTTTCATACAAACACATCAATGGTACAATTTTAGAAAAGTCAGAGGAATCAGGAATTTTGATCTCTGTTATCATCCTGTCTTATATAAATGACTAATTTATAGGAATATGATCCATTATGTTAATGATAGTTTAATGAAAGTTGGATTGAGTGCTCATGTGGCTTACTGTATGCTTTGTATGATAGTGGACAAATTGCTTTATGTCTCAGCATTTAGTTTTGGGGGTTTTTTGGCTTTTTTTTTTTTGATAAAGGGTTTTTTGGCTTTTTTTGATAAAGAATTTGCTTGTCTTTTTTTTTCCCCAATTCTCTGTTTTACTTGTTTTGAGTGTGACCTGTTAGCTGAAGAACATTCTTGCCTGTGTGTGTTAGGTTTCATAACAGAAGTCCTAGGAACAGATTTGGGCCCTGCTGCTGCTGCTGGTAATGGGAAGTTTTGTGATGCCTTTTCCTTTAACAACCTGTATGCTTTCAGGGAGATTTTGTCTGAACTGTTTAACAAAGACAAGGATGCTTTCGTGAAATTAGGAAGTTGCAGACAACTGTTCTGTCCATGGAGGCTCACTATTATTTTCTGTATCCTCAGTCCCTACTTGGCATAGCTTCTTCAGAGTCTATGCTGCCATAAGTGTCTGTAATAATTGTTTATTGCAGAAAATTAAAAATGGCATGATGCATAGCAGAAAGAGGAATATCTACTACATTCATACCACTTAGCTGGTGCTGCCATTCCATGGCGAGACCGAAGCAGATGCCCAATAGGGCAATCTTATAAAATAAAGGAAAGCAAGTTATTTTCTGAAAATTGATGATATCCCACTTAGTTACACCATCTGATAGAAAAGTCACCTTCAGATTTACTTTATAAGTCATCCTTACCCGTGCAAATGCGGTCTGAAGATGCTCTGGAGTGACTGTTGAATCAAAGGAGGAAATCAGTCTTTTGAGTGTTTCTTTCTTGGTCATTTCTGTAATTACAGGTGCTACTTCCCACCTCCTCCTCTCCACCTGAAGCAGTTAGATGTGCAAACATCTATTAAATCTGAATTAATTTCAAAGGGCATTGGGCAATGAAATGTTAATGCACCCTCAGTACATTTGGAAAATAAAAAGGGAGTATGAAGGATGTTGCATTGCAAACATTTCTGTGTCAGTATTGTACTATTGATTTTACTTTTTTTTCCTTACAGGGACCATTAAAAATTCAAATCTGGATGTCTATAAATTGTACAGTCTCATTAGTTGTCTACATTTATAATTAAAAGCTAGTGCAATATGCAGCAATTTTGACATTGTACCAGGAAAATAAAGGAAATGATCATTAAAAATGGTTGAAGCATGACCTTTACCTGAGGTATGCTGTTTTTCAGAAAGCTATAAGGCTTAGCAGGAAAGTAGATAGAACAACTGAATAATTGACAGGATCTGTTTAATCCCATTTGTCAGTTATTTTGATTTTGCCAGGACAGTAGTTATGGTCTGTTTTGTCATGTAAGAAAGAATTTCCAACATACACAGTACATTATCCAGTATTTACATGTGATTGAACATAAGAACAGACCTTTGGCTGTGTTTGCCTTGCTCTCCATTTTATTATTGTAATGGAGAGTAGTTTGTTTTTATAGATAATTTTGTTAAAGGTTAAGAGAAGAGAAGTAGAAATGTTTCCTTCTGCACTCTGTGCTCACTGTAGTTTGGAAAATTGATTTGCTCCATTAGAAGGAGCATCTTCAAGTAGAGACTGGGCACCTTATGCCAGGGTTGCTGTAGTCAGGCACGGGGTGTTTGTAGTACAGGGGAAAACCCATGGAGGGGCCTGGCAGCAGTGTGCAAGACTCAGCACACCCAAACTGCTCCTGCTGGCCATGCAGCTTCTCCCTCTGTGCCAGTTTACATGAGGATTTTGTTTCTGAAAATTCCAGTTTGACGTAAATTAAATTCTATGCTTCTTAACCAAAAAAAAAAAAGAAAAAAAGAAAAAAGTAAGAGACCTGTTGTGAATCCAGTAGTGTACAGGTGAAGTCACCTAAGGGTCTGCACACTCAGGCTTGCCCTTCTGTGAGGGATAGGACCTTTCACAATCTTCCTCCCTAATTTCTACTCGTCAACTCTTCTAAAAGCAGCAAAACTGGTGGGCCTCACTCCAGATGTTCCCACAATGAAGCCTGTCTTTCCCTCTCTGTCATACTGGGGTTTCTGATCCTATTTTCTCAACCATCTGGGAACAACTGTCCTGTTGGTGGCTGGGATGGCTGGCCCCTGCAATCCAGTGGCCTTACACAACTTGTCCTCCCTGGCAGAGATATGGCACTGGTGGCTGCCAGCTGCCCCCATGGTGGGAATCTGTATGGGGCAAGCTCTTGGTGTGTCACCCCTTTTGCTCTGCATGCCATTTGCCTTGTCTAGGTGCAGCCTGGTCCCTGCCAGGCATCGCTGCAGCCTCAGCCCTGCCTTTTGCTTTTAGAGCCTGTTCAGCTCATTCTAATGCAGTCACTAACTCATTCCTCCAGTGGCCCCACAGCAGGGTATACCTGAATAAACCACTCCTGTGATAATACTCCTGTAAACCACTGGAAAGGGCTATGGAAAGCAAAGATGGGGTAAAGGTATGACTGAGCATGAGCACGTTAAACAAGTGGAAGAGCATCCCGCGGTGACTTAGTGGCTGCTCTCTGCTGCTTCCAGCCAATTGAATTAACCAGCTAAATGGATTTGAGAGATTTATCCCTTGTCCTGCAGGCTCCATACTTCCTGGCAAGCATCTTGAGACAAATGGCAATCATTTGCGTCATAGTATTGAGTCTCTGTGACGGAAAGTTCTGATCTGTGCCTGCTTTCTGTGGCTGAGCATGAGGCTGGACAGGTTCTGACATGGGATCACCTGGGCTGTTTGCCTGCTTTCAGGGAGAACCAAGCACACTGCTCATCTGCACATGGGTTTGTCTCACCACTGCCAGATCTTCCCATGACACCATTACATGCAATACCTGTAGATAACCTGCTGCCTGGCCAACTGCCCTCGTGTTAGAAAGCTTTTCTCCACAACTGCATACTAAGTCTTCTGCATGAGGAACATGGAGAACAATTAGTAATCATCCTCTTCCCATAACAAACCTTTACATATTTTAAATATGTTATCATGTCTTCCCTTAGTCTTCACTCTTTCTAGACTAAACAATCTCTTTCTTTCAACCTTTCATTCTTCTACATCTGTTATCAATTTTTTTGTGGCTTTTACCTGGATTCCCTCCAACTGTCTCTTTCCGTCAACAGCCCAGTCGGCAGAGCTGGATAGAGTAATGCAGTCAAGGCTTTGCCTCTGGTAGTAGGGGAAAAATAATTGTTTGATTTGCTTACAGTATTACTCTGGCTATATATCAGGCTCCCTTTATCTGCAAGTGGATAGAATCCTGACTTAGGGTTGCTTATAGACCACTGTCACTCCCTTCAGCTTTTTCTATGGTAATTTGCCCTTCTCACTGTGGATCTGATGCATTAATTTCAGAACATTTATCCAAATTACTGCAGTTATGGTGAGTTCTAGTCCAATCTTGTAAACTGCTTGCAACCTCACCCAGTTTAATATATTGTATCAGATGCTACAAATCTCCTTTATCACCAAAGTGTGAGATTGTCACATGTAAAAGGCATCATATTTACAACTAGCTTGTTATGAGAAAACTCAAGGAAGACCTTTTTATGATCAATAACAAGTGGAAGTTATGTAATAGGATGGAGTCAGACTTTTCTCTGCCTGTTACTGTCACAGCATATGATCGCCTGAGGTCACTGGTGTTTCAGCCACCAAAGGCAACGTTCAGGTGCTAAATTCATCTCTGCTGAGCTGCAGGTGATGGCAGCAGTATTCTCACTGGCAAAGTTTATTTTGAACTAACAAGGTTGTTCAATGCTGCATATACTTTTCTAACACTATTGCAGGATTCTTCTTACATTTCTCTTTCTTTTCCCTGCATGTTTGCATGGTGAATTCTTTGCAGTTCTCCCAGCATGTGTACTTACTGATACCTCTTAAATTACTCCTTTGGGGCTCTAAGGTAATTAATTATCTCCTGATATAGCCCCCTGCTCATTTACCGTGCACTGGGTTAATTTGCTGCTGTGCTTTAGTGCTGCCCTTCTGTAAACTAGTCCTCTCTTTTGAACTCTTTCCCCCTCTGGATTGCCTTTGCCTGGGGGTGTCCTTGATTAGTCTCTGAAGCTGGCTGTGGCTGCATTCCCTGTGCTTCTGTAGCACTGGTCTGCTCTTTCCTTCCTAGGAATTATTAAATCTCTCATTTTATAACCACTTTGGTTTGATTTCCTTTTCATCACTAAATTCTAAAAAGTTCTACAAAACTAGAGTTAAAACTAGAACACCCTCCCATGTCTTTTATGGCCTGCCAAATTACTTCTTCAGCAAATACTTGAGTATGTTTTTCTCCAGGAAAAATAAAGGAGGTGTTCAATACCAAAGTTTTTCCATATTCTAATTTTGAAAGCCTTCTGAGTTTTTGTATGCTTCCATGGAGGAGTTCTTTCATCCAGGAAGCCAACAGAAGACCGTTTCAAAAGTTGTCCTCACTTCTTGAAGTAACCAGGGGAATGCTTTCATGACCTATAATCTAATGCTTTCTACAAACCAGTTGTAGCTGAGAAACACAGCCTGACCTCAGAAGCCAAATATTGTTTTAAAACATATTCTGTAACTTTTAAAAATACATCTGGAAAATACTTCCTGAAGAAACTACAGGGGGTTCTGTGCCTCATCAATATAATGGCAAGCACAAAGCGATGAGATAGAACCAGCTGTTATGTCATACATATATATATATATATATCACACACTATCCTTGGGACACATTGTCAACATGCAGCATAACACATAAAATCTCTCCTGAGCAGTGAACAAAGCAGAGCTAAGACTGGCAGGATCTTCTACAACCTATATAAATATTAAAAAAAGAGTTGAACAAGATACATCTTATATTGGTACATCACCTGGTGAGAGCATTGGTCTCAGAGTGAAGAATTTATGGTTATTCTGTCTCTTATGGAGCAGACTGAAATCCTGCATCTGCAGCCCTTTTTTCCTTTAGGGAAGTATCTCTGTGGTTCAGCTATTAGAGAAAGTTTCTTATTTTCTTTGTTTAAAAAATATTCTGTAATAGTTATTTCAGACCTCTGCAAATGGATGACAAATAGCCACATTTTAGTTAAACCAGAATGTTCTTTAAAACCATTTCTTACCCTGCTTTCAGTGCTATTTTAGTAGCTCTGTGGGTAACAACAGCATATTTCTTTCTTTGGAAGTTCCAAATACTAGAAATACTTTAGGGGAGTGATTTTGGTTCAGTTTGTATTCATACAGATAGGTTATATATCATGGGTGTTATATAATGCCTGTAATTTAAGAGTCCACAATGAAAACAAAACATTTATTATATTCAGAGACATTTCCAGGGAGTGAATAACTATGATTAAGTGAATAGGCCATTAGCTACCACTATTACAGCTCAAATGCAGCTGAAATAGCATTTATTTAGTGGTAAAAAATATTTGGCAGCATTGCTCTTGCAAAAAAAACCCCTAAAACTTTACATTTGGAAAGCCCTCTACATTCCTAGGAATCTCCAAAGAAATGGTATTTAAAGGCACCAGACTCAGTTTTCCTAGGCTGTAACTTTATAAGAAATATACTAAGTATATAATTTAGGTGAATATCGCATTTTAACAATCTTATACCAACATATGTAAGAATTCAATAATCAAAGTAGCTGTGGGCATGAAGTTTTCTATGAATTGATTAAGCCTTCTCACTCAATTATCTCAATTTTTTTTATACACATTTACTTCTGGTCAGATGCATTTGTTCTCTGCAGCACATACCTTTTCACAAGTATTTGGATCACTGAGGAAATATGTTCTGCAATTAGAGGAAAAAAGAAATACCTCTTCATTTGAGCAGAATTACTAATTAAATAATGATGGCAAGATTTTTCTGTTAGTGATATGAGCCAAAGAGCCCAATCTAACAGATACTAAGTTACTTACAGTATTTTACTTTATGTCTTGGTATTGAAATAGATTGTTCTTTTTTGTATATCTTAAAAACCTTCTCTTGCAATGGCTACTGAAAGCTTTGCTTATAAATAAGAGTTTTCCTTTATGATGAATTTTTGTTCAAAACAAGAAACAGAGTATTTCTTCAAGGTATCATTAAGGATCTTTAATATTAAATTTAATATTATTGGCAGTTGAATCTGATCAGAAACCAAAGATCCTCTAAAGTTTCTCTATCTTCTCTGTCTCAAACAACTTGCTGTTGTATTTCAGGATTTCTATAATGTCAAATCTCTTCAGAAATGATGGTGGTAGTTACAGTAAGAAGATATTATAGTAATTTGAAGAATATTTCTGGTTTAAATCCTTTGGTGAACAAGAATTATATGAATTTGGCTGTGTTGCTCTCTGGAGATCCTTGGCATCCAGAACAGGCTGCATTCCCCTGCTGACTGATTCTGATGGATAACTTTCTGTGGATTGGATGGTCTGTGGTGAAGCTGAGGGACAGACTCTAGCTCTAGTGATTGTCTTTTTTTTTTTTTAGAAAAAAATACTGTCTCTTCACAACTGAAGTTGATTTTTTCACCATTTCTTGGAAAAAAACAGTGTCTTTTGACAATTGTACACTTGAAAAAGCGAAATATTTTGAAGGGCCTAATATTGATCTTCACAAAATTTTAGAAGTGGACATTTGCAAAAGAGATAATGTTAAAAGCAGAGATATGAAGAGAATGCAACTACCAGTCTTTAAAAACAGATCAGTTTTTGTCAGAGCTAATGGAGAATAATGGTGATGGAGATATTTCTTGATATGGAGAGTTCAGAAATGAAAGATGGGATCAGGAGCTGGTAAAATAATAAGTTCTTCCTGATTGTGGTAATTGTTTATACAGAGGTATTCCCATTCTTGTTTGCTAGGAGGCACATTATCATTTTTTTAAGAGACAGATTTAAGCACACCAAAAAGTCTAAAATGTAATATGAGAGAAAGTTAAAAAAAATAGCAGTTCATCTAGTTAACCTGCCAGGATGGACTTAATAGCAGTAAGTCATTGGGAGACCACAGCTGGCATCATAGCAGCCTGTAGTATTCAACAGGTGAAGAGCCTTGGCAGTGCTCTGAGCTCTGTCCCATAATGATTATCTGAGGTATTTTTTATATGTTGTGGCATTTGATTGGAGTAACTGAAATGAATGAGCAGTAACAGCAATGCAGGTTGAGTCACTGTTTTTAGAATTTGCAGAGAGGTAGCTGACTAGAAAATGGAGTTAATGATCTGAAACAAAATGAACTACAGGAAGATTATCTTCTGCTTATTTAATGCTGGACTGGTCTACTGTCAACACAGAGACATTTGCAGAATAACAAGAGTATGGAAGTAAGAGGCATTCTGTTTACATAATCTATACATTTTAATTAAGTTGCCAAAATATTTTTAGTTCCAGGCCCAACAAGACAGAACCGGACTAGAATTACTGACTTTGTGATCAATAGCAGCTGACGTCACAGAGAAACCACAAGTAATGACAAATCATAACTTGGACTTAAAAAGATTATTTAAGTCATTAATTAAAGCTAAATACAAATAATTGCATTTAAATGTAGACTAATATTTTCAAGCAATTTTTAGGATCTTTAAGAGAAGCTCCATGTTGTAAGGTTCATCTTTACTGGCTATTCATGCATTTCTAATTCACCAGGGACATAATTCATGTACTGCAGCAATTGGAAACAGTACTTCCACTGCAAAGTAAGAACTGTGAAGGGCATGTGGGGAAGCAGGCTAATGGTGTCCAGTACCTGGCTAAGACCAGGCAGAAGATACAATTTTTAGACAGCAGAGTGCACAGAGGAAGCACATTGATTCTGCAGATTAACAAAACCCTAGCAGATGGGTGGGTACCTTTCATCCAAAGGGGATGCTACAAGATTGGGATAAAATTTAATAGCACAAATATTAAGTTGGGTGTTCAATGAAGTAAAGTTTCTACAATTACTTTTTGGAGACAGCAAAACAAGTGAGAATAAAAAAGTATGTTTATTAGTTATGAGATATTTCTGAGCTATTGGTGCAGTTATGTTAAAAAAAAAAAGTGAAATGCTATCTTAGGACATATCAAGCAAGGTAATTCCAGCAGAGAAAGTGAAGTTATCAGTGTCTTAATCATAGAATCACTCAGGTTGGAAAAAGGCCTTTAAGTTCATCAAGTCCAACCATTAATCCAAGCTCTGCCAAGTCCAGCACTAAACCACATCCCTAAGGACCAGTTCTACATGACTTTTAAATACCTGCAGGGATGAGGACTCAACCACTTCACTGGGAAGCTTGACAACACTTTTCATAAAGAAAATTTTCCTAAGATCCAACCTAAACCTTCCCTGGTACAATTTGAGGACATTTCCTTTTGTCCTGTTGCTTGTTACTTGGGAGCTAAGACTCATCCCCCCTGGTTACAACATCCTTCCAAGGAGTTGAAAAGAGTGATGAGGTCCCCTCTGGGACTCCTTTTCTCCAGGCTAAACACCCCCAGCTCCCTCAGCCATTCCTCATATGACTCACTCTCCAGACACTTCACCAGCTCTGTGGCCCTTCTCTGGATATGCTCCAGCACCTCAGTGTATTTCTTAAATTGAGGAGCCCACAACTGCTCACAGGATTTGAGGCTCAGCCTCACCACTGCTGAGTACAGGGGAAAAATCCCTGCCCTGCTCCTGCTGGCCACACCATTGCTGATCCAGGCTGGGATGCCATCGGCCTTCTTGGCCACCTGGGCACAGCTGGCTCATGTTCAGCTGCTGTTGACCAGCACCCCCAGGTCCTTTTCTGACAGGCCACTTTCCAGCCACTCCTCCCCAGCCTGTAGCCCTGCCTGGGGTTGTTGTGACCAAGTGCAAGACCTGGCACTTGGCTTTGTTGAACCTCAGCCCACTGGTCCAGAGATCCCCCTGCAGAGCCTTCCTGCCCTCCAGCAGATCAACATTCCCACCAATCCTGGCGTCATGTAAAAACTGACTGAGCATGCTCTTGATGCCCTTCTCTAGAACATCAATAAATATATTTAACAGGACTGGCTCCAACACTGAGTCCTGGGGAATTCCACTTGTGACAGGCCACCATCTGGATGAACTCCAATTCACCACCACTCTGGGCCCAGCCATCCAGCCAGTTTTTAACCCAGTGAACTGTGCAGGAACTCCTGTCCAAGCCAGGAGGAGCTAGTCTCTCCAGGAGAGTGCTGTGGGAAATGATGTCAAAGTCCAGGGAGACAACAAGCACAGACCTTTCCTCATCCACTAATCAGTCCATCTTGCCATGGAAGGAGACCAAATTGGTCAAGCAAGACCTGCCTTTCACAAAGCCGCAGAGTCTGAGTCTCATCCCCTGGTTGTCCTGTACATGCCATGTGGCATGTACAGGCACTCAAGATGACCTGGTCCGTGACCTACCCTGGGACCAAGGTCAGGCTGACAAGCCTCTAGGTCCCTGGATTCTCCTTTCAATCCTTCTCATAGATGGGCATCACATTTGCCAACTTCCAGCCGTCTGGGACCTGACTGGTAAACCGGGACTGGTGATAAATGATGGGAAGTGGCTTGATGAGCACTTCTGCCAGCACTCTCAGTATCCTTGAATGGATCCCATCCAGCCCATAGACTCGTGTCTGTCTAAGGGGTGTAACAATTTCCCCATGGATTAAGAGGCTTCATTCTGCTCCCTATCCCTGTCTTGCAGCTCAGGAGTCTGGGTACCCTGAGAACCACTGGTCTTTCTATAAAATCTGAGGCAAAGACATTAAGTACTTCATACTTTTCCTCATACTTTGTGGCTGTATTTCACCCCACATCCAGAAAAATATGGAGCTTCTCCTTAAGCATTTTTATTGTCTTTTATAGCTGTAGCCGGATTAAGTTCTAGTTAGGTTTGGGCCCTTCTAATTTTCTGTCCACATAACCTCACAAGATCCCTGTAGTGACCTGGACTTCTCTGCCCCTTCTTCTAAGGATGATAGACTTTTCATTTTCTCCTGAATGCCAGCTGAAGCTCTCTGTTCAGTGAAGTCCGTCTTCTTTCCTGACAGCTTATCTTTTGGCATGTGGGGATGGCATGCTCCTACACTTTTAAGATGGTTTTATTTTAGGAATGTCCAGCCCTCCTGGATTCCTTTGCACTTCACAACTGCCCTCCAAGGGACTCTGTCAACCAGTCTCCTCAACAAAACTTTGTAGGATAAAGTCTCATCACTCATGTTCCAGCAAGATTAAATCAAAAAGAAGACACTGAGAAGCAAGCTAGGGAAAGAACAGGAAAGCCAAGAGGCAAGAGGATGCTAACAGATTTTGACTTAAGCCAGTAAAAGGAAATTTGGGAAAGAGATTGTGAATACAGTCTCTCTAACGATCTCCAAGAAGCATACACCCAAAAAGGAGAAAATATCCTTATTGTAAACACAAACCTCACGATTATAAATTGATCATGAAAATGCAGGCGTCAGATTGGGAAAAAAATATTCCAGTCATCAAAGCAATGAACTTCAGGAACAGAAAGATTTAAAAAAAAAAATTAGGATAGAGCTTGGCCAGTTAATGCAGTTAATGGAAAAGAATGGGAGAGGCCTGCATGCTGAGACCTTTCAAAGTAGTATCCCTACTTTGTACCCCTCCTATTCTACATAGTAAAGGGTTATGGACTATTTTGCATGCTCCAGAGTTTGCTGTCAGGAACCAGAAGCTCATAGGTATTCACTAAAAAATCAAGAGACTTCAGCTGTGAGAGAGAAGAAAAAATCCTGGGGGTTTGGTTTGCCTCAGGATTGCCACAAGCCATCAGTGTGTTACAGCCCTGACAGACACCCAGAGAGGTGTAAGAGCTTCCAGTCCATTTCAGGGTGGGGTTACTGATTTGGGCTTCAGCTCACTTCCTCCACGCTGCTGGAAGCCCAGCCAGGAGTTACTGCTTTGAGAACAGTACAGAGAGCTGCTGTGTCCTGCTGGCATACAATTCATTAGACAATTCCAGGTGATACTCAGTGATTGTGCAATGGCTTTTTATTTGCTGTGTCCCAGTGTGCCCATTTATAGGAACACACCCGCCCCACAACTGGAAGGCAGCAACATCCAACCCACCCAGCAACATCTTGGGTGAGGGAGGCGCTGGTGCCGAGCGCTCCCCTCCCAGTGCTCACACCAGGGCAAAACTGCACTTTGGGACAAGTTCTGCTCTCTGGGACCCTGACAGCAAACAGCTCCCCGAATCAGTCACAGGCACCTGCAGGCTGACCCAGCTCCTGCAAGCTGGAGAGGTCCAGGTTATTTCAAGGCTTCTCTTGCAGGACTGATGCAGTGTGGCTGCAGTCACACTGTCGGCTCCCAGCTCTCCCACGGAACCTGTGGCTGTTGTGGGGATGCTCTCGCCATGCCTGCCAACTCTGGGCACCAACCCACCCCGAGCTTGTCCTCACAGCCTCACAGCTTCAGCGCATACCAAAAGGCTTCGCTTGAAGTGCCCCTGCTGTGTTTATGGATGTGCCTTTGCCTTGAAGCAAACCAGAAGCATTCCTGCAGTCGAGCTCAGCTGTGGAGAGATTAAGGCTGTTCTTCATTAACACCTTGAAGTGTTGTTTGCAGTTTCCAGCTCGCACCATCTGCCATTCCATAGCCACACCAGTGAACACTGTTTGGCTTGAATGTAGATGAAGTGTTCTAGCAAGTATGTCAAGAGTTGGCTCATGATCAAGTTTCAGTCATGTAAGTGTGTAGGCATAGCCCCAAACAAACTTAAATCTTTCTCTCCATCATGGCAAGGCAGAGCAGGATAATTGCGTCAGCCAGCAAAGCTGGAGGACAGTATATTTGGATGTTTCTTGTCATGCAAATGTCAAATATTTAAAAATTGTGCCTTCCAAGGTTATGAGACTGGCTTTAAAATAATGTAATCTTAAAATAAATGTTCTAGAATTCCCTTTCATCTTCTGATTTTCTCAGATTGTTTTGAGCCTATCAGCACCTAAAAATCATCTATGAGCATAGAAAACTAAACTAAAATATGAAAACTCCTATTCATGTAGGAAAAATTCTTTTCATAAGGAGTAGTTTTACAGAAAAACATCACATAGTGGAGCTCACGAGACACTCTCTGGAGCTGATAACACTGGATTTGATGAAGCCAGGGACTGAATTGGCCAAAGTTTGCACAGCTGTAAGAATGATATAGTTCAGATTACAGAATTTTTGCTGACAGAAGATACATATGGAGTGAAAAACACCAGGTATCGATTACCTGAAAGGAAGGGAAGAAAGTAAAAAGGTCAGAGGAGGCTACAATTGTTGTCTTGTGCAGTGCAGTACAAGCATTTTCAGTCAGACAACAGGGAAGCTGCTTCAAAGCTGTGAAATTCTTCCTTCAGCCCAGAACTCACTCGCTCCCATAAAAAGCTACTTGATGCCAGCCTAGATTTTGGAGGACTGACAACTGGATTATCACTTGGTACCCTAATCAGGTTTTACCTACTGAATGCAGTGTGCCACTGGACTGTTCATTTCTAACTGATATCACATACACCACTATATTCAGTGCAGGAAATCTTTGAAAGTCCTTCGGATTTTTAAATCATGTTGTGTAGGATTTTTTTCCAATGGTTTTAAATTGTTTTAAATTATACACTGCTTGTGTTTAAAGTATACTTTTTAAAGGCGATTCATGTGGTTATTAAACTAGCAAATTCTTGTTAATTTTGAAATACACTTCTAAATAAATTCTCTAGACTTTTAGAGACTGTTAACCATTGTAATTAAGTATAGTTTAAATTTAGCACATTGTAACTTCCCTTTAGTCATAAGACTATGCCCAATAATTTGATGATATCAAGACTCAAAGGTATATTCTAACATTTAATATTTGAAGTATATGAATCTTTTTGTATACAGATGCAGAAATAACATAGCAGTTCAAATATTGAACATTACTGCAATTTCTTCCCCTAAAACTCCTTGGGCTGAGTCATAGAAAACACTCTGATAATTTTCAAGTTTCATACTGCCTCTTCATAAATGACAGCACAATATATACAAAACATCATATGACATTCCAAATGTTATTATTATCTGGATAGAGGCTTCTCTAACATCAGGGACAAGGGCTTCATAATTTAATTCAAGTATTGCAATGATCAGCATTCCCAGAGCTTAAGACATCTGACCTCAAGGAACAAACAGATTGCGGTATGTCATTATCAGTAATCTATTCTTTAACCACAAACTTTCTCTGAAATTTAAAGTCAGTTAAATTATGTAAATTCTATGCTGCTTGCTAAAATGAGAAAATTTTGCACTTTCTATTAATCTCTATTTGATAACTGCAGTCTTAATTATATTGAGTGTTACTAATTTTCCCCCTGTCAGCCAACACACGATTGCAGTATTTAAAAACAGACTCCTGTTTCTCCTTTTGAAAAGAAGGCGTGGGACTCATCTCACTTTACTCTTGCAGTACATTTACACTGCAAAGCTGACTGCTCTGTCTCTGTAGCACAGAGTGAGCGCTGTGCAGTGCGAGTCACACACCCACACACCTCTCGTGGCTGCTCCTGCCTTCTCCTGCCACCACTGACTGGCTCCAGATAACTCTGGTTGGATACTTTTGCTTGCCATGGATTGCAAAGAGAACAAGAGAGGAGTCACCATGACACATCTCTCCATTTCAACAAGCTATCAACCTGGACTTTCAGTAATGCTTCTGACTGAACAGTTTGTCTCTCTTTCCCTGTCACTGTTAGCAAAGTCTTGGCCCTCAGAGATCCTAGCCCTTTTGACAAAAAGATAAACGTGATTCTGGTATCAGTATGTCTAAAATTCCTGATAAAATCTCCAAAATCTCTGTAATTTATAATCCCTAGAGCTGTTCTCAGTAAGCAGCAGACATCTGTTTTGTCTCATTTTCAGGACTTTTGACTTCCTGCAAAAAGCAGGTTTTTTATGGGATTTCCTCTCTGCCTTGGCAGTCAGACAGCAGGCTGTACATCATGAGCAGTCAGGTTGGCTCACCTGTCCTTATCCTATTTCCTTACTTTCCACTGGAGGAAGCTGGGAGTATTTGTGTGTACTCTTTATGCTGCTGCCTCTCTGTCACCACATATTTCTTAGAGGAAGTCAGTCTCACTTTTCATTCACTGGAAATCCAGTGGGATATATCCCTAAATATCAAATCAAATTTTGTGTTAGTTGAAGGTGGGCTTTGTGTTGTATTTCAGCTTCTGCTGGCCTCCAGTTGCTCCAGTCCAGAAGAACTGGGGACTCTGTTTCCACCTTGGAGAGCAAGTTATTTCACTTTTCTGAGTAGCAGATGGCACAAACAAAATATATAATAGAGTGAAAAGTAGAAGAGGTCTGCTAATAATCCAGATTAGGTTAAGAAGAGTGATCTGTGCCTCCTGTATTTGTGGAATTGTCTTATATCTCCATAAAGATTAATATAAATGGTAACCTTATCTTTGCAAAGCTCAATATGACTGGTCCTGTCGGTCTCAGCAGTCGTTTTCAGTATATTTCTGATCCAGTTATCTTTTGCAAGATAAACAGCAAACAGTAATTTTGTGGTCTAGAGTTTTGTGAAGTTGTGCAACTGATTTGTTTCTAAACTGTAGTAGTATGTGTTGTTTTCTCAGTGGAATGTTTCATTGAACAAAACTCAATTTTAGAAGGCTGTGAAACAATTCCATTAGTCTAAATTGAACAATAAAGCACATACTTCATAAAAGTAGCCATATAGATGTGAAATCTGTTGTTAGGAAGACTTGTGTTATCACTTGAAATCTTTCCATAATGGTTCTATTTTTCTATTTTAAAATCTATATAATTCTTCTTAAAATATGTTTGCTAGTATGAGCAGCTTTATTTAAACAAGACTGTATGGCAAAATATTTCAGTTGTTATTATTCCTGTGTACTGGGGAAACTGAGCTAGAATGAATTATTATTACGTGAATGCATAAATTATTTGGAAACCATATACAAAGACTAGTTCTCAATGATACTCCATTTAGTAGAGTTTTTCAAGTGTTTTTTTCTTGTTCCAGTAATATTCAGTATTCTCACTGATGGCTTGGATGAAAGGTTAGAATGTACACTTAATAAATTCATACAGCAAAACAAGCATTTTGGAAGCAAGGCTGTGGAAAATGACACAGTAAAGTATGCTGATGTTTAAAAATAAGTTAGACAAACATCAGCAGGTATTGCATTGGTCAGGGGTGAGCAAAGAGATCTCTCACATCAGCTGCTACCTCTATTCTTTTAGTGTTTTCTATTTATGTGATAATTATAAGAATAATAATTATACATAAAATAAGTATTTTGTGTAGCTCCACAAAATTGCAGGGTATGTAACCAAAAACTTAGCATTGGTTCTGGAATTCATTACATGGCTTTTGTATTTAACTTAGATTGAAGCAATTATACTTCTTATCATTCTGCCCATGTCAGTACTGATTGAAAATTACTAGGGTCTGATGGCTTTGTGAATGGTCTTCATGAAATAAATATGTGACCATAGTCAAATGTCTGTGGGTAGGATATAATGCATTCATACTTGTCAGAAATTTTGGCCTTCAACCTACTCACAGTTCATTGAAAAAGATGGACACCTTGAGGTTACCAAGGCAGAGGTACCTCTGCCTCTCCTTCTACATTTTCTGCAACAAATATATATTGGAGGTGTATTCATAGTTTTTCCATCTTAGTCTGTGATACTAAAAGTTTCATGTTCTTTGGACTTCACTGAGGACTATCTGAAAAAATTATAATTGGCAGAAAATAACAATAGATAACGTTCAGGTTTGTTTTGACCCTTGGTTCTGTGATGCCCATTCAGTGAGTCATTTATGAAGCTTTTATAGTTGTTACCAATATATAATGAACATGACCAATATGTGTTAGAGAGAGTTCTACAACAAACTCATATAGGCCACTTATTAACCAGTTGAATTCTTGCTCATTGTTAATCCTTTACTCTGTATCTTGTGTACAGTGTGTGAGAGAGACAATGCAGGACTTCAATCGAGAAAATTTGCTATACAAAAATAACTTTTACAAGGATAATATTATACTGACTTTTTTAAAGTACTAAGCTACTGGACATTTATTTTTTAGATAACGGTATGTTTAATCCTGGATAATGTTTTAGGAACCCTACAATATAAGGCCTTCTCCCCCATAAGCATTGTGTGGCTAACAGAGGGACTGTAAACTTTATCCCAAATCTTTTCTCAATGAAGCATTTACTATTGCATGTCTGAAAAAAAAAGTCTCATTTATAGGACTTTTTAAAAATTGGAATTAAACTCTAGCAACCAGTGATGACTAGTTATTGTTCCTTTTGTCAACAGGCAAGATGAAGGAAGTTCTGGCAGCTTACCATGTCCCGGGCTCTGCAGAGCTAAGTGAGAAGTGCGCCCACGTTCTAGCACGCATCACATCCCATCGGCCTTGGGTCTGGAGTGCCAGAAGGATCCCAGCGCTGCGCTCTGAGACGGCTCTGAGCACCTCAGTACCCCGTTACTGACAGAACCCAGGGATGGCAATATTACACACCAGTATTACCTGTCTGGGGCAGGTTTAATTTTATAAATTAAAACAATAAACTCTATGAGTTTCTAGACCATATTTGTGCTGTTGAGGATGATCTGCTCAGATGAACAGTTTTGCATCCATCGAAGAGACAGGTTCTTCTGCTGGACCAGAAGATGACAGTGGACTGTATATTGTAACTAATATCATTTGTAGCATCTCCTAGTGCAAATAATTGAAGAACAGGTGGCAAGAAAATCCTGTGGGGAATAAGACATGCTCTGTTTTGATCTACAGATTTTTTTAAAAGTTTTGTTTTTTTAAAGATAACCACTTTTAGATAACACTATGTGTGCAGTCTATGTGCAGCTCTTCACTGTGGCTATCTGTATTCCAGAGATGACGAATTCCTTGTAAGACACCTCAGCCTTTTAAAATTTGTGATTAATCCTTAAATTATGAGATGATAATGAAAAACTAGAAGGGAAAACTTCTAGGGCTTTTATTTGACTGGATGTCTCCAATTGCTTCCCGTTACTACTCCTAAAAGGAGAAGGAAAAGGCAGGAAGTAGAAATTAAACACAAAACCCCCCACACTGCATTTCTTCTTTTGGCATATGCACCTATCTAAATGTGTGTTTGATCTAATATCCAAGGAGAGAGAAACGGCTAAAAGTTAGCTGAGCCATCACACAAAAGGTCTGTGTTTTTGGGCAGTATTTGCTAATTTTGTCTCTTGAATAGCTATAGAAAAGAAGGAATATGTATATGCCCCAACATATGTGAAAAGGACATACTTGCCATTCCTTTATTTATTTTTTCTCTTTCAAAAATTAAAGTGTCAGTTATTTGGAATGCTGTAGTCTGTGGTCTCTTTCTGTTTGTTTAGTGAGAACCTTCCAGCAAAATCATTCCCATTACAGTGTAACTGCATGGTGACCACAGCTTTGGGCCTGTATAATAAAGATCTAAATTCAAAATTTTTTTTTCTCAGCATTTTCTCTATTTTTATGTTGCATCTGCAGGTCTTTATTTGGGAGTTCTGCTCATTGCTGTGAAGATTTGGCAATATTTTTAGGAAGGAATGTATTTGTGTGGTTGAACCTTGTTCTCCTTTGTATTATTATTTACAACAGATTAGAGGACAGATACAAAATGTTAAAAAATCAAAAGAGATGCTTAAATTCAATTTGCACATGATCCCCCGGGACAATAAGGAGATCAGGCTCTTTGCATCCTTGATTTAAGGCCATGCTCAAGTATTTGGCATCTGGTCTCTATTAATTAGTAATCCTGCAAAGGTATTGGAGGCAAAAGCTGCAGAAAAGTTGAGTCTAAGCTGGCTTTGATTTGCTGTGTGTGATCTATTGTGCTGAGCACACAGCTGTGCTGTACAGCACAGTTCAAAAGCCAGTCAGATTCCTTTTACTTCCTCCTTCTTATTTTCTTCTCCAAAGACAAACTTTTAAATTATAAAAATGTTCTTCATGTAGCAATGAAGTTTGTGTGAGCAAAAACTGCTCATGGCATTTCAAAAATAAATGTGGTCCTGACAAGGCTATTTTAGCCATGCTGCATTATAGCAGTGGTTTGTCCCACTATGATTAGCTCATAGCAAATCCCTGAATTCCTATCAACAGAGCACCTCTGACCTTGGAAATCTTTTAATTGGGCATCATTATAATCCTGATGCAGTTGCATACAGATGGTGGAGTGCTCACTGCAGTGGCATCCATAGCAGTGCATTTCAACACAAACAGGGGCAGGCAGCAGCGTCTCAGAGCTGCTGATCAATTTCAGCTAATCTAAGGCTGAGCTCCTGCTCACCTTCTGCCTGCTCACACCTTCCCACGACATCCCTCCAAGAGCTGCACACCTGAGAGGCTTCCTGGTGTGACTGAAAGCATCCTTGTGTAAGAGTTTAGCTCATGTGCCAGCTCTGACACCAGGGAGAGGGTGGGAAGGAACACCTTTTAATCAGCAGTTTAGTTTTAATATGGCTTACACTGATAGAGGACCGTGTCCTCAGGTGCCTCTGTGAATTAACTGATCTTATTACCTAAACTTTCTGTTTCAGGACATTGCTTTCCTATGGCTAAGAGGTGTTCCTTGATTCAGTAACACCACAAGGAAAATAAAGCACTGGAAAATCCTTAGAAAATAATGGCGTCTGTAAAACTACTTATGCAGTGGCAGTATTTGCGGTACCAGAAAAATACAATGCTACAAAAGGAATACATTCTTTCCATTCAAATTACTGTGAATATCAAAATGTTTTCAGAAAAACAGAAGTGAAAGCTGTAGGCTGTAACAGTAAGAGGGCAGCACAAGCCTGCTCTGCTAGCAGAGCTAGTAATGAGGCTCAGTATGTGGACAGCTGGACCCACCAAAACTGTACATGCTTGAGCTTGACCATGGCACCATTTGAATATGAATGACAAGAATGAATTGCCCCAAGAGCTGGGCCTTATTTTGGAGAAATGCCTTTTTGTCTGTACTGGAGGCTGCTGAAGTTTGACCGTCCTGTTGAGTGAACTTTTCTGATGAGATGGGTGACTGTTGCCCATCTGTTGAAGGAGTGATTGGAAAACAAAACACAACAGAACAGGCAAACCTCTTGGCACTCCAGTAAGGGCAAAGGTTGAAGCTTTTTGTTCTTTGGATGAATCCCCCTTTGAGATGTCTCTCCGTGCTTTTCCTTGGCATCTGGACAAGCCCTTCTTTGTGAAGGGACATGAATATGCAGAGGCCTGCAGTGCACCCTCTCTTCAGTCTGCTTCAAAGGAAAGTTTCAAAAGTCATTATTTTCTGGCAACTTTAAACATCTGAATGGGGCTGTGCTATGTAAAGCAGTGCTGGCTTTACAAACAGTATTAGCTGATTTTGACGAATTGGAACAATT
Organism: Passer domesticus; assembly: GCF_036417665.1. NCBI lineage: Eukaryota > Metazoa > Chordata > Aves > Passeriformes > Passeridae > Passer > Passer domesticus. The sequence continues at coordinate 59,835,767 of NC_087476.1, forward strand.
CAGTATTTGCTCAATTAGAACAGATACTAAATGTGGACTGTGTAGCTTAGGAGGCAAGAGTGTTGGTTTTGCTGACTGAATGAAATGTGTGAATATGGACTTCACATTCAAATAGGATGATTTTAAGTAATTTCCTTAGCAGAAAATAGTCCATTCAAAGAATAAGAGCATCTGTTCAGAGCCCAGACCTGAAATAAATTGTAGGTTTAGAGACAGGTCTTTTGTCCAGCATTGTTTGGCCACTAGACATGTAAGAAACAGTTGACTCTCCAGGTCACAGCTGGGGTTTCAATGACGTCTGCTACAGCTGAGCACACCAAATCTTACCTGTGGCTGCAGTTCTGTTCCTGCTGCCAGTCTGCACTGCTGTGATAACACAGGCTTTTACAAACATCAGCTTGCTTTAGATTGCTTACAGTTACATTCCCTTGGGTTTGAGCTATATATCTGTGTATATGCTACTGTTGATTCAGCCTACACACACACACGGAAAACCCCACCAGTAGTCATCAAATGGTTATATTTGTTAGGTGTTTCTCAAAAAAGCCCAAGTTTCTTAGAAACTATGATTATATTTCATTATGTACCTTTTAAAATACTCTGTTGCAACCTTCATCTAGCAATCAAGATTGGATATTAGGAACTTGGATAAAGTTCTTTACTGTGAGGGAGGTGAGGCTTGGGAACAGGTTGCCCAGCGAAGCTGTGGATGTCCCATTCCTGAAAGTGTTCAAGGCCAGGTTGGATGGAGGTCTGAGCAACCTGGTCCAGTGAAGAGTATCCTTGCCCATGACAGGGAAATGGAATTAGATGATCTTTAAGATCCCTTCCAACTCAGGCCATTCTATCATTCTGTGAAGTCTTGTCAAATACTAAGGGAGTCTCAAAGAAGTTTGCAAGTGGAGTATCATTTATTCTAATGTGTAAGTAGATAAACCAAGTCACCAGAGAGCTAAGTAACTTCATGGATATTTCACAAGGAGTTGCTTCACTGCAATCAACAATAAAAAAACCTAATGATCATGTAAGGCATCTTACTTAAGAAGTTATCACATGATTTTTGTCACTCCCTGCTGTGTTTTCCTTCTATATGAAGAAAGCTCCTCTGTCAGCAGCTTCCTTCACCTCAGCTGCTCTGAGAGTTCTGAACCCATGCCCTCTATATCTTGCAAGAAACAATTAGGTTGCATTACTCTATATGATAACCTTAACTGCCCTCCAGGAATCGCTGTGAAGGGTCAGATCTTATCACTGTTTTCTTTAACTCCATGTCAGAGCTGGAAGTTCCACTTTTCTCCAAGGCTCCCTGTTGCCAGCACAGAACTTTAAAAGATTTTCTACCTTTGTGTTACTACCACTAGAAATAAACAGAAAAATGTTTGATCAACTTCAAAAGAAAAACCAGTCTGAAAAAAGCTGCCACCTTCCAACTCAGAGGGAAACAGGTCAAACTGTTCAGTGAAATGTTCCTGAATGTAGAAGCAGGAGGCAGTGGCTGCAGAGGGCTGTGGGGTCTGTGCCCTGCTTGACCTGCCTGCAGGTGACCTGCTGCCAGAGCTGCTGCAAGGCAGAAGGCACTGTCCTCCCATGGCCCCACAAGGCACATTTCATGGCAGGTGAGCTTTGGCAGGAGAGGGGAAGCTTTTCCCAGATCATTGTTACTCCTGGAGACATCAGGAGAGCACAGCCATCACAGTGATAGCAGGCATCCAATGGGAACCGGGCTGAAGCAGTCTGCATGGGCAATATGCTGCATTTTCAAAACAGTAATTAATTATTGTACTGAGTTCCCAAGGCATGTGGTGGATTCACTCTCTGTGGAAATACTTAAGTCAAGCTTCTTGACCATTCAGAGGGTGATGATGTCCTGGTGCAGGCAGAAGGGATGTGCTTGATGTGGAGCACTTGACCTGGAGCTCTCCATTACCTAATCTCAGACTCCTTTCATAGCCACCCCTCTCTTTTGACACCAATATTCACTTTGCCTTCAAACAAGAGAGTTTGTGCTCTGTCTCCATGGGGATCTGGCAGTGCAGGTCTCTAACCATCAGTGGGTGTCAGAAAAATAGCAATTTCAGTTGTATCTTGTAAAAGTCAGCCAAATAATGACGTTTTCTTTAAAATCTCAAGTTCAGACTGAACAAGAAAAAAATTCCTGACTCTTTCTTAGGCACAAAACTTCCTATTAAATCCATTTTTTTTTTTAAATTAATAACTAGGTATCCAAAGTTGCTGAAACTTACTGCCTTCAGTAAAATTTTGGAAACTAGCCAAAACCAGGGGAGTGTTTGCTTGTTTACAAGAAATTTTGTTTTGAAAAGTGGCCAAAATTACATGTGATATCCAGACCAGATTCCTACCCCAGAAGTCTTGCTGCAACACTGGAGTGTCGTGTACAATACAGATTTGAACAGTTTCAGGAATTCTTTCCCCAGAGCTTTATGTATAGCAGATTTTGACAGCTGAATTTCTTATCAAAAGCTCTCACATGACCCAGGTTCTGCTGTTTGGTTTATTTTAGTTTTGGTTTTATTGCTTGTCAACAAAAGAACTGTAAAATAAACACCAGAATGTAAAAGTGAGTCCAGGTAAGCTGAGGCAGAGAGCTGTCTGCTTTCCAGCTGGGAGACCCTGTCTAATGACACCCAGCCCCTCTGACTCCCCAGCACATATTGCACATATTAAGCAGCTCATAAGTGCTATTCTGAAGTTTGTCTGTCAAAAGCCCTGCCCAAAATTGTCCTTGGTTCTCCATGGCTGATGTGAGGTGCAAATAGCTTGGCTTTCTGTAGCTTGGGCAAGAACTGAAGCACTAGCAGACCTGGAGAATAGGCTTTGTGGAGAAGTCAAGCCACAAGCTGGCAGAGATGGGACCAGTCATGTTTGTTTCCTGAAATCACTTCTTTCCACAGCAGGGGTACAGGAATGGCCTCTAGTACAAGTAAAATCACCCCTGCAGAGTTTGAACAATAATTGTCATCTCTATCTGGAAGACACTCAAAGGAATCTTTTTGTTGTTTTTTTGAAGGGGTTTATTCCTTTTTTTGAGTGCATCTTGTGTATATCAGCCAATTCTTTTCCCATGGGCATTCTCACAGTGACAGAGTACGAGAAAGGCTTGTGAGCACAGCTTTGAAATTGTCATCTCTTCACTCACTAATGCAGCTTAACTACACCTAGCTGATTGCAAGTGCTGTTACAAGAGGAAAAGACTGACATTTACTTGCTGTTAATGTAATGTCCAAAGAGAAGGGTATGCATTCTTAGTCCAGCTCCACTTCCCAGGCAGTTTTACAGTCAACTTCTGCAGGGAATACCAGAGCAGTGATTCATCATTAAGGGCAGTCCATCCCATCTCCGGCCAGAACACCGAATTTCCCAAATGTCACAGTTTATAAAATACAGTCAGTGATGAATCTCCATTTTCTGTGCTGTCAGTGTTCTGTGTTTGTTTTTAAGGATTTCCAACCCTGAGATGGTGATTATTTTTTTTTTGTCTTTATCCATAGGCATAAATTCAGGAGCTCCAGAAGCTCTAAACTACTATATTAGGTGATAAATCAAAGAAGTCTTGGAAAGCATCGTGTGCTGTGGCTGAGACAATCAATAGGAGAACCTGTACATAGCAAATTAGTTCTGTAATGAATTATATTCCAGGCCCTGGGCCTTCTTGTGTGCAATCACTGTGTTATCTCTTCCTGTAACAGTTCAGAGTATGTCCCTGCACTGATTTGTAGGATACACTTGTGCTAAGAATTACACACTGAATTCCTGTAGTTGAATTGCCTCTCTAAGTTCATGGCAAAGCTTGCACAAACTGCAGTGGGGCAATGATTCAGGATGATAAATATGTGTCAGTGCACAGCAGAGACACAAACTGCTATGCAGTTATCATGGATATTTGCCACACATGGAAACTCTCATCTCATCATGATGGCATCCCTATGTAACTGAACTTGTTGGGAGCCATTGTAAACATAGAAATTCAAGGGAGAAAATAGTGTCCTGGATGATGAAAGTATCCATGTCCTGTGAATGTGTACAGTTACATAGCAGGTTCTTTCCCTAGTTAAGTCAATGGGAATCAATTAGTCCTAAATATGCAAGGCTATCAACAACTGAGCCCAAAAGACACAGAAAGCAAACACAGAGATACAGGATGGCACTATTCATTTTTTCTGCAATAATTGTATTTCTAATCTTTCTGTGTTCCAAAAGGAAAATTCAATTGTTGCCTTAAATAAGTTTCCAGTAGTTCCTGGGACACATCAAGCTTTGAGACCAAACAAAAGCTGTCTTGCCCCTAAGATACCTGGTCTTTACTCAAGAACAGTAAAAAATAATAGAAACACATGGAGGCCATTTGAAAGATGAAAACTCTTCAGCAGCGGTAGCACTTCAGATGATGAATGCTGCCATTCCAGTTTGGAAAGGCAACTTCAAAGTCAGCGACATGTTTACCTGGCTTGGTGCCCTGTAGGCCTTTCCTCCCATCCCTGCTGTGTTTCTGTGCACAGGAAAGGTAAAACCATGCTCTGAGTCATGGCGATGCTATGAAGTTGAAGTCATTGACCAGTTCTGCTTCATTAAAACTGTAATGAGTGGTGCTGGCCCTGGAAGTGTTGGTCAGTGCTTCATGGAAAAGCTGTGTAGATCCTCTTGAGGAAATTGGCCACAGCAGGGCCAGTGTGAGTATGTGGCCACCTCTGGTCTTTGGGTGCCCACTCCTAGCAAAGCAGCTGCCACGTTCCAGGGTAAATCAAAGAGCAACCTCTGAGGTCAGAGCTCCATCGGCACAGAAAGCATTCTGATGTAGACAGCGACTGACCTGCTGCAGTGGGGAAGTGTGGGTTATATAACTTCCCAATGCAAATGAGAAGGGTCTTGTAATAAAGTTTAGCTTTAGTCTCAGGCTATTTGGATTATTATACCATATAAAAAAATACAGATTATTTGCTGTTCCCTTTATTACCACATATTCCAGTTACCCTAACTCTACATTCTTGTTCTTAAAAAGTCCAGGTTCTTCGGAATCATTTCATACTTATTTCAGAACATCTTTGTAAGTGCTGCACATACTTTTAGAGTGAGCTTTTCAATAGCAGCTCTACCTTCTTATGGATGAGGACTGTCACTTAGGTGAGTTCAAAAGCAGTTCTCTGCCACGTTTTGCTCTTTGCATCCAGATGATCTTTCTGGGGCACTTCATGCCCACTCCAGTCAGGAGCAGGATGGTGGAGTCTCCCTTCCTTTCTGAGCTCCAGCACTTGCCACCCTTCCTGCTGAGACCCATGGGCCGTGGTGGCAGGCACCCCTGCGGGGCCAGGAGCAGACAGAGTGTCCCGATGGATTTGCCAAACGTTAAACAGCTGAAGCAGAGCCTGGGAGCTGGCTTGTTGCCACTGCGGACTCCAGACGGGAGGGATCTTTGGCAGCATTCCCCGGCTCTCTGAATAAAAGTAAAGGGAGCCAATTAGTAGCTAAAAGAAATTATGTATTCAGTCAAAGTTTAGACAAGAAAAAGTAACTGATTGCATTCATTGGGAGAGTTGAATAAAAACACCCCTCAAAAGAGCTCTTGCTCCAAAGCAAGGGCTGTTTGCCCAAGTATATTTTCCTTCAAGCTGATGTAAACCTACCACTTTTTTCCTCTCTTTTTTCCCTTTTTTTATTTTTTATTCTTTTTTTTTTTTCCAGTCAGCTGGCACTTTTAAATCTTTTCATACTTCGGGAATCAAAGTGACTTTAGATTTGTTTGCTTTCTCTTTGCTTTTTCCTGGATCGCTTTTTTGGGGTCTGGTTTGTTTGGGGGTTTTTTCGGTTTGTTGGGTTGTTTGGGGTGGGGTTTTGTTTGTTCGTTTTTGTTTGGTTTTGTTTTTTGTTGGTTGGTTGGTTTTTGGTGGGGGTTTTTTTGTTTGTTTGGGGGTTTTTTTTGTTGTTGTGGGGTTTTTTTTGTGTTTTTTTTTTGTTTTTTTTTTTGTTTTTTTTTTTTTTTATGGTGGGAGGGGGCTGTCAGGGTGTCGGCTGGTGCGCGGCTGCCGGCCGCGCCGGGGTGTTCCAGGCTCCCGCGGGAGCGATCCCGGCGGCGGGCGCCGGTCGTTCCCGCGGCCGCCAGCGGAGGGCGCCCCCGGCCAGCCCGCGGGGCCGCGGGGCGCTGCTGCCGGCGCGGCCTCACAGAACGGGGCCGTCCCGCTCCGAACTATTCCAAATAACTCAAAGGAAAGGGGAAAATGCGATCTGGGGAGGCGAGCCTGAGGGAGGAAAGAGGGGTTTTGAACGGCTTCTGAGGCGGTCTGGAGGCTTTCACGCTCTAGTCACATCATCCCTTTCCCCTGTTACTCTAGGAAGCCTTTCACGCAGCCACATGGAGGAGGAAAAAATTGAAGAAATAAACAGAAAAACGCCATTTTTAATCTGTATTTTACAGCCCGTTCTGTCTTTGCTTCTATGGGAAGTGACATATTCTCCTGCAATCACCATTAGCAGTTTTATTGCAGAAACTTTCTGCATTCCTCAGGATTCCTCTGCCGCCGAGCCCACAGAAGGCGAGCAGTCCCTGGGCCGGGCATCAGCAGCTGGCGGGGAGATCGGCTTTTATCCCGGGCACCGGGGCGTTCAGAGCATTGCTGCGTGAGCCAGCCTGCGTGGCTGGCCACAGAGGAGCGGCATCGTGCCGAGGCCAGGACAAAAAGCAGGTAAAGGAGCCCCCGGCTCTGCCCAGCCCTGACTGAGCTGACCTCCGGCTCTGTCTCTACCCCAGCAGACAAACCCCACACGGAGCTTCCCGGGGTGAGCAGAGTGCCCAAGGCGCTTTCCTGCCGGGTGGCTTAGCCCAAGCTGGGCTGTGCATGAGTTCCCTGCTGCTGCTCCTGTTCTCTCTGAGCTGCGTGGTCAGAACTGACTTAGCCTCGTGCTGTGCCTCTTGACAGAAGAGCCTATTTTGACCAGCTCTTCATTATGTCGAGAAACTGAAATGTTTCTTGAAATGGCCAATAAAGAGCTGAGATTACCTTTGTAGCATCTGGTAAAGGAAGACTGAGAGGGAATGTAAAGCCAGATCTTTCACCCATCATCAGCTCTCCGAGGTGCCACAATATTTGACAACAGTTGCAGAGCACACAAACATTTATGGGACATTTGAGAATGAGCAAAGATGTTTCCTGAAGCAGAGGCTATGGATCTGTACAGAGAACTTTTATTGTCCCCTTGCTGTCTGTGTGAAGAGTGGGAGGTGGAGAACTGAGAGGGGAGTTACTCAGCTGTTCCCAATGGAAAAGGGAAAGAAACCTGCTCAAAAGAGAAACTTCATTTTATCTTCAGACAGCCTGGAGGCCTTCACACTTGGAGAAGAAGTCAGTGTGAATACTCCAACTGGGCAAGCTGTAATGTGAGCAGTGAAAGAAAGTGCTGCAGTCAGGCAGAGACAGGAATGTAGGTCCCTGGCACACTGGTTAGAAACTGCTTTCAGGCAAGGTTCAATCCAGAAATGGATTGAAATAGCAGACCGTCCAATTTGGTTGTAGCAGGACACAGAAAAGCAGATGAGGAGATCTATTATATAATTCAGCCAGAACAGAAGGAAATACTGAGACCTCCTCTGTCAGGTGGGGTGTTTCGGATAGAAAACTTCTACCTTTGGCATTAAACTCAAAACATAGAAACTTTAAGCTGCTGAAGGCAAAGCAGCTAAACCTAGGTTAAACAGCTAGCAGAAATGACTAGCTGGAAGAGGGGTGGCAGCTTGGGTAGTAATACTCATTCTCTTGGAAAAAAATTGTCTTTTATTCCATTTAATCAGTGGTTCTGTCTGCTTCCCTGTACGTTCCTCAGCTGCTGTAGCTCTCACTTTCCACACTGGGAAGCCAGGGACAGGCCAAGCAGTGAGAAAGGCAGTGGTCTCCTTCATGCCTTAGCAAAACCAAGACCTTTCCCCTTGTGTTCCTTCATCTCTATCCTCTTCAACACACTTCTGCTTCTCTTTCCAGCCTTTTGTGCCATCTTCTGACATGCTCCTGCACCTCCACCTTTGTATCAAATCACCACATTTAAAGCATTTGGAATTTTAGTTGGCCTTCCTCTCTCTCCAGAAACAACTTTTCTCTGTGCCTTCATTTGTGGGTCTGTGGGTCAGCTCCAAGGAGAACTCACGAGTGTGAACCCTTTGGTTGCTCCCTGTGGCTCTTGTACCAGCAGATAGGTTTCAGGAACACAGTTTGTGTTGTGCTCAGTGTAGAGAACCATCTCTTCCATCAGTGAAAACACAGCCCCTGTGCCTGACAGGCTGGCTCCGCAGCTTTTATTGCATGTCACAGGAGAGGGATGGCTGCAAGCATGTAGGCATGAAGGCAGGTTCAATGGGTTTTCAGCTGTGAAAATATATCTGCTGTCTCCCCGAGACACAGAAAGATTGAGTGCAGCCACAGAGCAAGTTCTCTTCATGTAGGTAAAACCCCTTTAGCTCTCCAGAGCTCAGTTTTCCAATGCAGGACCACTGTAGGATCTCCTTTACCCAGCCCACATGTATTTTTGCAGTCCCACTGCTGGTCTGCCTCCAGTGGCCCCAGCGCAGCTGTGCTTTACCAAGCCCCACATGAACCTTCTCTGAATGTTGCCAGAGGGTGCTTGCAGCCACCTTTCCAGCAGGAGGAAAGGATTACATGCGTCATTAGCAACCCTGTTTATCCAGGAAAATCAAAACCCCTGACAGAATGTGACGTAGGCACACAGGGAGGCCAGTTGCCTTCTTTGAAAACACAGTGACACACTTGAAGGCTGCCAGATTCTGCAACTCTTTCATGGTGTGCAGATGGTGAAGCTTTTCAACAGATTGAGAAATTTAGAGGGGGGGGGGAAAGAAACAAGAATTAGGAATTACAAAAGCCAAACACAAATCCTCTGACAATTGTCGCTGCTTGGAGTTACAACACATGCAGAGGATGGCAAAACCACTGTCAGTGAATCACCATAGAATGTGTCAATTTGCTTAATTCCTTGGGAGTCATGACACCACTCATTCCCAACCTGAAAACCAAAGGAAGGTTTTAAAGGAAAAATGTTGAAAAAGCAGGCTCTTTGCAAAAGAACGAGGACAGTTTGAATTCCAGCCTTTGCTATAATTTCATTAATGCTTCAGGATATGATTGCAAAACATGGCCATCCTCTTTTGGTAACATCAGGCACTCATCTTTAGTGGAGCAATTTGGCTACATGTGGGATGGATGATGCTGAGCAAGACTTCACTTCTTTCACTGACAAGTGAAACATTGTCTTATATTCTGATGTGTTCTTTAATGCAGTTTTGTAATTGGTGTCCCTGCTCTGCAGGCAGTGTCCTAAAGAAACGAGGTGCTGTAAAAATGCTACTCAAAAGACAACATCGTTCTTTTTCAGTGGGGATATGTCAAGCCTTGCATCTGATTCACATGGGAAAAGAAATTTTGATTGTATGAGTCATTTCAGCCTTTGGATACTTAACAAAATGTACAGTGTGATCTGATGCATGACTAATGTGTTTGTGTATTTAAGAGTCTGTGGGTGCTAATGGAAGTTACAGAGGCATATCTAGAAAAGAAAAGAAGACACTTCTGAGAATATTGGTTCATTACTTTTCATCTATACATAATCAGCTGCTGTTTCATAGATCTAAAAAATTCCTCAGTGTTTTGTGTGTTTTAGGACTGCACTTCAAAAGTCCCCTACATCAAGTCTTTGTTTAAACATCCCACTCATCTACCATTAACCATCTCATTGTGTTTCATTTCAGTTCATTTGCAAAGCCTGTGCACTATCTAATTAACACAAATTTTGTTGCTTGCTGCAAGCTTCCCTTCTCCAAGCTGTCACTCCCAAATATGTTCATGAGAAATTTCAGCCTTTGTTAATTGCATTTGCAAAGTGACCTTTATTCTCTCTGGGTACCTTCATTATTCACAGGTAGTTACTAAGTAACCTGTAGGAATGCTGCAGGCGTGTCATCTCTTATTAAGAGTTGTGCACCCTGGCTATTTGGGGTTGGTGTTGTGGGGCTGAGGGCCCAAACTCTCTGGCTCTATCCTCTCTATATTGGCTCTATCCTCCATTTGGGAATGATGTTCATGAACCAAACTTCTTGAAACTTTTTAATTATCAGGGATTTTGCTCATGAAAAATTGAGCTTGAAATAGCAAGAAAAGAATGTGAAGAAAAGTCCTGATATTTGTCATTCCCTTTAACCAACAGTTTACATATAATAATTCAAACAAAATAATTTGTTACATTTTTAATTAATACAATCATAACAATTAATATTAAATAATTTTTATTCACCCTAGTTGTGGATTTCTGTGGTGAGGATTCATTCTAAGGACTGCTCACATTGAACTTAGTGAAACTTTGTGAATAGTTTCATTTATAACTTGCAGCACTCTGAAACACATTGCTATTGGATCTTCACATTCTTTGAATCTTCACATTGGATCTTAACATTCTTTGAATCAGTGTTTATAATGGAATCATGGAATGATCTGGGTTGGGAGTACCTTAAAGATCATCTACTTCTAAACCCTCTGCCATGAGCAGGGTCAGCTTTCACTAGACCTAAGTTGCTCAGAGCCCCATCCAACCTGATCTGAATCACTTCCAGGGATGGGGTATCCACAGCTTCTATGGGTAACCTGTCCCAGTGCCTCACCATTCTCACAGAGAAGAATTTCTTTCCAATATCTAATCGAAACTTATTCTTTTCCACTTTGAAGCCATTCCCCCTTGTCCTATTACTGCATGCCTTTGTAAAAGGTCTCTCTCCACCTTACTTATAGACTCCCTTCAGGTACTGGAAGGCCACAATTAGATAACTCCAAAGCCTTCTCTTCTCCATGGCCAGTTAAGATTTACTCTACACACAAATATTTTTCAGCTCTCATGAGTCCTATGGCCCATCTCCTTTCCTTTCCTGCTTTTAGCAGAAAAGGAAAGGAGATGGGCCAACACAGTACTACCTCTCTGTTTTGCCAACACAGTACTACCTGTGTGTTTTGTACAGGTGCTACCATGATTTGAACACCCATCACATCTGGCACCACACTGTAATGGGGTATGTAGACATAATGGACCAAAAATTAATTTTAAGCTCAGGGTGTAAGCACATCTCAGTTGAAACAGATAACATTATCTCTGTTTCATCCTTCTGCTGTCACTACTAAGCAGAACTGTCACAGCATGAAGGAGCTAGGGCAATCAAAAATACCTTCTGAGTCTCTCAGGTCAAATATATTGTCACCCCAGTCCTGTGCTGAATTTAAAGCAGTTCCAGCAGTGATGCCAGACAATACCTAACTCTGCACCTAACAGAGAAATGACATAACACAAGAAGAAAAAAAAATTAACCTGTCTGCCCCAGGACAGTAAGACCAGAAAGCATTTTCAGTGATCCCACCACTGGCTTTAGACACAAAAGAAAGGAATGAGGCCTCTCTGTCAAGTTCCCAGTACTATGTCCAAGTGTTCTCAGACAGTGACAACTTCTTTAGGTGTTCAGTATTAACCCATTAGCAGGAGGATTTGACAGCCACTATCACTTCAGACAGATAAAAACTTTTGCTTTCCTCCCTGGAAGTGTTTCAGGCCAGTTTGGGTGAGGCTTTGAGCAATCAGATCTAGTGAAAAGTGCTCCTGCCCATGGCTGGGGGAATGGAACTAGATGGAAGGTTCCTTCCAACTGTAATTCTATGATCTCTCTGCTTTTGAACAAGAACAAAGGCCAAATGCATGTAGCAACGGAGACACAGAGCTCATCGTCTTCTGAAAATGCACATTCTATGAACAATGACCTCTGTGTCAGCCCACAGCACTGTCTGAGCACTAAACTGTCCTTGGTAACATTACAAAACATTACAAAACACCTGTTCCTTTCATATTTTATTTGTCATGCTATTGTAATCATTACTCCACAGAGCAGCCTTGCCCTTCCTTTCCCAGAAACCGTACAGATCCATACACTCGTGTCGCAACTGCGGCACTCGTAAAATTGGCTGCTCAGCAGTGTTACAAATGCCAGGTGTATTGCAGTATTTTTCACTTTCAAGGCAGTGCATTTATCAAACACTGTTTTGGGATTACTCTGTTTCCCCGTAATAGGTGACATTTATGTGGCTTGCAGATTTGTGACATTACCTTGGCTTTTGCCAGCAGCTGCCTGGTGCCATTCCTTGCAATGCCACCGATTCCTGAAGCAGGCATGGGAGGATTGACAATCCTGCAGGCTTTTCAGAGGTCAGACTCTGTAACTGTGATGTCCAGCTGCTGAACCTAAGTGAAGGGGAAGACGTGTTGATATAGAAACAGTGCAGGCAGTGTTGCAAGACCTGCTAAGCACTTACTCCTTTGGGATCCAGCTGTGGTCTGGATGCAGGCCCTGGCATACAGCAGACATTGAATAGGGATAAGTTTAGTCCATATTTATATCTGTTTACCCATGGTAAAAAGTTAAAAAGTTCCAGCAGATTTTTATTTCCTTCTTATTTTGTTGCAAATGTATTTTGGGAAAGCAAATTTATTCATGTGTTCATGCTGTGGCTTAATTTAGCAACTTGAGCGTCGTTTTTCATTTTGCTTAAGCTGCCCCTACCTGCTGCATGGTTTGAACTAAATGGACAAAGAAAAGGAGGATGTGTGTGTTGAGAAAAGACTAGAGAAATTGCGTACAGTTTGATGAGGTGATTCCCTGTCTGAGACAAACAGAATCTCTTACTATTGTGCCAGTGCTGCTGGAAACTCGCAATAGCATTTGCTATTGAGAAGCCTTGTGTGCAACTTGGAGTTAGCAGCCTGCAGACTCACTGGCAACAGGGGTCTCTTTTTTTTTTTTTTTTCTGAGAACAGTCTGGTGTCTGATATCTGAAACCAGATGCTGTGACAGTACTCTGTCCTGCTTCTGATTTAAAAATATACCCCTTGCCAGGCAGTGGTACCAGGGCAGGAGCTGACGATGCCCACGGTGCGTGCTGCTATTGGGTTGGACAGTCACCCCAAGTGCTCAGAGGAGACTGCTGTCTCCATGGACATTAATTTCTTTGCAAATGCCCCAGCCTGCCAAGTCGCAGGAAATGTCACTACAATAGTGCAATTGCAGGAGGGATTTCTCTGGGCTGTGCTTCACCTTGGTTAAAAAGAAGGTCAACTTTCTACCAAAGGATACAACTGCAGTTCACACCAGGTGTCTGAGTAACTGTAGCAGTGACACGTGCTGACCAGAGTTAAAGTCCAGATCATACTGGAGAGCTTTCCACCTTGCAGACTAAAGCTTGCTGGTTGTCCCTTTCACCATAAGCCGACCACTTGTCACAACAGCTTTCTGTTTCTAGGGCAAAAGTATTAAAAAAATTTTTGTGTCCTTTCTGTGGAGTGATATAGCAGCAGGAGTCCATCCGTGGCATGTAATCCTAAAACATGTGACTTTGTGATACAGAGCCTCCCCATTATTCATTTTGTGAGCTTTGCAAAATTTTGGAATTTTGGTGTGACTCATACCACTAAGTTTGTTCTACCACAGGCAGACGCTACATGAGAGGCTAATGGAAAATCAGAGCTTGCAATTGTCCAGGTTTAAAATGCAGAGTCAAAAGGCACTGCCAGTGGTGAAAGACTGTATTTGTGTCATCATGCCAGTATGCTGATCCATCAGTGCTGGAGCATGTGGGATACCTCTGTGACAGCTTTCACAAAGTCATACATCAAATTACAGGCACACGCCAGTGCCTTTGGATAAATGGCTTTTGCAAAACTCATTTCTCCCTGACTACACATTCAAATTCTGTGAATGAATCACTGTAGATAGAAAATAAATAAAATAAAATGGAGTGGAGTAGCGTAAAATTGGAAAAAATATTTCAAAGTGTGTTCAGGGTGATGGTGTATAGTGAAGCAGGTAAAGAAACAACTCTCTCCAATCTCTTCCTCTTCCATTCACTATTACAGTGCTGCAGTGGTGAGAGGCTGTAACAACCTGGTCATTTCTAAAATTTCTTCAAAATAATGCAGCTGTACTTGTCAGGAAAAGCAAGTCAGTTGAGGAGAATTTTGCCAAAAGCAAATGTTACTTTTTGGGGAAAGAGACTGGATTTGGATTTGTATTTGGCTCTAGGGCCTTATTAGGACAAAAAAGGAAGTGTTCACTTTTGCATTTTGCCACATTCACCCCAAATGGATGGTGATCACCACAGATAACTGTGTGCATCCCAGGGCAGCCAGTCCAAGGGGATCTTCTGAGCTCTTGTTTGCCAGATATAAATTGCCAAAGCAGGGGACAATGTATGAACATCCCACCAGTGGCATATATGAGAACAGACATAGCCAGAAAGACCTGAGGTCATTCTGGCCAGTTTGATGTTTACTGACTCCCAGCTCCTGTTTTAAATTATGTTACTGAGAACATGGATTTAAAGTGTGTTACAAAATCAAGAGAGATGAGCAGTAAAAAGATTGCATGTAGCAAGTGCAAAGTGAGAAGTCCACTGGCTGAGTAGTGAAATTATCTCACCACAAACCCAAAGGTAGCCCCTTGCTAGGTGAGTGTGAAGGGTTTCTCCAGAGAGCACCAATGGAGGTATCTGGACCACCAAGGGTCCAGATATGATGCTTTAGCACTACCAGTTCCTTACATACCATGAGCTACAAAACTGCTCCTTTACAACATGGACCTGGAAAGTAGAAAGGTGAGGGTGGACATCTGTTTCTCACAGTGTCCAAAAATGAGCATGCATAAAGCTTAGAAAATCTGTTTTTTGTCCTGCCATGAGACTTCAGGAGGTTTGAAGATCCTGGTTTGCATGTGCAGTTCTGACACTGTGAACCCTGATGTAGATGTGCTCCTAATATAGATACAATGAGTACAGAATTGATCATTGTTCTCACATCAAATACTGCAAGGTCACTGTTTGGGAATGGGTCTAATTTCTTGCATATCCTGTAGCAACAACCAGATTGTCCCAGTAATCCAGACTGATGGATGTGCATTAATTTCCACTTCCTGAGGATACATGCCACCCAGAAATAGGAATGCCAGCAACTGCAGAATTTTTATCAATTCAATTTATAGCAGAGGAAGATAATTGCTTCAGATAATAGATAACTGAGCTAAAATAGCTGTACACCTGGTGTGAAACTGCACCGTATAGGCTTTTCCTCATAATTTATTGGTGTTGAAAACTCGAATTGTGAACAACAAATGGTCTTCAGACTTAACGTGATAATGCTTGGTAGATTGTATCAGTGAAGGATTAATAAACTGCAGAATCATAACAATTTCTCTTTCTCATATTCTGTTGACTCTTCTCTACCATTTGCTAATCCATCACTACTCCATATCCCAGTCCTTTCTCTTGCTGCAAACGATCCCTGTCTAAAAATGTAGGAAGAGGCAAAGATAATGTTTTCCTCCGTTTGATTACTTCTTCTTCATATGATTTTTCTCTCTGAGTGGGTGTTCTGTAGCACCAAATTCATGCTGGTGACAAGTGCTCACACGTAACATCCCAGCTCATTCATGGTGGAAGGACCCGGAGCCTCAGCGGGACCATATCTAGGTCACCAGTGTGCAAATAAGTAGGTCAGTAAGGAGTGGAAGTAGGTTATACAATTGTTAGGAGGGGTGAGGGCTGCCCATCCACTTCCAGGGTGCATTTCCAGAACACAATAAGGCAGCATCAAAACTGACATTGACATTGATTGGTGTCCCCCCTGGGGATATCCATGGAGAAGCCAGGAAATAAATGGACAAGGAAACAAAATCTAGCCTGTCACATGGAAGAGGGCACACCCAGGTCTCAATGCAGGCATATTGGGAGAACAGCACGTAGCCTGGTGGTGAACCTTTTGCTTTCCCATCCATTCTGTGCCTGATTAATGGACAGAAAAAGGACTTCACTTTCCAGGGCTTTATTCTGACACATTTCATCAGCTCTATCACTTGAGAGTACATAGAAGACAAATAGTTTTATCCTATTATGTCAGAACAAATTGCAGCCTGCAGGCCTGATTCTCTGCACCATTATGCCAGTTTTACCCTGGTGCAATTTTACTAAGCACTGATGAGCTCCACCAGACTAAAACCAGCATGACAGCATGAAGATGCAGGTTCTTCATCTTCTGGAGGATGGAAGATAGAGCTCCAAGGCCCTGCTGCATGAATAGCAGTGCTTCCAAGTACAGCTTTGATGAAAAGTAGAGCCAGACACAGCACTTTGAAGCATGGTTATTTCCAGGGCAAGGAACAGGGGGATGTAGTCAAGGTATTGTGCAGTAGTTGTGTTATGGCAGGTCTTGGTTTGGCTCTCAATTTTCTCTGGGAGGCAGAGGATACAAGAGGAACCGATGGCATGTTCCCAATGGCTGGTGGCAATTTAGAGCAATGTCTCCCCTCAGCTCTGTGTCCATTTACCTTTCAGCCTCAGATAAAAGCATTTCACAAAGCATTTGACAGAAGGTGTTTCTGCAGTATCCGTTCTGTGGTTTCCCTGTAAAGAAACAGCTGCTCAGAGTGAGGTGGCGAGAGGATGCAAAACAGATGCCATGTGGCAATTTCTAAGAGCAAAGACTCTTGTAGACTACTCCCAGTTGTTTTTACACTAGGGTCCCCCAAAGCACCTGAGGATGAGGAATGTCTTGTCCAGAGTTAATCCTGATTTCTTAAGTTTCTCCAGGCTGGCCCCATGCAGCCAGTGAGCTAGAAGAAGAAGGAGGAAAGGGTCTGATCATTTCCCACCCATCTGGGTTATGTAGTTTCTTTTCTCATCTTTCAGCTTTCCACTTCCTATCCAGGCTGGTTTGCATTTAATACTAAATTGAAGGAAGGAGGGAAAGGAGTGAAGCCTAACATTAATCTGAATAAATCAGACAAATTATGTATGTTCCCTTTGCCTCTCTCCAAGAATGAAGTCTGTGTCCATACGCCAACTTTTAGCTGAATTATTTTGAAGTACAAAGGTATGTGAGTCCTAAGCCTTTCAACACGTGCAATGAGCTCCATCTCACCTATAAAGGCTTCCCTGATAGTTTGACAAGAGTAACTGTGTTACACATGCAGAAAGGGGGAATGACAGATGCGGTGTTAAACAAAGACAAAATATAAATTACTACAACGATCTCAGCTGTATAAAAAATATACTGACAGGAGACTAGGGAGCTCTTAAGCATAATTTTTAATGGGAATTTCTTTAGTACCCACCCCTGTAATATCTGGTTGCTCCATTCAGTTGTTTTCCCCATGTTCCCTCTGCTTTGTCCTAGCCCTATCTTAGGGCTGCAAAGCCCTTACAAGTATCAGGAGCACTACTATTATCTGCAATTTCCTGGGTGCAGCATAACATGTGATCCAAGAACATCCTTCCTCTCCACTTCCCATCTCTGTAGATAACAGCACTCTGCAGAATTCAGTTACTATTCACTACTTCCAAAAACCCTTCTTTTTGCTTTGCTGGGAGCTGGAAACTGCTGATATGTGTAACTTAGTATGTTTCCCTTTGAGTTTATAAATTACCTGCAGGCTTTCTTGCACACAGTTCTTGCATGGTAGAAAAGAAAAAAAAAAAATTAAAAAAAAAGAAGAACTCACTTAAATGTAAGATAAGCAAGTAACTGAGCATGCCTGCTTGGAAATGGCTGGATTTTTATCAGGAAATAAACAAGCACAGAAACCTTTCTTTAACAGCATCATGTGTCATTCCCTTTAAGGCTTTCACTTAGGAACAGGTACTATATTCTATAATATATGTATATGAAATAGATCTGAAGAGAAATTTTTGCTATTTAATTCCTGATAGAAAATTCCAGAACACTTGAATAGATTAAGTCCTGAATTCACTGTCAGCTAGGTAGTCAACATAAATCTCACCACAGAATCAGAGAATCAGCTGCATTGGAAGGGACCCAAAAGGATCATTGAGTCCAGCTCCTGGCCCTGCACAGAGCCATCCCCAAGAGTCCCACCTCAGAGCATTGTCCAAAAGCTCCTTCAACTCTGTCAGGCTGGTGCTATGACCACTTCCCTGAGGAGCCTGTTTCAGTGCTCAATCACATTTTTCCTCTTTATACTCCCTGATTCAGGGGGAAGGGGCTACAGCTATATTAGTAATGTAATTCCCAGGACCACTGTCTGGACTGAAGCCAACCATGTCCCTGGTCTTAAATTCTCTTGCTCCCAAAACCAGGATGCTGGAAGGAAATTGCCTATGGTGAATGGTACTTGGCCTATTCTACACATGCCCAGAAATAGTTTGGAAGGCAAAACTGTGCTGGTCATGACTCAAGTGACCTAAGAAAGTCAAGCTCAAGCCCCACCAAGCAACTGCAGTGGAGAGTTTCCTGTTGTTGTTTAACTTAGCCATGTAGATACAACCAGAGTGAGCTTGTGCCACAACAGAACATGTCTCCTGAATCCCAGTTCTTCTTTGCATGGCCCGAGACCTCGGGTCCACTGTAAGCTTTAGGATATCATTGCTGTACTCTGCAAACCCTGGTGTCTATTCAGAGCAAAGGAAGCAGACATTAGTAAATAAACCAAACCATGGTGCTGTATAACCTTACAAAATGCATGTATGTGGCTGTAGGCTAGATTATTCTTGTACTTGAGCAGCTAAATTCACCATCACTAATATATAAAAAAGGCATTGAGTTGACACATTTGCAGAAAAAGTCCGAGTGTGACTGTGAGTCACATTTCACTTACACTTGCATTTCTATACAGCCCTTTCACAGTGTTCCTGCTCTAGGCAGAACTCCCTATGATTAGTCATCTAATTCAAACTAATTATCGTGGCAAGAGAAGTTTTCTGAGTGCTTGAAGAGAACACACTGATTTTTTGTGGGCTGTCTGCTGTCGTGACATTTCAGAAGAGACAACAAAACACGCAGAAGAGGAAGAAGGAACAGAGTGTAAAGGAACAAAACTAGGGAAATATTTTGATTGCAGAGGAAGCTGGCTAGTCAAGGAGTCTCTATCTGTGCATGGTGCTGTTTATTTTCTGGTTAATTTTAGATAGTGGGTATTGGACAGCAAGACAATTGTGAAGGCTTCCTAGCGGGTGGGTCTGGTTTTATGGCCCATTAAGCTATTGCAGAATAACCATAAAGAGTGCATTAAATCAGTACCTTCAGCAAAGGTAGGCAGAGTTGCATGCTCACATGTACATATTTCATCCACTTACACTCTGCCCTTTGCATTGAAGGTATTTGTGCATTTCCTTGTGCTGAAGACAGTGTGCATTAAGGATTCCCAAGCCAGGGGAAGGGCAGCAATAATGCAAGTCAGCACAAGGGAACTGCAGTAGGCAAGGGAGACTTAGACCTTCCTTTCAAGCTGTTTCAAGAATTATGAAAAGTAAAATGGCTTTGGACACTTTATGCAATTTTACAGGGTGAGAGAATTAGAAACGTGCCCGGTACACACAAAAACAGGTGTACATGTTTTTATGTCACCATGAAGAAATTTACTGGAAATCCACTGGTTATTATTATTTTTTAATTGTTCTACCCTCTTGGGGTTTAGGAATAATAATAAGTGACCAAAAATAACGATGCTACTGAACCAACATCTGCCTACCAGAACAACAGAAAAAAATTCCAAGCTAAGCAAATAAATGTTTTGATTAGTTTGTCATTAAAGTCAGGGGCTTTTTTATCCATCTTCTGGGCTTTACAGCATATTGCTTGGACAAAGCAAGGATCTGTTCCTAACCTTACAAGGTAAACAATGCTAAATATCAGTTTTTCTTCACACCATTTTTGAGTTGAATCCATCTCTGTCCAATCATATGTTGATTTGATTTTTTTATGTCAGTTATGAGGGTAAATTATACATTTGGGAAGGACCTTTTCTTCCCAAACATGGCAAAACTCCTTCTCAGAAATCCACTGTGTGATCACAAATTGTACACAAATCTTGGAGGCCTCTATTTGTAGGTAGTCTGGACCTTAGATAACACTTTGCAACACCATCTTCTTCAGGCTTGGAAAAATCCCAGCCACATAGGTTGATTGTATTCCCCTGTAGCTCATTGTGACAACTGGTTATTCAATGTTTGCAAAGGGATCTGATAACAAAATACGCTTCAGGCTGCTTGTGTCCTCTGCATAAAGCATTAGATTTTCTTAATGCAACATTAAAAGGCTGCCTATCTCCAGGGACTGTTCCCCCTAGGTATATGCACACCTCTAAAATGAA
Source organism: Passer domesticus (assembly GCF_036417665.1). NCBI lineage: Eukaryota > Metazoa > Chordata > Aves > Passeriformes > Passeridae > Passer > Passer domesticus. The sequence goes on from NC_087476.1 coordinate 59,855,961, forward strand.
AGCACAGGAGGCACAATTACACTCCATTGTTTTTAAAGCTCCCTGGAATTGCACAAAGTCCCCTCCTCCAGTGAGAAGAAGCAAAGGCTCGCAGAAGTAGGAAGGGGCCTTGTGTGCTTGTTTTCTACTTCTCTTACCATTCATGTTTTATCTCTGTAAATACTCAGAGGCTGTGGCCGGGGTTTTCTGGAGACAGAACTCATCAGCCTTTGCTCTTCTTAGTGCAGAGACTGGACCCTTGAGGAGGCCAGTCTGACACACTTGGTGTTTCAGTCTTTGCTTCAAGCTGTCTCCCGTCAAACCAAACCTCACTCATGGATAGAGAATGTGTGCAAACCAGTTCTCTCCTCCTGAAACCTTTCAGAGCCATGTGGAGGGGTGCTCTTGAAAAAAACCTCAACCAATACCCTACCTATCTTGAATATTTATATACATATATTAATATTTATATATTTATATGTTCATGTAATTATTAACAATCAGCTTAAGAACTCTACTGAACTTTCATAGCAAAGTAAGTAGCATATACTCCTTTGGCAGATAGTTTATTTTCTCTACATGAGTCTGAGAGAGTGGGGGAAGAAAAGGCAAAAAACCCAAAGGGCCTAAACTGTTCCTGGGTTTTGAACTCCAGCCAACATATAATATTTAAGGCTGATGCTTTTCAAGAGCTTCCAAAGCACATACAAGATGGAAAATTAAATATGCAGTCAAATCCTGACAGGTTTTTTTTTTTCAACAACTGGAGTTCCTATCAGTTGTTGTGATGATGCCATGGTACACAGATAGAAGGATTTTTGTGGAATTCTGCAAGAGAATGGATCTGAGGCAGGTGGAGGAGGGGGATGTTCTGTTCTAGGGGGTTATTTTTTTGTGTCTCTGCTGTATCTTCCCTATAAACTTGCATCACATTCTCCTATATTCAACTCCACCTCCAAAAACAGCATGTCCAGCTCATTTTGTGTTCCTTTCATGTCCATGTCCTTGTATCATTAACATCTTTCTTGGGCCAATTCTCCACTAACTTCAGACCCTTTGCAGGTCTTCTACCTCTATTTATCCCAGCAACTGAGCAAAAACCAGTGTTTTGTGACTTTTTCAGAAGCCATGCAGAAATTGCTGTGTAGGCAGCCACCTACATTACGGCTAATTGGCCAACTGCTTCTCCTAAATCCCTGCAGAGCAAACAAAAGAAGGAGGTGATGATTGTCTTTCTATTACGAGAAGCATTAATGTGGCCATTTCTCCATCTCCTTAAGAGTTTTACAGTAAATGTGGGTAGTTTTTAAACATCTTTCGCTACATTTGTTTGAAATTGGTTAAAAGGTCAAAAGGTGTTGCAAATAGCAGCAGGGATGATGAGGAAAACTGATGGACGGGTAGACAGATATCAGTTCACATAAGCCTTGTTTCCTTAGGAACCAGACTGAAAGCAAGTTAGAAATGTTTTAAAAATGATTCTTGGTTGTGCTTTGTGGCTTACAGATCTGGGGTTTATGCTGTTGTTGCTATGGGTACATTGTTATTGTGTACCATAATATAATAGCACCCAAAGAGCATTAGTGCCAAGAGATAAGACGTAGGTCTGCTGTCACATCAGCTTCCATGCAGTCCAGGGGAAATGATGCTGTGCTCTAATTAATGCTGACTTCAAATGCCTCAATCTCAAATTAACATGCTCAACTGACTTGTGGTCAAGAGAAAGACAAGCAGCGTGTTCTGATCAGTCCTGGCCCATGAGAAACACCAACACAATCCAGTCCTGCTTAACCCAGAAATTTTTTACTCATCTTCATCTTAACCACAGTCCATTCTTCTTCCCTGCTCCCAAGAAGGAGCAAAAAGGAGGTCAAGTCCTCCTGTCATTCACACTGTCCAGGTTCCTCTCTCTGGCCAGACACTGCACTACCCTAGTGTCCCTCTGGGCATGCTGGGGCTCACTGGTGCCCTGGTGGAGCAGAGCAGCAGTGACCTGCCTGCTCACAGGCAAGCCCTCAAAGGAGCCCGGGAAGCTCACTCAGCCTTGGGGTACTTCTGCTGGAATGTCACAGACACAGTGACGATGCTCGCCCCCACCACATCAGGAAGACAAGCAAACTGCACCTTCCTGGCAATGCTGATCTTTCCAGAAAGTGGAGAAAAATTCACCTGTCTCAAAGAAAATTCTTTAAAATCCTTCTCTCTGAGGAGTGATACATTTGTTGTCTGTGAATATGTGAGAAGGAAAAGACCAGAAAGGAAATTTAATCTAGAATGCATCACAGTCAAGAAGAGATAAATACTAACTGATTATGAATGCCTGTACCCTTGCTATTTAAGGTTTCCAATTGACAGAAGAATGAAGTGATGAATGATTAGAACAGCAAAGGAGACAAAACCCTGGTAAATTAAAGTCAGTGAACATACAAGGAAGATAAAAGGCAGTTGCCTACCAAAGGCCTGTGTCCGATGACCTAGCAGCACCTTCCCTCCTACACTCCTGGGGACTGCTCCCACACCAACTCCTCCTCCTGGCCCAGAACTGAAGTGCAATTAGCTAGCAATTGTGGGTTGTGAGTCATTCCAAGAAAAGCTACCCCCTTCATGCAGGGACTAGTGAGTAAAAAGGCTCACAGGTCACCTAACACAGGTGGTCAGTGCCATCTTTTCCATGCTGACAGGACCTTCATTTGTGGTCATAAGCATGATCCACCACTGCTGCTCAGGATGTGCTTTAATTACAGCATTGCTTGTGGCTTCCAGCTAGCCCCTAGCTTCCTACCAAATGCTCTTCTCTGAACCCACTCTCAGTCCTTGTCTCCCATCAACTCCTTCCTCTAGGAGCTCCTTGTGCTGACTCCATCCAACTTCCTACCTGAATTATACATATGTCCCTCTCTTCCTCTGAAAGTCAAAAAGGAAATAGGTACTCAGATTTCAGGGTGATAAAAACCCCTAAAAATCTCTAAGGAAGGGAAAGAAACAAATCCTCCAGTCCACTTTTTGTCACCCTTCAAAAGGATTGAAATTACAACTATAGTATGAATCCAAAATGGAAGACCACGAAAATTGGGTGTCTGCCTTAATTCTGGATCACCTAAGTCATCAGCCACAAACAAATAGACCCTTATTTTTGTACTTCATGATTGTCTGCAAAGCAACTGCACAGAGTAGCACAATGTTTTTAGAGGCTCTGTTCCACATCAGGATTTAATTTTGAAAAATCTGCCTTCTGCAGAAACTTTGGTCTGGGATTCAATGGCACAAGCTTACTATGTGAAAAGTTACCAGCCCGCTCACAGGCACATAATGCTGACCCTTTTCTCTGCTCAAGCACCTTCTGGAGCAACTGCTGGCAAACAGGAGAAATAAGTCACTCCTGGGCAGCTCTGTGAGTCCAAATGCTACAGTACATAGAAAAGAGCAATAACATAATTTTCCTATTCCAGCAAGACGTTCAGTCTTGTACAGTAGGTTAGATGTGGTTAGGCTAAGATGTGTGGCCTATCTAGAACTCCTCTAATATGTGCAATCTTGTATCTCTCAACCCATGTCTGTATCTGGCCAGAGTGTTTTAGTTGGTTGGGGTTTTTTTTAAACTTTCGTAAGCAACATCAGCCTTTGAGATGCACACAGCCTTCTACTTTGCATATATAAGCAGTCAGAATTCGTTCAACACTTTTCCTACTTTTTGCATTTCACATGCTAATAAGGTTCAGAGACAGTTAGAGCAAGAGGCCTTCAAAGAAAGTCTCTCTGTTGGGCGTTTAGGGCTGGACTGCAGATGACATCTTGGTTCAGGACAACACGTAGGCACATGCTTTGGTTTATTAAAATCTGGAACCTCATTAGAACACACCCTTTTTTAGTTTGAGCCAGCAATGAATTAATGTAAAATCCAAACACAGCTGCCTGACTGTGAATGCTGGGACAGACAGGAACAAGGAATGAAAACCATGGAAATGAGTGATAATGCTACAATACTGTACCTCAAAGTTCATGTCAAAAATATTGGCCAGATAGTGTTGATTGTATGAAGAAGTGAGACCTTGTTCTAGTCAGTTTACAAAGAAGCCTATATGAAGAAGGATATGTTCAAGCAGGCATTGATTATCCATTTTAAAATAATATTTTCAACATGCTTTGGCAATATTGAGGACTCATAGGAAAATTATCTAGAACGTTACTCATAGAACATTTCTTATTATATGTTTTCTTTACAGATAAATACATACGTGAAATTGTAAGGAAGAAAGCACCTTTACAAATTTCCTTTAAACATGTTTTTGTTTTATAAAGTTAATGTGTAAAAAAATACTATATTTCTGTACAATAAATCTGCCCCTTCATTCTATCTGCAGTCATGTCTGCTGGTAGCAAGGGAGAGAGCAGAGACTACTCATTTTTCCCTAGCAATAAGGGGCTAATAATTTCCAGGGGAACTGGATTTATACACTGGCAATGTAACAACACAAGTCAATGGAAGGAGAAGAAGAAAAGACCAGAATGAGCACAGAAACGAAGTGCTGACACCTAATGAAGTGATGGAAAGCACAGTCCCTTTTAGGAGCTGTCTTGCAGGTTGGCATGTGCTAATACAGTAAGGCAAGTGAAGAGTCTGTAAACACCCTGCCCTGGAAGATAAGATATGATGTGACTGTGGTATCTTTTGTACCAGTGATGGTATCAGCACCAGCTGGTTAGGAGAGGGGGGGCTGGGTCAGCTGTCCTGGTGGTTCTGCCACTTCTGACTTGAAAAATGATAATGTCAAAACATGATAAAAGCTTGAGAAAGACTTTGATACAGTCTCTCACCAGTCATCACTCCAATGTTTTGAGAATCTGCTTAAACTCAAAGTTTTGGTGTCCTAAAGTGAAATTGGTATCTTGAAGTGACATTAGCATTTTGAATGAGCTGAGGGGCCCAGCTTTGCATTACACACAGGGAGCTTTTAAGCAGAGCCTTTAGAAGCTGTGAAATTAGGGATGACTTTGTGTTTTCCAGAGGTTGCCGTTTCCAAACAGGGCAAGCAGTCTTCAGAGGATGCTGTCACATAACATTCATTTTTGAAATGATGTTCCTCTTTGGGCTTAAGATGAACATGACAATTCAGCATAAAACTGCATTGGCTTTACAGACTTCAGACAAGGGCTTTCTGAGGGGGATTTGTTATGCCACAAAAATCCCAGATTGGCCTTGGAGTGCTGGTTTGTTGAACACTTTGGCCAGGGCATTTTCTGTGTGGGTGATGGGTTTTGAGGAGAGAAGGACCTGACAGGCTTGGTGAGCCTCTGCTGCCCGGGGGAGGACACATGGTCTTGGAGGTGTTGTGCAGGGGGGTTCTCTGGCAGACTCCACACATGCCTGCAGTGCACTGCTCCCTGGCTGCCCTGGCTGGTCCTGTGGCTAGAGGACAGAAAAAAACCCCATTTTTGTTCTTGTATTGTTTGCATGAATTAACAGCAAGGGGTTCTGACATAATACCAGACTGGTGATGAGCTGAGCCATGTATGCTGCAGGGTGAGTGCAAGGGAGGAGCAGTTGTGCTTGCAGGAGCTGCAAGAGACTTTAAGTCAAGTTCAGCAAAATTAGCCTGTGTATTGCTTATTTTAGAGATCACAGCATCATTGCTTTCGTTTGCATTATCAATGCAAAGAAGTGGCTTTATCTTCCAGAGATATAGTCCCGGGTAGCTAATCATGTGGAAAATATTTCCTGAGAATAATGCCATGGCCATGGGCCACGTCTGCTGTAAGTCTCACATGGGGACATGAACAAGAGGGGTTTAGGGAGGTCACTCATCTTCCCTTCAAGGCCATCAGCTTTCTCTTTTCCTTCTAGTTTTTCTGCTGAAATGCTGGACATTTTTACAGAAATATACCTTTTGTTCTTGGCATGCAACATCTTGAATTAAACTGTACTTCATCTATTTGAACAACACACACCTTCTCTTTCAGTAGTCAAAAATAATACTTGGTGAGTGTGACAATCTGCTTTTTTTCTCTCAAATGCCCCAGCTCAAGCTCTTAGATCTGCAGATGTTACTCTCTAGTCCTCTCAGCCCCGCAGATCATCTCCGGTCCTGTTCCACACCTGGAAACCTGGGACCAATGGGTTGGCAGGGCTTTGGACATGCTTTGAATGGCTTTGCCTTCCTGTTCAAATCTTCTGCCTGGAAAAGCCCAGTCAGTAAGATCCGTGCTGGTTTCAGTACAGGTCTTTAAGATGCTGAGCATGGCTCTAGTGGATATCTAAGTTTTATGCCTTCATCTGTTTCCCTCTGTTCATGCTTTTGCCTGTATCAAATATTTAATTTTATCTCTCTGTATTTTTTTAGCATTTGTCTTGGAATATACATATGTGTATATTTGGATGTATATAGCATACAGAGTTATGAATAAATTTACATAATTTGTTTTTGGTAGGGAAAACTACAAAAGGAGGAAGTTTTTACATCAAAAAGTTGGAAATTACAAAGAAAATTAATCCAGCCTCTCATCCACACACATCTGTGTTCTGAAGATGGGCTTATCTTTAGAAGTTTTTTCATGGCTCTGTCAGCTTTCAATATACCTTAACATTTTGAAATTGAGTGTGAATATTTATTTGTAACAAATAATTATGAGTTAGCATTCTACAGAATTGGTAAGGAAACTTATTCTTAGCAATACTTTTACTAGTGTGGCGAATTTTGTTAATACTCCAGCATCATCAATAATTTCAGTATAATTTTGAAATATATTTGTTAATACAGATACCTAAAGGGGTCAGCCAGTAGAGGGGGCACAGAAGCCAAAATGCTGTCTTGGTGATGTATCAGAGATGGGCATTTTCCCCTATGTGTGTTTGTGAGTGTTGTGCATGTGTGCGCCTGCAGAGAATAGAAGAGAAACCTTTTCATATTCCTTAATTTACCTTTAGTAATTTACCCTCGGTGAAAATGTCTTCTGTCTTAATTACAAGCACTCTCAGAGACTGTGTTTCATTAAATATGTTGAAAGAAAGTGCGTTTGCAGAGGATTTACCATCTGATGCTTTGCATCATGTATACAATTTTTCAATAACAGAGATAGAAATTGCCTGCGTGTGCCTTCTGGTGAGATAAGGAGGAGGGATAGAAGGATTCTAAATGGTTGGGGGTCGTGACTGGCAGAAGACCATGTTTTTATGAGTTGAAATTTAGGGAACAAGCATCTCCATAGTCTGTTCTGCTTGTGCTGGGGGTGTGGGGTGGCAGGAGCAGCCAGGGTGACAGGCAGAGGCAGAGCCAGCGATGCCCAGCTGCTGCAGCCGGATGGAACACGGACGGCTGCCGGAGAGCAGAGAACAAAAGTAAAGCAGATGCCCAGAAGCCATACATACAGGGAGGTCAGGAAGGGACAGATAAAGGATTTCACTACTTAAAAGGGAGAGAGAGAGACACTTGGAGGACAAACAGGAACACCAACCACGGGGAGGAAATCCATGCAAGCATTGAGTCAGTCAGACACACTGCTCCACAGCAAACCAAAGGCAGGAGGATGAAAGTGGTTAAGATCGAAGAAACTTCTAAGGTAACACTTCCTTGAGAGGGAAAGCCAAGGAATACAGGGGCAAAAGGGAGAACTTCATATTCCTACACAAATAACACTTTATTGTGTACCTTGGGAACCTGCTGTGCATGAGGAGCAGCCACAGATGGTGTTCACTAAAGCCTGCTTAGTGAGGTAGACACGCCGGCTGAGGGCCCATCGGAAGCCCCCCGGTAATCTCGCAGGAGAACTAAGCTCTGAACAGCAAACTTTGGGTCTACATAAGGAATCCAACTGCCTTAAAAGACCAGAGTGTTTCCATCCCTGTTTTGATTTTGGCCCATCTCCATCTTTTTTTCCTGCCAAATTCCCATTTACTTCAATAGATGTTTTGCTTGAGTGAGTCATGAGGTAAGGGCTGGACCTGAGACCGCAAAACATTGTAATAGGCAAGTTTGCAAGGGACATATTATTTTGTGATGTTTTTAGGAATTTTAATGGTGGCCTTAAGAGTAAATTTACAGTGTGTAGCGTGTGACAGTGACACTGGCTTTAAATATTCATGACAGCAGATGATAGTTTCTGGTATGACATTTTCTTGTGTCTTTTTTGATAGGCAACTCGTTCAGCACTTTGCAAATGTAAAGATTTTAATCTCTGGAGTACACTACAAACTGGATTTACCACTAATATAAATTTACTATAAACATAATCCATTACAGCAAAACAAAGGTGTTTGGCTGAGAGGGGCAATGATGCCTCCCTCACCACTTCTGCTGTGCTACCAGTGCCACAGATATGAGCATTTTTAATGATATTCAGCTTGTTTTTAAATTCCTGGTTCCAGAAGTTATTTTAATATGAGATAATTCAAGCTTCTATTTCTTTATAAGAGTAAGTAGTTAGCTCTCAGGCCTGTGAAAAATAGATTGGGAACACAATTCTGGCACAATCCTGAAAGTTTGAGAGCTAGCTGTTGAAGAACAAATACTTTTTAAGAGCTTCCATATGACTTTTTGTATGACTTTTTCATATGCCATATTAGCAGTACTGCCACTGATTAATTCCAACAGCTCTCCACAGATTTGTTCTGCTCCATCTCCTGCTCGGTGCATAGAGCCAACACCATGGTCACCAGCTGATAGTCTGTCCCTAAAGTCTTTCTTGAGAGGTGTTTCACGAAGGCAAAGCAATATTCTAATTTCAGTTGTGCAAAGGAGAAAAGCAGTCAACGGGGGGGAGAAGGTGATCTGGGGCAGGATAAACAACCCAACCCCAAAATAAACAAAATAAATGTACTAATATGCAACAGAGCCCCCTATCCATGGAGACATTGGCTGAAATAGAACATGTTACAGATGGCTCCCTGCATAAACTTCAGCAGATTTTTCCCACCCTGTGAGGAAAGTCTACTTATTTCTGAGTGATTACATCAAACACAATGAAGAAGCCTGATTTTTGACTGATACTTGACCTGATACCTCTCTTTTTTCCCTAACATAATAAAAATTGCTTATAATGTAACCGTTTTGCAATGTTCCTCTGCTTCCTTCTCTCAGTAATGACAACCAGGTATATTCCTAGTTTTCTAGACACTATATCTACCTTATATACTCTCTGCAAGATCAGTAGGAGAAACCATACTTGTGGGAGTTGCCACTCATTTTAGTCTTATAAGTATTTAGTGTTTCATATTTAAGGAGTTCGTAGTCACAAGATAGATTTCTTCATTGAAATGTCACAATCACAATTGGCTAAGCCAGGCCGTGGGGCAGGAGTGCTGTCAGTATCCCTCCCTGACAGCACACGTAGCTGTGCTGTGATGGACAGGTAGTGTTCTCCAGCAGAAAGCACTTGTTGAAGAGTCTCTTCTGTCCTGACAGACTATGATCCTGATGACTCCATCTCTCACTACATTGCTGAAAAAATGTTGCAGGCAGGAAGCCAGCAGAAAACTCTAACATAGTGTATTGTCTAAACAGCTGAGTATATGGTGAACACACGTCCTCTGCTTCTCAGTTCAGCCTCCTGTAGAGATTCCCTTCCACCCAGTTTTGCTATTCTGATGCACTGGGCCTCTCTGAAGATGGAGTGTAGCCTGCTGGGGAGGAGACAAAGCTTTAAGGGCTGGCTGTGGCACAGACTAGCTGAGGAACAAAGGACTACCACAACGTTCTCCACGATGCTGTCTATGGCAAAGAACTTTTTTGATCTAGTTTTCCCAGAGAGAAACCAAAATAAAAACTGTCAGGGGAGCAACTGACTATCCCAACATCAAACCCTCCTCCTCATACTCACAACTGCCCCGCGGAGAGAATGACAGGGTTACCAACACAACAAAGGTTAATTATGTAACCTGCATCAGAGCTGTGCTTGCACGGTGCAATAATGGTAATAAACACACCAGGAGAACCGAGGGCAGCAGACAATTGCAGGCAGTGTGCCTGCCCCTCTCTGCTCCCACACCTCTGCTGTGCAGAGAGAGGGGCCTGTCCCAGCCTCCCTAAATATCTTCAAGAATGGCAACTGTGCCGCTGGAGCAGTTCCCTTTGGAGTTTGTTTCACTGCGTAACCCCTCTCAGAAGGGCTCTCCCAGGTGGTTTCTCTTCCATTAAATACTTGTGTGTGGAAAAACCCAAGAGGTGTGATGTTCCTCCTGGGTCTAATTTCTCCTGCTGTTGCATTAACCGGCTAGGTAACTCTCAGTAAGTTTGTAAATAAACGAAGACTAAAGGACAGGAGGGCTTGCTCGGGCAGACAGAGAGGATGGGGTGGCAACGCCTGGATCCCGCACCCTTCGCTTGCCCTTGCAGGGGCCGGCGGGTACAGGTGAGCTCGCCCAGCCCTGCCCGGGACACCACGGGGGCGGGCAGTCCCCCAGCCCGGCAGCCTCCGCCGATCGCACACGAGTGGGTGCCGCCGGTACCGGCCCAGCCCGGGCCCAGCCCGGGGAACCGCGGGGCGGGGTCGGGCTCTCCGGACCGCCGCCCCTGCTGGAAGGAGGGAGGGAGAGAGGGCGGGCGGATGGACGGGCGGACGGAGGGAGCGGGAGGGGAAAGCGTCGCTGTGGCAGCGAGGAGCGAAGTAGGGGCACAAACTTGTCCGCTGGCAGCCGGGCGCGCCGCGGAGACAAAGCCCTCGGGGCTGCTCCGCACCCGCGGACAGGTAAGGGGGTGTTGGGCGGGGGGCTGTCCGGCGCTCCCAGGTGTCTGTCTGTGGTCAGACCTTGTCCTCCGCTGTGCTGTTCCTGCGGCCGGGAGCGGGCGGCCGCGGGTCGGGGTCTGGGCTCCGCGGGCTCCCGCCGCCCGTCCGGCCTGCGCGCCCCGGGCCGAGCCCGTCCCGCCCGGCTCCGCGGGCGCGGCCGCTCCGGCCTCCGGCGCCGCCGAACAAAGAGCTCCGGCCGCGCTCGGCTCCGCGCCCCGCGCAGCGCTGGGCGCCCGGGGCAGCGGGGCTGCGGCCGCGGGGCTCCGGCTCCGGGCGGGATCCCCGCGCCGGCGGCTCGACGGGATAGCCGGGCTGCGCGGAGCCCCTGCGGGCAGTCCGCTGCTGGCACACGCTTGTGCTGTGCCCGGACTCGGGGTGCTCGCAGGGGAACCTCGCTCCCGCAGAGACGCGCTGGGTTCAGCGGCTTCAGAAAACGCCCGGCAGGGTTTTAGCAAAATGGAAAGGTTTGCTGGTGCGGATCTTGGTTTAAGGATGATCGCGGGGGCTGAGCTTTCAAAGTAAGAGGTGAAAAGGGAAACAGCGGCTTGAACAATGACAATTTCAAAAGCTCGGGGTTTATGGAAATAGTTTTAAGCCCGGTGCAGATCGTTTGGCGATTTTTGTACCCAGTTCTAATAACGTGGAGTAAATTTCGCCTTTTCATACGTCTGCGGAGTTCTTGTCATTTCCCAAGAGAGCAATGTGTATGAATCTGAGAGTATCATGCTGGGTTTTGTACACGGCCAGAACTCCCACTGAAATTAATTTAACGTTTTGTTTTAAGTTACTAGTGGGATTAATGGTCATTTTCTTTAATCAGCTTTCAGTAAGGCTATACAGGAAAATCCTCCTGGAACCGTTGGGATCTTTGTATATGCAAAGAATGTGAAAGGAAACCAGTACTTTGTATGACCTTTTTTATCTAACTAAACTTACAATAATGTGCTTCTATGTTTTTGGCATGAGTGAGACGTACAATCCTGCAAATGGCTGTGGCTGTTCCCTGTGGGAGGTAGGGGTTGGTCCTGACTAGGCTTCCTCTCTGTACTTGGGAAAAATAGAGACAGCTTGCTCTGGGTGCTCTGCTGTGGACCCAGTGCACCCTCTCCTTTATGCCAGTTTATCCAACCCTGTGGAAAGCCAGTTCCAGGAGCCAATGTAGCAGAAACCTAATCCAGCCCCGGAGTTTTTTTTGGGGGGGGATTTCTTTGCAGCTCTGCCTTCCAAGAGGAGTGTCTGGGAGGGATGCTGAGCCCCAGTGCTGTGGGGAGAGGGAAGGGAGATTGAGGGAGGAAAGGGGGGATCCGTCCTTATTGCTCTAGTTTCAGTGTCAGGTAACTGTAGCAGGGCTGAAACTACAGAGTTAGGCTATGATTGTGCTTTGGGTGGTTTAAACTGCTGCCACATGGGGTTGCCCTGGCAGCCCTTGCCTAGCTCTGACTCTTTTCATAGCAGCACGAACACTTATGCCGTCCTGTGGTGATCTGGCTCTAGGCACTGAGCAAAAAAACAGATGTAATTTTAATCTGGATCAATTCCATGATTTGGTTCATTAGGGGGTAAGAGAGGAGGAAAGAGGGAGTGGAGAAGGTAGCTTTCTTTTAAGCTGGCAAAACTGGATACTGCTGCCAAAACTGCTTGTGGAGCTGCAATGTGACCGTAGATACTCCCAGGTGCCTTTCACCCTCCCTGCCTCCCCCTGGGAGCCTGTCCCGTGACTCTGCATGTAGCCTTGGGAGCCTCCACTCTGGGTAAAAATGAGCCTTTGCTAATTAATCCATTAAGTGTAATGGAGTAGTTTGTAACAGAAGAATTAAGCAAGTGCCCAAGAGTTTGCATAATTGTTGCTTTGGACAACAATGAACACTGTAGGTAGAACAGCACAACGTGCAGGGTTTTATAAAAAGTGTGTGAGTTTGTAAGCACTTGCTGGGTTTTGCTGCTCTCTGCAGTGTCTGTCTAGCACCTAATGCATAGGGTGAGCCAGATGTTTTACAGTCAGTCATGACACTTGCATTAGTAAGTGATTATCACATGGGCTTGTGACAGGAATGGGTGCTAATCAGCCAGATGAAATAAGATGAGTGTGCTTCTCAGTCCTGGGGCTGATGGAGACGTAGAAACTGAATCCCAGTGTACAACAGCAGAGTCTTTGCTGCAGCAGAAGGTGTTCTCTCTGTTCATGGTTACACCATCCCCATATGCTGCTTATGCCAGTTCTGCTGGCTATGAGTTGGATCAGATCAGTGATCAGGCTGAAAATTAGTGCTCACAATTGGGAAAAAAAACCATCAGCATGCTGACTGCTGTCCTGTTTCAACACTTGCAATAGCGTCATCTGAAGGCAGGAGGTGGCAATTGATGGGCAGAGATAGAGGATGCTGTGAGACTTCCCCTTTGAGCAGCAGTGTGGTTTTAGCTGATGTTGAGTTGGCAGTGCAGTTGCTTCTTTCATTCCTGTTACTGCAGTCCCTTGAGGAGCGGGCAGAAGGCATTCATGTGGTGCTCAGGAGCTGGGCATCCCTCACTGTCTTACATTAGATCCCTACTGAAGGTATTCTGAGTGTCTGGAAGTAATGGATTGCTGCAAGTGCAAGTGTTAATTTGTTGTCAGTTTTTACCTACAGAAGAGAGGCAGCCCACTTTGCCCATGGCCATGGGATTGAAGTAGATGATCTTTAAGGTCTTTTCCAATCCAAACTATTTTATGATTCTATGATATATTTGCCTCCAGGACTTGATGGTATTGATTTGTGGGATTTGGATACTCTTCCTCTTGGGTCACAGTACAGCTCATCAAGGAGCTGACCAAGACTTGGTTGAAAGACAGGTTTTTGTTTGTTTTTAGTAGCAGATGTGCTTCCAAAACCTGCATTTGTTGGCCAGACCTGAGCTCTTCCATGCTCAGCTAACGATGTTACCATCAAGCACTGCTGAAGGCCTGACTGACTTGCCTTCAGTAGGAGTCTGCAGAGATCACGTGGGTGCCCTGCCCACTGACTGCACAGGTGAGCTCCACGTGCTGTCTATTCACATTTGCAGCCACAACTTTACTCTGACCTTGCCTTTGATAGGGCCTGGGCATGTTGATAAGGACCCTTCATGCTGCTGGGGAACACCTTTATGGATTAATAGGGTTGTCTTACTACTTAGAGCCAAAGGTGAAATTGTGGTGCCAAAGTGAAGTCATTGCTTCTGAAAATTCAAGAATAGTAATGGCATAATGATAGTGGATGGGAAAAGTTTCAATAGTTCCTGTATATACTCTTAAACTCTCTGTGGGATTTTTTTCCCTGTCCGCAATATAAATTGCAGTGACACAAAGTAATGCACTGGAAAAATTTGGACAAATGCTACCAATGAGATTATATAATACAATAGTGAAGGAATTTATTATGAAGCCTGTTCTTGATTCAAAGAAGAAAGATTTTCCCTGGTGGATTGTGGATAGTTTATAACTTCCTCTCCCATCCCAAAAGTGTATGTGTTGTATGGTGCAACTAGAGAAATACATGCTTGCTCCTCTTCAGCAAATAGTTTGTGAAGGCTTTAATAGCAGTTTCAAAGCTTGTAGTTGATTGCTTGGGATAGCATAACTGAAAATAGGGTTTACTGCTGATAGTAATTAAAATATGAGCACTTTTCTGGCTTTATTTCTCTTTTTTCTGGACCATGTTGAATGCTGGGGTTTCTAAATTTAGAAGTGTTTCTAATGTCTATAGATGTCAAGACAACAATTTCCTAGGTGATCTCACTGCATTCTTTCTCTTTATAATTGTGTATTTCTTTATTTTAAACCAAATTATTTGAAAAAAGAGTTATCAAGTAAGAGTATTAAATTGGTTGTGCATTTTTTTTATCACATTTGGCATTGTATCAAGTATGCTGTGATACCCCATTTGCAAAGCAAATAGGTGTTATTGAGAAGCCTTGAAAGTTTTGATCAAGGGGGAAGATGACAGCAAAGGAAGCAAGTTTGCTTTGCTTTATATGTAACCCTCATCATTTAGCTTTTAACTTTTTGTTTCTGTCTTGGTTTGTTTAGTTTGGTTTTTCTTTCTTCTTTAGTATAGTGTTTCTTATTCCTAGCATCTGTGTGCTTATATCCCAGATGTCACAGAGGCGTGTTTCTCCACAAGCAGCAGTGACATCATTCCAAGGAATGACGGGTGAGAAAAACACCTGCAGCACGTGATCACCTTGTCAGTACATTGTCTTTTCTGTTGAGGGCTGGTCATTGCTGCCCCATGAGCTCCTTCTCCTGAGTGCTGCTGTGGCTGGCTCAGAGCACTGTGGCTTATGCAGCCGCCCACCGCTCGTGTGTCCGTAGTCTGTCCGACTCGAGGTGGCAAAGGGGCCAGCACTGTGACGTGCCAGCTTGCCAATGACTCGAAGTGAGGCTCGGTTTTGAGCATGCCAGGAGGCCCCTTGGCTGCCTTGGTGCCTGGTTGTGCTGTGTCATTTGCTAATGTGGTTTCTTTCTTGCTGGCCTGCGTCTTAATGGAGTTCTTCAACCACGCTAACTGATTGTAATAACTTTTGCCTGTCTAGACAGGGCCTTACTGTGTCTGATTAGATCCCAGCCTTGTGGCGTGCATCACTGCCTGTTTCTTATAAATGTGATGAAAAAAAAAAAGGTGCACGTTAATAGTGCTTAGTCTGTTTTTTTTTTTTTTGCTTTGCAGTGTTGGTATAAAATATTTATAGATGTTTACTTTTTGCCTGGAGGAAAAAAGTTTTAGTCAAATGTCTCTAGGATGCAATTTAGAAGGGAACCTCTTATCTCCAGTAAGGAAAGAGCAGACAAATGTTCTCTTTGAGGATATTAATTGGGGTTCCACTGAAGTCAGTTGCAGAAGTTTATTGCTCACTGAAGTCAGCAACTTTCTCATATAGGTAAAAAAAAGAATTTCTCAGAATCATTAATAAAAATCAAAAGCAGGAAATCTGGTTTTCCTGCCTGGTTTCAGTTCCTTACTGCTTTTTGGAAATGTAGTGTGTTAAATGCAACTTTGGTACTCTCAATATTTAAGCACTCAAGAGGAAAGGTTGTAAAAGCAGTTTTCTACTTTAATTACAAAAATATTTTTAAAAATTCGTATCCAATTTTAGAGAACTCAATAATTAGGAAGTATAGGGTTTGAGATAAATTTGGGCTGGTAGTAGTCTGCCTTGTCTTTTTCTTCCATGCCTTCCCCAGAAAAAGAATGATTCAGATTTTCATGTCTCTTAATTAAAAGAAGAAAAAACTGCCTTGGCAGAAGAAATGAACTTATGGTTTTGATTCGAAAAGGAAATCAGAAGATAGTACAAATGTGCATGCTTTCCAGTAGCTCTTATTAGTATTTTAAACTCTGTGTCATGGTGATAACTGCTTCTGTTTTCCTTGTACTGTTAGGATGGATTTAGACTGAGTGAAAAAGGGAAACTTGACAAAAGAAGTTAGCAGACCATTCTGGTGCCTCACAGGACTGGGAAGTTAGACTACGGTTTTTTTGGAGCTGGGACGAGCAGTCTCAGCTTGGTTTGTGTGCTGTGCCTGCCCAGAGGAAATTCCTACTTTATAGTGAGAGAGTGGCCAAGGACTAGAGCATATTATTCTAATTAAATCATTTAAATTCCATTGCCGTCATTTGAAAGGCTCTGTGCATCTTCTGAGTTATAGATGGCTTCTGCAGGGACTCTGTGAACAATTTGTGTACTTACATGCCAAAATGTCATCTTCAATTGATGCTGTAAAATTTAAATTGCTGATTTATTTTGATATTAGTCACTTGAAAGTGCTCTTAAAAAACCTACATCTCTTCAGAGGTAGAAGGCATGTTTATATGTGTTAACCATATACTGAATTTGTTTCCTTTGTGAAGCACCACAATGTCATTAAAATAGCTTTTAGAAGGAAACATTTAATGCAGCCCTATAAAAATAGGCCATTCACCTCCCTTTCTAGTTCAAGAAACTAGACTACTGTGGAAAGACTGAGTCCAGGGTCTGGAACTGATGTAGCCATGGTGTAGCCACACTTCCAGTGCACAATGTTCCTTTAGGTCAGATGGTACAAATTTGATCTTGACTGTCCATAGATGTGATCTGCCCATAGATACAGAGTGATCACATTTAAAAATGGTAGGGGTACCAATAATGAGTGGATTTTTTGTGATTTCTAATAGAATTATACCACCATTTTAGTGTGAGATATTTGGCAGAGTTAACTCTCTATAATTAACTTGTATGATCATTGTATATATCACAGTGGAAAGAAGAGAAACTTGAACAATTAAGATACTTTTGTTTGGAATACAAAGCTTGTTAAGCAATTGTCGACTTTCAGGCTTTACCAACTGACTGCAAGGCATCTTGTTTGAAAAAAATAAACAGTTCAAATAATTTCCTTTTTTTTCCTGTGGTTTTAAGCCAGCAGGAATGTTTTATGTGAACTAAAATACATTGTATATATATCACTTTATCAGATCTCCAGGGGAAAATGTTTGCTTAAAGATGTTCGAGTTTTCAGATGAGTAACTGACTAAAGCCAGAACTTGATGGTAGAAGTGTTATGGGGCTGCTTTTTTTTAGATTAATTTTCACTGACAAATAGCGATTATGGTGTAGCTATTCATCTATGTAACTGTGGTCCCTCTTTGGCATGCTGTACCTATAAAATGTTTCCTGTATGGAAAAAAGTTAGATGGTGCTAGGTGCTATTGTGCTCTTTCATTATCCCAAAGCACAAATAGCACCTCAAAAGCTAAGTCATCATAAATAATTGTAAAGGTTTTTTAACAATAATAATTACTCATGCTGATGTTTTTGTGACCTCATGATCATGGTGTTCTTATGAATCTTTGTCCCTTCCCTTTGTGTTTTTTATTTAGTGATAGCATTGATTTGGTTACTGAACATAAAAAAACCTTTGCCTTAACTAAGTGGATTGGACTCATGTAGTTGTAAATTGGCGGAAAATTTTTAAGTTGCATCACAATCTAATAGTGAGCAGCCATAAAGAGATATCTGTGCAACACTCACAATACTCTCCCACCCATAAGGTTCATCTGTTTATAAAATACAAGTAATGCATTAGACTTTGGACAAAAGGAGATGCTGCTAGTAGGCAGCTTAACCTAGAAATATTTCCTAAGGGTAGTATAGATTGCAATGGATAGTAGGGACCGAACAGGGCTTTAGTGTGTCATACCATGGTTGTGATTTTTATGTTTTGTAATTACTCTGTAAACTTCTGGTTTCCTCTGTGTTTGTGACTTGTCTCCAGCCTGGTCAAGGCCAGCACAACCAAGATTATTGGGATTTGTCCTATGACTGGCAAAGTGATAAAAATATTGTTTTTAAATTTGCAATTGAGTTGACATTTCAGGGACATAAAATGATGTGAGCTTTGATTCTTGACAATCGCTATGTAGGCTACTGATGTGTCTTGACACCCCCTTCTTGTAGAGCAGATTTGTTGCAGTTGGCATATTATTGCTGATAGTTCTCAAATTTCTTGCAGTGGTCCTGTCCTCCCATTGCTCTTGTTATGAGCAGCCAGTTCCGAGGCTGGCAGCAGGGAGGGAAATCGAGGGGTAGTGGGCAGGTAACTGTTAAATCAGCTGCATGCAATTGTGCAGCAGATATGGGCAAGGCCTGACTCACAGTTACAACTGCACCGCTGGGAAGTATCTACATGCACAGAGGAGTCTTGCAGTCTGCTCAGAGTAGCCTTGATTATTTTACTGGGTATTGTAGACACTCGAACCCCGGTAAAAAATATTGTCTATCTGATTGTTTCTCCAGAATCAATCCCTTAATAGCCATTGCATATATTTAAATGCCGTGTGTCTTCCTGAGGATCAGATGAGGTTTGAATTCAGATGATGATATCTGTGTCTTTTTTTCTTTTTTTTCCTCTGTTCCAAACAGAAGTAGGAAAAGGAGAGCTGTGCTCCTTTTCCCATTATTGAGAGACAGACTTCAGCAGAGCACCTGTCTGAAATGGACAACTATTTCTTTGTCTGAAATAGTTGGTCCATATTGATTGTTTTAAAAATTCTGGTTAGAGGACATCCTTTCATCAGTGATGAAGACTTTTACCTGTTTAATTACCCTGTATTATTATGAACAAAATGATGTTGCTTTTGTTGCCTGATATGAGCCTAAAATGGAACTGAAGTGCTGACAGGAATATGGAACAAAATAGGAAACTTGCAATCAGTGCTCATATACTGCTTCATTTGCTGAGACATAGAGCTCAGGTATCATTTATTTGCAGTATTTGTTTCATCAGTAATGGAAGGGGAGCTTTTTGCCTTTTGAAGGTAATGAAGTCTGTTTCATTTTGTAAAGTAATAGAAGGCCCTGAGAAGAAAGATACCAGATGTATATATTGTTGTTTAATCTTCCTGTGGAGATAGGCAACAATATTATCATCAGTGCTACCCAGTGAAGGGAGAGAAAAATTTGAGTGTTATAGTGCTGTAATTGATGCCCAACAATTAAATATATCATCCTTGAAGTAATTTTTTCCAAAGTGATTTGCTTTTTCATGGTGCTCCCAAAATCAGGTCTTTGAGAAATGTTTTCTTTCTCCTTTTTTCTCTATTGGGAGATACCTTCTAGACATCATCTTTCTGCCCTCTGTTTCTTTTGGATCCTGACAGCTTCCACATTTGGTCATGGAAAAGACATTTCCCATAGTAGAGAACTACATTAGAAAAACAAATCACTGAACAGTTGCGGTTCTCTTGTTTGACAGTTTATGGAGCAAATGCTGGCTATGCACCATTTAGCATTCTCCAAGACAAAGTACCCACACAGTGCTGCCAATTTCATTAGAGAGCTACACCAGCTACTTTTAAAATTTGGTCCTGTTTACATAGGAATTACAGTTTTACTACCATACCCATCAAAAGGTTATTGTCTGCACACAGAGTCACTGTTTTTAGCAAATCTGCCTATAAATCTAGGTAACCAGTAATTAAATGGAAGTCTGAATACCAGGCAAGAAATAAAACTAAGGGTCTCCCTGTGGACTGTGAAGTTATGATTAACATGGGCAGGTTTTAAGCACCAATCAGCCAAAAAAATATATTGTAATTCATCATTAGGACTTACCTTTCCAAAACCTAAAAGTTAAATTTCAATAAAAGGCCAGAGATTACTCAAGGAAGAAAATGGTCACCATGAAGTGATGATTTCTTTTTCCTCTCAAAGAAAGGTAGCTGGAATTGGTGCTGCTTTTCCAGTTCATTACACAAATGGGGATAAAAGCTGGGTGCCTGGGGATGGTGTTGAGAAAAGTCCAATAGCTTTGTTGTTTTCTGAGCTACACACTGCTCCTCCAGGTCTGTCTGCTCTCTCCCTTTGCTTCCATTTCCGTGGCCTGAGATCCACAACAGGACCTCAGCAGGTTAAGCAGGGTCCAGGGTTCACATACTAGACACATGAATTATATGTCCACAGTGTATCAATCTCTGCCAGAATCTGTCTGCAGCCAAGGCAAAATGTATAGCAACACTTTTTTAATGAGGAACATGCATCTGTTACACGTTTAGCAGAGGATATTTCTGGAGCAGTGTTAAGAAAATATGCTTTGGTTTTACAACCCCATACCCCTCTGTCTGTAGAGATGTCATTTTTGAGTCAAAGACCAGACATAAGGGCTTTCAAAGGCTGTACATCTTAAAACTGGATAGAAGCCTGGCAGCTCTACCCACTGTAAACAACGTGTAAGTCTCATCATTCCCTTTTCTGCTCCCCCACCCAACCCAGTAAGATGTGCTCTTCAGAGGGTTGAGGAAGCATTCCAAAGAAACACTTCAATAAAAATGCTGTTTTGTTTAAGAAGCCTTGTGCAAATGCGTAAATTCCTAATTTTCAACAGAAAAAGCTGTTGCAAAACAGTGTAATTCAAAGCAAAAGCCAAGTGTAGTGGTTTAGTTAGACTCTCAGTGCAACATTTTTCAACACCTTCAGGTGAAAAACGTTATGTCCATGTCAAAATATTGACACTTGAGTCAAAAACTGGCTTAAAATGTTTCTTTTTGTTGGATGGATAATGCAGAAAATGGGTATGAATGTCCCCAAGATTGAAGTCAAGGCTTGAAGACAAAGCTGTGAGTGTGGTGGCATTTCCCTCTCCATGCTGTGGCGAAGGCAGCCAGGAACGAGCTCTGCCTGTGGTTTGTGCCAGCACGAAGCTCTGTGAGCATTGCCAGCTGTGCCGAGCCCGAGGTACTGGCACAGGGATGTCCCTGCGGCTCAGCAGCTTTTATGAGCTTGGCCCAGAGCCATGCTAAGTGTTCAAAAGACTTTTGGTTATCTCCAAGTGTGGGCAGGGATTTCTTGTGTCTGTTCAGAACAAGTTTGAACCTGCTGGCGTTACAACCTATAGATAAATCCTGTGTCTTTGATGAAAGGAAACTGGTGTGGTTTAGTATCTTGCCTCTCTTTGACTGCCTTTGAGTTTATTAATGATTTTTTTTACAACTTTGCAAAACTTGCCTCACTGTATAGAAAATTAAAAGAGGAGGAAGCAATTACAGAATCATTAAGGTTGGAGAAGACCTCCAAGACTGAGTCCAACCTCTGACTGATCACCTTGTCAAGACCATATCACTAAGTGCCTTGTCCAGACATTTCTTGAACGCCTCTGGAGATGGTGACTCCACTGTCTCCCAAAACATCCCATTCCAATGCTCAGCCTCCCTCTCAGTGAAAAAATTATTCCTTGTGTCCAACCTCAATCTCTTCTGGTGTAGCTTATGTCCTCTTGTCCTGTTGCTGTTTCCCTGGGAGAAGAGGCCAAGTGTCACCTGCCTACAACCTTGTTTCAGACAGTTGTAGAGAGCAATAAAGTCTCCCCTAGCCTCCTTTTATTCAGACTAAACACCCCCAGCTCCCTCAAGTGCTCCTCGTAGGACTTGTGCTCCAGACCCTTTGCCCTTCCATTGGGCAAACATCCATTGCCCTTCTCTGGGCACAATCCAGCACCTCAATGTTTTTACTAAATTGTGAAAACTGAGTACAGCACTCGTGGGGTGGCCTCACCAGGGCCGAGTACAGGGGGGCAATCCCTGCCCTGCTCCTGCTGGCCACACCATTGCTGATCCAGGCTGGGATGCCATTGGCCTTCTTGGCCACCTGGGCACAGCTGGCTCATGTTCAGCTGGCTGCCAACCAGCTCCCCCAGATTCTTTTCTGCTGGGCCACTTTCCAGCCAGCTCCCAAGATGGTGGCCAGCTAAGTCAAAAGTACCAAAAAAACTTTTCTGCACTGTTTCATCTTCTTTATCAAGCCTTCTTTTTTGACCCCTGTCCTTGTAGGTTCTGCAGTCTTCAGTATAAAGCTTATTGGAAGCAGTGTTTCCATGTAGGAAGATTTCCAGAGGTGAAAATTTTGAAATGATGCAATCACTCCTTTCCCCTTGTGTGAAGGGTAATGAAGGGCTCAATTATTTCCCCTGCTACCTTGGTCTGGCTTGGAAATAGCATTTGGAGGAAGACAGAGACAATGGAGTAAGCAATTTTTCTGGTGTTCATGTCTAGCCATTTTGTGCTTCAGGCCCTGTCTGCTTCAGGGGTGCTTGTACAGCATGCTGCAGGCTTCTATCAGGACAGTTGCCAGATGACCTGGAGAGAAAGAGCTGCCAAGATCTCCTTTGCTGAAAGTTGCACTGAGAGAATGGTAACTTAGAGCAAATTACAGACAGAGGTGTCATCCTCATCAGGAGTACTAGTCAAAGGCACTTCAAGCCAAGAATGAAATGATGCAGAATTCACATGTACTCAGGATTTCCATGGCTCTATCAATTAAATAGCTGCAGAGAAGAACCATAACAGAGTGATGGCACTGAAGGTTTTCCCATGAGGCATTCTGATTGGATGACTTCCATCTCCATGGTGTCAGGAAGGGAGAGTTTTACTTGACATAGCTACCTAGACCCTTGGTGTGACAAGTGTATCTCTGGTTAGGCAGTAGAAGGCATCATGCTGTACATGGAAAAGAGGAGGAAAGTTGTATTCCTGTCCATAAGAGGTGTTGAGAGTGAATCTCCTTTTTACTCTTGTTCACAGTTTGTGTGTGACTTCTAGAGATCACTTTGTGTATTTCCCCATGGTATTTCAGCTCCCAGCTCTGTGACTACACTCAGTTTGCATCTGCATATTGAGAAACTGTTTGCTCCACAATACACATCAGAAAAAGTTAGAATAAATCACTTCAGACTGACAGAGGTTTGTTTTAAAATGGCAGGGGGACGTTCTCACCCAAACCTCCAAAACAGGTCATTTAAATTTGTTTTCAGAAGGTGAACAAGGGAGCAGTGATTAACTGCAATTCCTGCTGTCTTCCTGTCTAGCTCATAGAGCAAGAGGAGTAGGATGAGATGTGCTGAGAGCTTGTGTCAACAGTGCTAGTCACTGCCCTGTGGTCTTGGGGAGTAGAAAGAATCTTGGGCTAAAACCTGAATATTTATGTGGGCTGCTGGTGTGCCCGTGTGAGGAATGGGCTGTTCAAACAAAATAAGTCAAAGTGAATGCAGGATGCTGTTTCAGAATACCTTACAGTATTTTGCTCTACTTAAGAGTTTTACACTTTGGCTTATGTTAGCATAAAAGTAAGTACAGGACTATCAGACTTTCCCCACAGGACAAAAGTTCCATTTTCCAACCACCTCTAATTATTTCCATTCTGCTGTCTGGAAAAGATCTGGAGACAATTTAGGTAGCCAATTTAAAATTGACTTGGGAAAAAAAATCATTTACCCTCCTGAGTCTCCTTAGATGTGCAGCCAGTGGCATGTGATCAGTAGGAAATCTCATGCTCAATGATTTTTGATGCTCACAGAAGGACCTTGAGACCATGAAATTCAGCCTGAGAGCTGCTTACCTGTATGTGTGATTTTTGTACATGTGGTGGACCCAACAGCTCACTTGTTGAAGAGCTTTGTGTGGTGAGTGAGGTGACAAAGAGCCATTAAAAATAGGCAGAGGATGGCTGTGCTCTTGGAAATGCCTTGTCATGAGGCGCAGGGCCAGCCATTCCCTGCTTTCATCCTGTGGGAGCTTGGGTGACGTTGCAGCTTCTGAGCCCAGCAGTGACATGTCCAGCCTGCAGTCCTGAGGGTGCCTGTGGGCAGCATCTGTATCTCCAGCAGCAGAGGGAGGGAGGCACCAGGAAAAGTGTGTGTGCACGTCTGGTACCTGAGTACCGCTCCTCCCAGAGCTGTGTCCGATCCTTGCTCTGTGGATGGACACAGATTTTTGTTTGGTTTTTCTTGCATACCAGGTCTACATACATCATCCTCAATGTCTCTTTAATCCTATTAGGGCTGCGTTCAGCTGGGGTTTGGATTTGTCACTAATGAGTGCTTGAGGTTAGTAATTTTCAATTACGCTTTTCTAGCTCTCAATTAAAAAGGTGGTTGACATTTTATATGGACATGTTAAAAAACTCTTTATTTTTCATTTAGGCTGGCTGCGAATTATAAAATCAGGACTCATGGGTGTACAAAATGAACATTCTTGAGAAATATTGTAAAAAGTTCTCTTCATGGTTAACATTTAGAATTTTAAGATTTTTTTAATGTGCTTTATGCTATGTTGGCAAATTGAAAAAATATTGGATCCTTATATGGAGAACCAGCAATTTCCCACAGCCCTGCTTTTACAGTGCTGAATGCATTTCATTTTGTGTGTGATTTCCCCCATTTGCCAACTGACTACATCATGCAGTTTTTTTGGCATATTTCTTTCTGTCTTATGACCATCAGCAGATATTTTGAGTAGCATATTATAAAGCCACAGATCCTTTTTGCTGCCTTGTATTTTTCCTGTTGCCACTAGGAATGGAAAAGGTTTTATTAATTTTGTGGTGTCAGATGAGGCTTCAGCAGAGTCTCTGTGCCTGACCCCAGTGCCCAGTGCTGGTTTCCCTCCCCGTTGGCAGTGGAGGGACGTGCCTGATGGTCTCCAGTGTGTTTTTTAAAAGTAGCACAAGATCGTTCTGGAGAGGTATGAGGAAAACGACTGATACTTGTAAACGGTTCAGGATGCTCTGCAAATCCTTCAGGATGATCTAAGTGTCAAAGAGATGGAGCTAGGTTTGAGACATGCTGCTGAAGTGGAGAATAACTGGAGCAAGGAGAAGGTGGGACCAGGCAGAGGTCTGGCAGCAGTGATTGCAGAGACATGGAATATTCTTGCACAGCAGACTAGTGTTTTATGGAAACATAGACTGACCATCAGAAACTGAATTACAGAAATCAGGGAGGGTGTAACACTCCTGGGTGCTGCAGATGTTCTAGGGCTCCATGAGGATTTTTGCCCTCAGGTCTGGGCATTGCAGCAGTGGGAAGGACTATAGTGTGTATTAACTATCAAGCACTTCACAGCAGTCTAAAAATTTGTGGTGTTTAGGACATTGTGTTTATTTTGGGCAGCATTTGTAATGAGAGTAACAAATGATTGCATACTGGAGGCTGGTTCAAATGGTGTAAAGTAAGATGTGAACGTGGGTTAGCTTAGCTTAGTGGGTGTGGGGAGAGAGCCAACGTGCCAATCATCACCCCTGAAAGCTGTAACTCTTGTGTGTAAGGGGCTCTTACTTAAAACACTGTGAGGAATTATGAATGGGAAAAATTGAAAGGACTAAGCTTAAAAGTAGGAAGTGTAATCTGAATAAAAAGATCATCTTTATAGTCAGACCTCGTAAATAGTAGAACATTTCTTTGAGGGAGGAATGGATGCTCTGTTCCTCGAGTTTAAATTCAGGCTAGGCAGGAGATCAGAATATGCATTGCTGGGAGGCAACTCTTCACTGGCAGGCTCAGGATTGGCTTCAGTTTTTGGCCATCAGCAATGTTATTATTGTGAAATGTTTCCTGGAATAATACATGGGGGGGGGGGGTGTTGGTATCATAAAACAGTTTAGTTTTTGTTGATATATTTCTAAGAGTGAAAATATCTGTGATGAATTGTCACTGTCAAATCTCGGAGCCAACATTTTTATTAGAGAACATCTCCTGCAAGATGTCCACGTGCACAATTATCTCTGTAGGAGAGGGTGCCACCCAAGGCATGCTGATAGATCATTCACTAGACCCTGTATTGTAAATGACTCTGTATGCAGAGGTAAGAATGTGTGAAAAGGGTGGGTTTTTACTGCTGCTTTCAAGTTTGACTTTAGTCAGTTACATTTGTTCTCTTGTACTTTATGAACGTTAAGTCCCAGACATAAATGAGGGGATATATTCCATTCACTGACTTCAGACTGATTCTTAATCAGTGGCTACTTCTTACTTGTATAAAACTGGTGTAGAAATTAAGATTTCTAGCTTGCCAGCTATGAAGAGTAACAAATGAGTTACAAAAGAGTAAATCATCAAAAAAGTGTCCAGATTATTTAAAATACTTACATTTACTACTACTTTTTCCCCACCACAAAATCGTAATAATAGATTTTTCCAGTGTCTGAGCTGTGCTTGACCAATAAGCCCATTTAAATGCTTTGTTTCTTTTATAAAAATTTACTTCAGTTTGGAACAGTGCTTTGTTTTCTCTGGCCCGCATGCTGACGTGTTGGGGTGTTTTTTATTTCTTGGAGTATTTTGCATTTCAATGGGAAATTGTGTGTTGTAGGGAGGACTCTCTCCCGACTAAAACTTGTTTGGTAAATACTTCAAGCAGCTATGTGGAGTTAACTGGCTTTGGATCTCAGGATGAAAGCTTGACATTAACTTTTTGTTCACTTATATTCTCTATATCCTCTTGAGATAGGAAGTTCTTATTGTTCAGTTATCTTCCTCAGACAAAGACCTTTTCATGGGGACTTTTATGTTTTGCTGTTGGCTTTTTGCTTTCATCCTTATGAATTTATTTGTAGAATTGCTGTAGTTGAGGTTGTTTGTAGAAACTGAATCTGTAATACATTGTTTGCCATATTTCACTTAGAATTATGGTACAGAGATTATTTGCAATTATTCTTTATTCATAAGATTCGTTACTGGCATTTTATAATAAGCGTATATATTATTTTATTTATTCTTGCATGTATTACTGATATATACATTTTTATTTATATATATGTATGTGTGTATATATATATATATATATAGTTTTGCAGCAAAAATTTAGGAATGATTAAATAGTGTCTTCAAAAGTTCATGGGAAGTTTATGGAGAAGCCATGTCTGTAAAGACACACTCAAGTTCTCTCTGCTGTATCTTATCCTGGTTCCTGCCGTGCTTTCTGAACTGGTTTTGGATCAGGAGCCATAATCTTTGAAGCTTTAAGCACTAAACCCTGAAAAGCTTCAAGTTCGTGATTCAGCCATGTGAGGTCTTTGCTATCACATAGATAATAGACATTCCCTTTTGCATTCCCTGAATAAAAAGTGAATCAACTGGAAGCATGTTTGTACTAAGCCACATCAGAGTTATCCTCTGAATTAAGGCTATATAATAGGTCCTTTAAAACTAAATTTGTACAAAAAGGTCTGAACTTTTTGTTGTTAGTCCAGATATAATTTGACAGCTCCAGTTTTAGCACTATTAAATTTACAGTTATATTTTATCTGAATGAATTGGAGTGTGGTTAATTTGTATGCAACTTTATATACCACTAAAATCTTCCATATGGAATTTAGATTAGATAAGGTTCCAGGAAATGAAAGTCTTAGATGTGAATGACTGTAAACATACTTTAAAGAGTTATACTGTAAGGATTAAATAACGTTTAGATTTAATTCTCCTGATTTTTTTTTTCTGTTACAGAACACAGCAAACAGTGTAATTCAAATTCTAAATTCGGATGCATATCATTATGATAATTTGCTGACTCATAGTATTTCATGGGCTATGCTACTTTACATGGTAGTGCAATGGAGGGCGATGTGCAAAAAAAGTCAGCAAAACAAGAATCTCTGACTAATAGAAGCCTACGTTTTTGATAGCAATTAATTGGTCCATGCTTCTTTCTTAGCACATCATGTTACATTTTCTTGCCTCGGGGATATCACGAGATGGCTGAATATGGATAAACTAGGAAGACTGGGAAGCTGAAGCTATCGTCTGATTTTTCTGAAATTTCTGTGGCTAAAATAATCCAATCAAACTTTCCCTTGTCTTCTTATTAAAGATGAAGAAAATAGTGAACTGTTTTCCCACTGTTCCTACCCACATTTGATATGTGCAGTGTGTGTGGAAACTTCCCCTCTGTGCCTCCCCTACTATCCACTGACTTCTACAGTAGAATACTTCTCCAGAGTAGTTAATGAACTTCGTGGGTTTTATTTATTTATTTATTTATTTTAAATAACTTAATGATATTAATTCTTGTTTTCCCCTCTCACCATTGCCAACAAGATTTTAGGATGTTTTTCCTTCCCGGTAATCCTATCAGTTTTGAGAGGTTTTCAAAAGACCTCTGAGGACTTGTTCTCAATCTCCTGTCTTTTATGCCTTGTTGGTCATTGGTACATCATTCCTTAGGAAAAAAACCCATCCAGAGGGTTCATTGTGCAGTTTATCAGACCATTAAAATAACTAATAGTGTGTAAAAAACAGGGAAGGGGTGTGTGGGAGGGGCTGGCATGTGGGACTCAGTACAAAACAAAGTGAGTTTCACTGCCAGGACTGATACATCTTTTGCAGATCCTCTAACTTGCTTTGAGGGGAAGGGATCATATAAAGTATTCTTTGAGGGGAAGGGATCATATAAAGTAGCCTTCCTCTGGGCTTACATTCTGCTGCAGAGCTCATAAAAACCAATGGAAGTCTTTTCATCAGTCTCCTAATGAGTAATGCCTGCAATCTTCTTGTAGGCACAACTAGGTACATGCTGCTTATGTTTCTGGTGCAATTATGGAGATTATGGGACAGTCAGAACCGAGATAAAAATTCTCGGCAGTATTAGCAGCAGCCCTGTGCTGATATCCTGGTGCTTCCACCACACATCAGCCCAGGGACAGGCAGATGGAGTGTGAGTGGTGCTTGTGTGAGGCTGCCAGGCTTCAGCCAGCCCTCAACCCCTTCTCTGGCTGCTCATGCCATCAACATGGTTAGTCAGGGGCTGGAAGGCACAGCTTGACTGGGGAATGGTGAAGTGTAAAGGGAATTTAGGAATCAAATGGGGGTGGGACCTCCTCACATTTATATTAATTTATGCACTGCTGTGATATGAGTACCAAGTGTTTAAAAGTAATTAAATAGTTAAGTTCAAAATTCTTTATATGCCTAGCAGTGTCTAGATGGTTTTTAGCTGCGAGTAAGCAAAAGGTTTACTTACAAAATTGATTTATATGTTCATTTATGTTCTTGAATATTGAGAACAGGGAGGGAATTAGCAGCGTTGCATGAGCTACACTAGCACATTTTTCACCTTATATGGAGAATTGCCTGCCACTTATCAAGCGGGGTTAGATGTGCTGCTATTGTCACATTCCTTAAAGTTGGAAGAAATCTTGTTTCTCTGACTAAAGCTCCAACTCATAAGCTTATGATTTTGTTGTTGGAATACTGTTTTTTCATCCAGGAATTGTTGGGATGGGCAGTGCTTCTTGAGAAAAATAGCAAGCAGCGTGCACATTTTCGCTGCTGTGTTGTGGAGTTCATTCCTCAGCTCGGGTGGAGAAACTTAGATGCTTGCAAGGGAAAATATGTTTCTGTTTGGAGTCATCTGGAGCTCCTCCTGGCTGGCTTCTCTGGTCCTGAAGAGCACAACCGGAGGGAAGGTCCCGGGAAATGAAGGGAAAGACCTGCAAATCGTGTACACGTGGTATTTAAGGGGGTAGACTTCAGTTTTGTCTTTTCTTTATCCCTGTTAAAGTGGCTGGTGTTTGAAACATGGACTTGTTGAAAGGATTGTGACTGACAGCTGTTGGCTGTGAAGTCATTGATCTTCTGGTGATTTGAGTGTGAGATGGAAAAAGAGGAAATATGGAAGTGGAGGCAAATTGCTTGTTTAGTCATTGATATCCTGAACCACAGAAGCCTGACAAAAGAGTGAATACTTGAAAGGTTAAGAAGGTGACAATTATCAAATTTCCTTCTGTGATAATGTGCCATTGATGGTTGCATTCACTGAAATATTTGCATTTGAAAAGTGGGAAATCAGGTCTGGCTTGGTCTAAGTTCTTCAAGTTGAAGGACTGCTTCTATTTGAAATATTTCTGGGGTTATGGCATTCAGTAGGGCAGTAAGTCTCACCTACTGCTGCTTCTTGGTTTTTTAGGCACCTAGACTATTATTTAGGTGCCTAGACAATTAAAAATTTTTTAGTGTGTGCTCTGCCACTCTTGTGACTTGAGTTTGTGTTGTGATTGCAGAGATTTTTCTATAGTACAGCCTGGCAAATAAAACACTTCAAAAGGTAGTGATTAGGTGCAGTGGTTAGAAAACCTGGCTTAAAATTGCTGTTGCTGATTTCACTTTCATGCAGATCCAGAAGAGTTAACTGGAAAATGATACTCAGGTTTTTCTTTCTCCATAAAGGCAGTGTTGGCTATATTTTTTTGAATAATAAGACGTAAGGAAGAATTCATGAACCTAGTAACATTTGAAGCCAACAGAAACAAAAGGATAATTTATATGGCTAAATACTTTGAAAAACCAACATTTGAAACATGTAGCCAAATGTTTGCATTGAAGAATACATGCAATTTTGAAAGGGTAGAGCAAAAGATATGGATTTTTATTTTCTGTTTTCCTGTTTGTGGTTTTAGCATTCTTCCCCTTTTATGGCTCACCAGAATAGTACCAGATTTCTTATCATGTATGGATATAAAGGAACTTAAACTACATATATTTATTTTTAGGTCTCCACCCTTGGGCTTTGGATTTTGTGAATAGCTATTTCAGTAAATTTACATCTATATGTGGAAACTGGCAAATTGAATACTGTGCAAATCCACATTTTAAAAAAAGCAACTGCTATTATAGAAGCTAAATGATATCATAAGAAAGCCAAGTAAAAAAGATTGCATTTTTGTTTGCTGCTAAAGGAATGACCAATGCTTTCTGCCAGCTTCCTGCTGGCTTTTGCACCCTGCAATTGGAGACTCTAGTGTGCAAATGGTTTAAATAATGCTGGGGTTTGTGTCTGGTTGGCGCTGTATAATGCTGGGGCTGAGGTGACTTAAATATACAGTGTGGGCCAATCTCAAAGCCCTTTCTCAGGCAGAACACCCATTGAAATCACATTTAAGTGTCGTCAGTGAAAGCCTTGCCAAACAAATCATTATGGATTTGACCCCAAAGTTATTACTACTAAATTTCATATGTAAGCCTTTCATTATAGTGTTTTTAAAGAATGGAGTACTTGAATGAATCCTGGAATTCATTATAACTCTAAGTTTTTAACAGGGTATCAACCTCTTAAATTACATTTTCATTACTAAAAACAGTTTCTTCCTCTTTGTTTTTTTTTCTCCTTTTTTTTTTTTTTGTTGCTCAGAAAGAAGTACAAGGGGCTCAGAATTATTTTACCTCAGGCAAGCAACCTATTGAGGTGCCTAAATTAGGAGCTTAATCTTCCAGCCTCTCCACGTGCACAGTGGAGAGGGTTATATCCAGAGGGGATTTTGCTCCATGCCATCTTTTGGATGTGACTCTATTATGCCCAGGGGTGGTGTAGGGTGAGCTGATTTAGGAACCCAGAGGGATGTGGTTGGTTGGCAAAGGACCTCTATGATTTATGATGTGAGTTGTGTATAATTTGTTTCAAAATTCCTTTTTAGAAGTTAGCAGGTTAATTTTTTTGTCTGTCTTTGCTCTATGGATGGTGTGGATTGGCAACAGAGCTGTGTCCTTTAGTGCAGAAAATCTCACATTGTGATGGGACCTTTTTCAGGTCTTCAGTCTCTCTTGCTCTCTCGTGTGCTTTGTGTCTCTGGCCTTGGTTTCCTTCTGAAGGCTGCAGGTTTCATTCAGATCTCATGAAGTGTTTTGTGAGTCATGATGTGGGCTGATGGATTATGTGACCAGATGTCTGCAGTGCCTGGCTGCTTGTAGCAGGACTGGCTGAACCAGGTGGTCCCTTCCTGGCCTCAGATCCCAAGAGAGGGATTTTCAGCACAGAATCTGGAGGTTCATACTTTATATAGCTAAAACTGCAGTAATCTAGCTTTCCCCTGTTTAAAATACTGAAGGAACAACAACAGAAAGGGCAGGCCATTGGAGTTTTAAAGGTGTTTTAGTGTTTTTTCGCTTCCAACTGCATTACACAGTATTAGATATAAAAGATGGTCAATAGAGGTAGTAGGAGCACCCTTAAGCATGCCTCCCATATTCTAACATCATATTTTCACCTGTGTTTGCTTCTGGCCTGCCTTCAGTCATTCAGACAAAAAATTTCCAGAGTGTTTTTTCTGCTTCAGGCAGAAACCTCTTGGAAAGATTTTCACCAGAAGAACTCCAACTGTTTTTAAAATAACACATTACAGAAATTTAGAGAGAGATTTGTCAACTTTATTTAGCCAGTCATTCCTTCAAAGCATTGTTATACCTTCAGGGAGTAGAGGGGGGAGTCAGGGTGCTTTTTGCAGCCCAATGGAAATTAATGCAGATCTGCCAGCCTGCCAGAGTTGCTGAAAATTGTTATCTGCACGTGCTCACAAGAGCAACTTAGGGCTTTGCTGATACAATCACTGAATACTCCCACTTTATAAAATGGGCTTCTGCCTCACCAGCCTCTGTCTGTGCCTGGGGTGATGATGATGATGGGTGGTACTGAACACCCAGCTGGGTAGGTCCACGATTCCTGCTGCGCCTGCTTTGTTGGAGGAAAAGGTATCTGGATGTTTAATAGTCTTCCAAATTCATTAAAGCTTTATGCCAAGACCTGCTTGAGGCAATAATTGAAAAATTGCTACTTTTTTACTAGTCATCATTCACGCAGTTAATTCCAGTAAAGCTGAGAGTAGAATTAATACTTTAGTCCTTATGCTACTCTCAGGAGTGTTGGGATTGAGAGGTGTGATGCCCAAAGTTTGGGAACAAGGTTAAAAAAAGAACTTTTGTCTTCTACATTTTTTCTCCCAGGTTGCAGGAGACTCCATAGGATTGTATTGGAAATTCTCTGTTACTCTAAAGGAGCAAGTGTTGGAATCGTGACTTCCACAGAGGGAATGGATCTCTCTGCTTTGTTTAAAAACAGCTAAGCATAAAAATACTACTGGGGAGTTTTATGAAGGTTGCAATAAGCCAACAAAAACAAAAATCTAATGCACGACATCTTCAAGCTGTTTAAGAAATCAGGATAACACGGGTTGATGACTTGAGGGTGATGGCAAGACTAAGGTCATGTCTTGGTTATTCTGCAGGGTGGGAATGAAGCTGCTGCTGATATATCAGCATTGCTCCAGCTAGACTCTAAAGGCTTCATAGAGTTTGGGTTACCTCCTCCCATTTTCTTGTTCCTGCACATTTATAAGGACATTGGCAACTCTTGCCTCTCCCTATCTCAAGCCCTTTTAAAATATTCATCTTGCTCAGAAAACACAAAATACTCCTCCTGGTGGGAAGTGCTTTAGATCTTTGCCTTTTCAGTCATGATCCCCATGAGGCACTAGGAGCTTTTCTGAAAGGGAAAATTTATATTTGCTCAAGTAAGGTGGAAAGGAAGAGGGAAGCACTTGCCAGCCTCTATTGTTGGCCAAGTTAGCAGGCCAAGAAGATCAGGATTGCAGCAAATAGGTGATTGTTTTCAGAGTATAAATGACTAGGTTGTCCTTACGATCTTTCTGCTAATTTGTTGTGCTAACCCTGATAAAGAACAATATTTTACCACCCTTCAAACATGTATTCACATTTCACACCCAAAGGTGCATGTTGCCATGGATGTCCTTGCAGCATTTGTAATACACTATCCAGCTTTTTCAGCCTCTTGAGATTATTAGGATAGTGTGTAAAGATTGTCCCTTAACAAGACTGCCC
Source organism: Passer domesticus (assembly GCF_036417665.1). Lineage (NCBI taxonomy): Eukaryota > Metazoa > Chordata > Aves > Passeriformes > Passeridae > Passer > Passer domesticus. The sequence goes on from NC_087476.1 coordinate 59,889,580, forward strand.
ATCTCAAAGCATGCTTCCAACAAAAATACCACTAATTAAAACTGGTGTGAGTGGAAGTGTTGTCATCTGCGTCAACTTCAGTCTCTGTTTTGGAAGAAAAATGTAAGAGCTCTTAGAAATCTTTTGTGAACTAAAGCAATTAAGCAGTTCAAGACCCTGTGTTATAAAATCTTAGATAAGAATTAATCAATGTGACAAATTATAGGTTTGACTGCCTGTCAGATGGAATTAATTGTGGGTGACCCAGGGAGTTTGGGTGCTGAGGTGAGAAGGAAGAGCTCCGGTGTTTCACTTTATTTTTGTCTTGATGTGCCAAATTTTTTAAGAATATTTAAACAAAAGAGACTCAATTTGGGTCTATATTTCAGGTTAATACTTTGAAGCTGTTTTCCCCCACCATTTCTGTTGCTTTTAATCAATTATGAATGTTGTGATGTAAATGCAGAATTAAAATAGTAAGCTATTTTCTTGTGCATGATGTAAGGCCCAAAAATTTATACCAGATGACTGTTCTGGAAGAGGGAAAATAAAATACTTGGGAAAATGTGAGTATTTACTGAAGTGTATCTTCCTGCATGTGATCTGTAAAATGTAGATATCTGATTTTTAAATATGGTATCTATCACCAAATGTGAGTAATGAACTGTTGATAATGTTGGTAGCTTTATAGAAAATATGAGACTTGCCTTTCTCTATATGCAACTTGTTGCTGTTTTTTGTTAGCTTCATGGAGAATTTCACAGAAATTCCCAGCTTTTTTCAGTTTTCAGTTCTTTTGAAAAGTTTCTTTTGAGAGGGGGCAGGCTGGTGGGAGGGATGGGGTTTTGTTTGCTTGTAGGTTTTGTTATTTTTTACTTTGGGTTAGTTGGGTTTTTTTTGTTGTTGTTGTTTTTTTTTTTTTAATTTTTTTTCTTTTTTTGGCACTGAACATTACCAGATATTGTGTGTCTTTCCTGGGGTGTTCAGCCTGAGCTCTGATAGAATAATGCCACTGTTGCTTTAAGCCCATAATGTTGCTTTATATAGATCTGGTCTGATTTATAGTGTTGCTTTAAATAACAATAAGAGAGTTCATCTCCCTTTCAGAAAAGGTTTATGACTGATCTCTGCCTGGCTAGGAATGTTTATTTTTCTTAAGTTGCCTCGCTGCAAAAATGTTTTGAAATCAAGAGTCCCAAGCTGGTGATGGAGTTTATATATCTATCGCTTGTGCTCTATGCAGGTCTCTTTACCACTAGAAAGATGTGGTTTGTGATGGATCTCACATAGATCAGGCTCAGTTCTCAATTTCTCTGTCCTTTCCCTATTGGCCATCCTATTTTCAAAACTGTATCATTGAAGTGATCTATGGGTGTTGGCAAAACCATCAGAAGCCTCAGTAAGATTTGGTTACTGCTCCTAGTCCTTTGCAATAACACAGGCTTATTTTCTTTTCTCCATAGCTGATGATGAAATAACTTTGAAATAAACAATTTGAGAAAAAACCTTTCCACCACCAGGGATAATGGCATAAGGGGGGAGGGAATCACAATGGATTGCTTCTGGATGCTCTTAAAATGGCATGCATCAGCTTTCTTAAAAATGTAAACTTTAAATGTGAATCTTAAAATGCAACATCAGCTTTCTTGCTTGACTTTTGCTGCAGCCATGTATTGATTATGTATTAAGTCGACAGAGGCCGATTGAAAAATCCTCTTTAACCCTGTACCAGGAATCTGTGGGGCTGTGTTGTATCCTGTGGGGTAACTTGTGCTTTGAAAGTGAATAAATAATGCCAAGTATGGGAAGAAGCATGCATAGAAGAAGAGATGATATGTAGCATGTAATTTAGGACACGGAAGGGAAAGCTCTGTTCTTCCCTTTCTGCCTAGCCTGGTTTTCTGGTCTGCCCCATATCTGCCTTCCTAGTGTCACTCTCTGGTGACCAGGAGAAGGATTAGGCTGCTCCTAAAGGTGAGTCACCAACTCTACCTGCCACTTTTCAGGAGAGCTTCCTGAACAAAGGGAGACAGAGCAGCAGGAGAATTATTTGCTTGAAATCACCTGGGGCTTTTCAGCCTGTGGTAAGGAAATGGTGTCTACCTTGGTCAGAGGGCAGTGAGCAAGGAGAAGGTCATGATATGGCAATGTTTTCTGTTCATGTGTAGAGACCAGGAGAGGATTTTTATGGAAAGAGAAAAGTTAGCCAGTCCTTGAGGCTGTTCAGAACACCTGCAGAGAGAACTGTGGCTCCAAGGGCAGATGAAGCATGAGCTTTCCCAGACCAAGGGCAGCGTGAGTTATGGTGCAGAGCTACAGTCAGGGAAGGCTTACCTGCCTTTTCAGTCTCATGATGAGGCTGTACACCAGCTTGTGCTGGAGGAGTTTTAGTGAGATGTTAAAAAAGAGTGAGGAAACCTTCAAATAATGTTTTCTCTTTGACTGTCTCCCTAGGTGGGGACACTGAAAGCACTGTCTGGCTGGAAGTATACCTGGTTTCAGCTGTGGTATGCACTTAATGCCGCGCACATTCCAGTCGAGTATCAGTGTCATTCCTACTTCCTTGCCCAAGCCAACTAATTCAAGACTGCAGGTCTCTGGCAGAGCTTTGCGAATGCATATTGAACCTCCAGGCTTGGTGTGTTTATTTTGTAGAATTAAAATAATTTTAAAAAAAAGTAGATGACTATAAAGTTCAAGGCAAGAAAATGTGAGACTTGCTAAAGAATGAAGTAAAATAAAAATTATCTCAGAAGTTTAAAACTGAAAGCTTGGTGTTTTGTTGTTATGTTGTGGGGTTTTGTTCCTCCTTTTGAAGTTGAATAAAGAGAAAAGGAGTTTGATGCAGAACTAATTAATCTACAGTTCTCTTGGGTTGAGTGATCTGTGTTCAGTCACACCTTCTTGAGGTAACTCAAGTGTATTAATCAATGATCATCCTTCTAATTAAACTGCTAAGTAGAGAGAGGATTTAGAGGATGATCATTAGTTTTGTGTAGAATCAGTGCATTAAGGGAAAGTAGTGTTAACAAGATGTTCCTTTTTCTCATATGATCAGTCAAAGGTTAGGAAAGGTAGACCATTTCCTTACCACAGGCTGAGTGACAAAATGATTGATCAAAGGTTAGGAAAAAGGTCAGAATGTTTGTTGGTGTGTTGCCTCTGAAATGCAAATTATCAACAAAAAACCAGAAAAAAAAATTCAAGTGCTTTCAGAAATACATTTTGAAAATAGCAAGAAGGGTGGGGAAATAAACACTTTGGATCATCCCAGACATATGTATCTGCTTGGCTCTCTTCTGCATTTCACAGAGCAGTTAGGGTAGATCTTGAAACATGGCTAGGGAATGGGAGATTTCCTGAAACAAACACCCAGGCACAGGGAAGTGGAGTCCAGCTTTCCTTGTGCAGACAGTTTCTGCCTTCTGGGCAGAGCAGCAAGCTGTGGCACTGCCCTGCCTTTGTGGGCAGGCTGAGTGGATGTGCTCAGCCAATGGTCCCCTCCCAAGGACTGGAGGATTTGCTGAAGCTCGGTGTGTCACTGGGCAGCCTGGGGTCCAGGAGCTGTTTCTATGCTGAGTGTGTGAATGTCCTCTGTTGTGTCCAGTGTAACACGTGGTGCATTTAGAGTTGTTCAATGGCGCTGGAAAAGTTGTGGGATTTTTGTTTGTTTGCTTGTTTTCTGTAAGCAGGAGCAGCTTTCCAGCAGGATCTGCAGACTATCCCCAAATTTCTCTAGGAGAAAGGGGAGGGATGAGCTATCCAAGAAAACCATGTGAGGCAAGCTGATGGACTGCTGCAGAAAGCTGCAACAGCTGCCACAAGCTATTCACCGGTGGTTGGTTGAGTATAGATGTCACAGATTAAGTTAAAATCTCTCTCTCTGGTGATTGGCAGGGCAAGGTCTGGATGTATCTCCTGTAGAGCTGTTTGCAGTGCATTTTATAGGAGGGTGCTGTGCTGTACTTGGTTTATCTACCAGTGGCTAACCCTGGGGGGAACCACATGAATAATAAGCGTCACTTCTCTGCTCCCTTCTTGCCAGACCTGTTGAGGTTTGGTAGCAGCTCATGCTTCCCTTTGACACACGTGTACTGCAGCTCAAGGGGGTGGAGGTGTCTGTAGAGTTGTCTTCCTGAATTGCTCAGCACCTCGTCATTGTGCACTGGCTTTAACCAGGGGCTATAGTTTTTAATGATGATGCTGGGCAACCCTGCAAAAAACCCCAAAAAACCCATCAGTCGGTGTTTGCTCCCTGCTTGTGCAGACAGCACCTGCCCGGAGTTTGTACAGCCCTTCCCAGATCACAGTCGAGGAACTACATCTGCGACTTAAGTGTTGCTATTGTGTGTATAATGTAATTCACTCTTTGTTTACAGTAGAGCTGGAAGGGCCCATGGTAGCTTTGTACTAAGGACTTTGCTTCAGTGCCATGCCTGCTAGCCATTTACTGGTGTTTATTTTTGTGTACCCTCCTGTTCAGCAGGAAAATGAAAATGTGAGTATTAGATGAATGACAAACCAAGGTTGTTGCCATAGCACATACTGCCTAATCTATGCTGTTAAGACTTTCACAGCTATGCCTACTTGTCTGTCCTTAACTAAATGGCAGAGCCTAGGGTGTTGTATATGCCATGCTTAGTGTATGGGATTTTTGTCCTTGTTTGTTGGCAGGAAGCAAAAATCTCAGTCTGGAATGAGTGAGGTTTATGTGACTATTACTTTAGTACAGCAGTTCTTTCTTTTTTAACTACACCTTTATTTCTTTTTTTGACATAGAAAGATTTTTTTTTTTTTAGATTGATTCCTTCAGAAGTACTTTGCCCTTGGTAGAAGTTTAATGGGAATTGTTGGTATTAAAGATGTTTTGGGGAAAGGAAAAAGAGAGGAGTGTTGTAAGCTGGTATGAGATGCCCATTTCCTCCTAGCCTGCTAGAAAAAGGTACCTGAATGTGTAAAGGACTGTATGTATGGAGCAATACTCTACCCTATAGATTTTTCTTATGTTAAGCCTTATTATTTAGGATTGTGCAGATCCAGAGAGATGGGTATTGTAGATTTGGCAGAGCACTGCTGGGAAGTTTGTATTTACTATGGCAAACTTCCTTCAATATTTGATGGGCTGCTTGCGGGGGAGCATTGTGACCTCCCTAAGAGGTTGCTTACTGGGAGGGCTGGAAGCACTTAAAAAAACTTGGCCCTCTACCCTGGCCAGGAAGTTTTCTTCAAACAGAGCAGGGCATCATCCTTAATAAATGTTCAAGTAAGACCTGACTGGTAGGGAGGGACTCCTGTGATACTTTGCCATAAATCAGTTCTTTTGTATCAAAAGTAGTATGCCACCTGCCTGCTCTAAATTCTTGTTTCTGCCTGTTCCAATGCAGATAGAAGTGTTTTAACTGGGCATTTACAAACCTGTGTTGATTGAGTACTGTGAGATCACCCTGGCTGTATTAGCTAAGAGCTAGCTGCATTCCCCTTTAGGTATGGGCCAGCAAAAATCTAGGAGGGTGAGGTTTGCCCATGAGGGCAGAGCATAACACTGCATTCTTGAAATTACACTTAACTCCTGTTACAGATCTTACATTTAGCTCTGTATTAGGTGTCACTCCATGCCTGTCAAACCATTAGTAAAGATGCCATGTCTGTGAAGAACTGGAAGTGTGGTTCCAGCTGGATAGGAAAATGCTTGTGCAGCAGTTTTCAGTGAGCTGGAACATGGGAAGATAAAGGGCACTTTTCAGTTCAGGGGTTTTGCAGATGAGAGCAAGCTATTGCCCCAGGTTTTGAGTCTCAGTTGCTGGTGCTCAGGAACTGAACCCCATGGTGAAGGAAGCCCTGTGTGGCTTTGAGGAGTGGAGCCATGCTGTGCCATTGTGTAGCAAAAGGAAGTGTGACAAAAAATAAAAGTTGGGCACAGTAGCAGTGCTGTGAACTTTGGGAAGGACAATATCTGTGACACATGGATCATGTTATCACAGATAACATGGCAGTGTTATCTGAATGCCATAATCATGGCACTTCCAGGCTTGTCCTGCAGCTCTTGGCTCTGTGTCTCTTACAGCCATGATTTAGGAGGGCTTTGGTGGTCTGAGCTCTAACTGTTCTGCGTAGATAGATACGCCTTTCCCCACACGCAGAGACAGTCCGTGTATTTGGAGCTTAACAAGTAGTTTTTTTTGTGTAACAACTAAGAATTTAGTTGCATTTTATTAGTTACATTTTATTACTCACATTTCCTCTTGGGTGTAGCTTGCAGCCTGATGTTGCTTTTTACTTTGCTGGCCCGCTGTTAATTCTTCCATTTTGAGTGGTGGCTTTGCAGCTTGCATTATTTTCTCTTTTGTTTGCATTTTATTTTCATGGAACAGCCTTTATTTTCAGTGAAGTCAGTTTAGGACTTTGCTCTAATTCCACTGCCTTTGGAAGCATGAGTATGATAAAATTCTTGTGTTAGTTTTAATTATGTTTTATGTCAGCTTAACCATTGTAGATATCAGGATATTTTTATGACAAGGTGCTTTGTGCTGTGAAGAAGCTGTTTAAAATCAGCTGTGCCAATTTGAACATCAGAGAAAATATTATAATACAGTCTGACACTTTGCAGAATGAAAATGACAGGCTTTGTAGAGCATGAAGTTCTCCTTGCCAGCTTTTGGGAGCTCAGTCAGTCACTCTACTTGTTGAATGCACATACACTGAGGATGGCTGGTGTCTGTTTTAACATTTTCAGGTGATGTAGGCAAAGGAGCAGCTGATTGCTGCGCATCAGTCTCCTCAAAAGCAGTGGCTGGCTTTTCAAAGCCTGGCTTGGCTGGTGCAGGAGAACTTCCGTGGGACATCTTTGGTACCTGACGTGCAGATATTTTGTAGAGGTCCTGGCTGGGATTTGATAGAAGCTTTAAATATGAACACATGGAAACAGGCAATCGTATTGTGGTACTGGCATAGTTTGTGGCTGGGACTACCACTGTAGGAAAGGGACTGTAGAAAGGGACCAGTGATGATGATGGCCTGTTTCAAGCCACCTTTCCTGGTTGAGTATTTCCTAGATGGAAACCTGGATAGCTTAACAACAGCTCTTCTTGAAGCAGGTGGTTGTAATGTGTTGTTTTACTGGTTTCTATTTTCCATTTGTACATAGGAAGAAGTTTTTAGCTGTGAGCAGTCAGTGCAGAATGCGTAAGTGAGGTATGAATTGAGTGATGTTTCTAGATGTTTTTTTTTTTTGCATGAGAGCTGTTGGCTTGTTCACAGGAGAGGTTAATGATGTAGTTGGCAGTGGTTCAGAACAAACCTTATTTCTGTTTTCTGTCTCCAGGGATACAAGTGTTAACAAAACAATTTTTGTTTTTCAGATTGCCAGTGCTACGAAAATAGGGACTTCCAGCAAGAAGTTCTTCAGCTTGTGAAGCCACAAGGACACCTCAGCCCCTCTCTGTGCTTTCACTCATGATGCCGAGGAAAACAAGACATTTAGAGAGCAAATAAGTTATGCAAGGTTTGTTTGGATTTTTTTTTTGTTGGTTTGTTTCTTTCTGAGTGGGTAAATTGCATTATGAAACATTATAGGCCAGGAGCCAGATAGAACCAGGTTAAAATTTGTTTTGGTCCCTAGGTGTTAATGTTTCATATTGGTTGGGTGTTTTTGAGGCTTTAGAATCAGCCAATAGAGAACATCAGCACAGGGAGAAATATAGGCTATGTCAACTGTTTCTTTTGAGGCATTAATCCAAGTATTAATGCTCATGACTTCAAAATAGATTGTATTTACAAAACTTCAGTCAGACAAACCTCCAAATCTGTAAACAGCAGAGATACAGTTTTCTATACTTAGCAGGGAAAGGGAGGAGTTTAGGCTTTTTTCTAAGAGTGTTATGATGTGGTAAATTTATCAAAGAAGAGGGAATGGATGAGCAGTATCTGGTGTAGAGTGCATTGTTCCAGAATTAGACAGAAAATTATCAGCAAAGAAAGCTCTACTCCTGATGTCTCACCTAAGGGAAAGAGTGGCACTGCAGTTTAATTCCAGAGACCGTCAGATGTCTGTCTGCTGTAGTTAGAAATGTTGTGAATGGCACAAGAGAGAAAGAGGTGCTTTGGTTGAGGGTTTGAAAGACCTGGTGCAACTGAGCTTATGATAGGGCAAGTTTCCTCCATCCTGTTTAGTTTTGTCATCTGAGATAATTTAGAGTTGTTTTAGAGATTTTAAAAGACTTAATCATGATGTTTTGTAAACAGGTGATGAGAGTGTTTATTCAACTTTTCATTATTTTTAATTGCTTCAGCATTGTTTGCTGTTACTAACAGAAAAAACTTGACCTTGTTGTCCATACCCTGGTATCTACTACACCATGTATTCTGCTAGTTATCACAAAATCCAGACTTTGTTTGGACTTTGTAGCAGGAATCCACTGCACAACTCTGACAAATCCACCTTTTAGGAAGTTTAAGCCTATGGGCATCACAGGGAAGGAAAATGGTTGGACCTCAACACATCCTGTTCATTCTCATTCCCCAGGAGTTTGTCCGATGCAGTCACATCCACTGGCAAGGGATGCAGTTCCAGAGGGATTTGGTCTCATTCCACGCTAGGACAGAATTGTTTTTCTTTCCGGACAAAATATTTTGGGGCAAAATTGTGCTGAATAAACAAGGGGAATCTGTTGCAGTGTTATAGGGTTTTTCCCCCTTTGATGCACTCATACCAGGCAATTAGACCCGATTGTTATATAGTATTCAAACACTTAAAAATTAATGCCTGTGTGCTCAGTTTACTTTGTAACCCAGTCATCGCTTTTAAAATCAGTACATAATGGAGCATTGCTACATTTTGTAACAACTTAGAGTTTTGCCACATGCAAGGGATTTAGGGCACTGCTGCCACAGAAGTAAATATGCACAAACTCTGCATATGCTGTTGTATGGCTGATGGAGTATTTGGCTCATCATTCTCTAAAACAGGCTATTTTTAATACTAGCTTATACATTCAGGATATATTATAAAATTAAAATGGATTTGGAGGTGTGGTTGATGTTCTACTGAACATGATTACAAGAGATCTAGAAGGTCTTCTGAATTCTGGAGTTTCCCTCCTCAAAAAGGCAAAGTAATACAAAGAAACAACTCAAAAATAGTCAACTTCTAATTGATTTTGATAAAAGAACAGCTGTGAAACTGTGCCATTGGTTGATACAATTAGACTTACTGTTCCAGTGTTTTGTGCCATTCTTTATTGCATAGGTTAAAAGTGTCACTGAGATTTTATGCACTCCATGAAAGTCCTAATTTTCTGCATTAGTCAATCTGTTGGGAGTTTTTTTGGGGAGTTTTTTGTTTGTTTGATTTGTTTTCTTTGACCTGTATTGATAAAACGAAGTGTTAAATCTTATTCTAAAATTTAATGACACTACTGTCTGTTGGGGTGTCTGTTCTCACAGCCACTGGTGCTTTTTGCCATGTTTCAGTGCTTTGGGAGGGATGCACCGCTTATTCCCTTGCAATTTCTTAAGCTTTTTAGCAGCCAGTATGTTTTGTTTCATTTTGCCCACATGCAGCTCTCCAAAAAACAGTGACAACCCAGTGTGAGCTTGTCAGGGGCAGAAGGTGAATTTGTGAACCACGTGAAGGCATGAAGGAGAAAATTATGGCATACAGATTCCTAATGATAAACACACCGAAAGCATCCTAAAATTATAAACCAGTCTGGTGCAATAAAGCTCTAATTTGCATTTTGGCTAAGGCGTAGCTGCATTTTTGGACTATCCCTTTAATTTGGTTCTTTTAATTACCTGCTGATGAGTTCCTGTGGTGGAAGCAGCAGGAGCTGTGCCTGAAGCAGTTTCCTGGCATAGTGGTTTCTATAAGACAGAGCAATGGGATTCCTAAGGTTACTTTGAAATCTGGGGTCTCCTGCTGTAAACCAGCAGACTGACACGAACAGGAATCTAATTAAAAAGTCGAAGATATTGAATAAAGCTCACAAATGCCATCTGTTCAGCTTTTCAACCTGAAATTACTCTATGAATTGCAGTAACAAGTTTGAATGTTCCTGCATTTCTGTAGCTGAATTTTGTTACAGCAGCCACCCATACAGGCAGAGTTGTGCAGGCTCTGTTGGTGTCAGTAACTGCTTGGACCTCTTGAAGTATTCCAGCAAAGGGTGTTGGGGCGATAGTGCTGGATTAAAGCTTAATCTCATGAGGAAGACATTGATACCCTTCAAAGGCCTTGCGCTGATTTACTAGCCTAGAGAATGCCTGGAAAGTGGCAGCACCCCATCTGTAGACTTTTGCAACAAATTCTTCCCAGGTTAATGTAATTAAAGCAAGGCCTGCTTGTTTACCTTCTTTGGAAGTGAAAGTGTTACTCATGTTGAAGGAGTAAATGACAAACAAATTTCTTGACTGAGGAGGGAAAAAACCCCACCAAGTTTGTGATAGAATGATTGGGAAGCAAATTAAATGTGAAAAGACTCATCAGTGTTTTGATGAAAACTATGGAATGGAGTAATCTTAAAAACTCTTTCAGTAATATATAATGTTGGTACCAACAGTGTGCATACAGCCTTTATAAAAAAATGAAATAAGGACACTGCAGAAAGAAACTTTGTGGCTATTTGGGCAAGCCACTGTGCCTGCTCATGTGTAGTACACAAGAGGAAATGTTCAAAGCAGTCTGAGGAAGCAGAAGAAAACTTTTGTGTACTGATGGAAGTCTTATGGCTTGCTGTTAAGTTCTGTATCCAGGAAGCAATTTCTTATTGACAGACAACTGTGAATAAACTCAGTAATTTACTAAGAAACTGATTTCCTAAGAAAATGAATCCAGTGTATGCATTTTTTGCAATATTACTCATAAGAAATATATAAGGCCCTAAAGTTTTCAAGGTAGGATAGTATTACTGTCTCCAAAGCTAACTCTCTGTAGTTACTGCCTACCCTTATCTCCTAGTTGTACATTGCTCTCCCTGTTTCCCTGGTGTTCTCTGTCACAACCATGGCCTGCACATGCCTGTGCACATCCACAGCTGGTCTACACCATCAGCAAGGATCACCAGGCTTACTGAAGATGACACTAAGAATTTAGGCATGCCTGACAAAGTTTAAGGGTGCTAACCTCCATCCACAGGGCATCTCCCTGTTACATGTGTTCAGTTTGACACCTCTGTGAGCTGGCACTGCTGACAGAGTGCTGGGATGAAAGGATCAAAGTGTCACCTTTTCCCTGTGGAGCTGTTGGGACCATGGTCCGTGGACCATGGTACCATGGGAGGGGGAACACCACTTCCCAGGGGATCACACAGGGTGCTGACCTGTAACCTTGCTGGCAGAGCTAGCAGTGTGTCTGCTCTCGCTCTGCAGCAGCGAGATGTAGGATCCATCCTCCCTTGCTGTGACGCGAGGTGATGGGCAAGGTGTGTGTTGGCAGTGCAGCTGATATCTAGACAGCGTTCTCCCAGGGTTTTCCTGGCCTGTATGGCCAAGCCTTCAGTAGAAACAGTGGTGCCCTGTGTGTGAGCACAGGAACAGAAGGAGTATTTGTGTTTATATTTCTCTGAGAGGCATTTTACTGAAGTCACTGTTAGTCTGGATAGATGTTTGTTCTCCCACCTGAGCCTCAGCTTTGTCATCAACAAGGATGTCTGTGGACATGCTTGCTTGGTGTTCTCACAGCTGCTGCTCCTTGTCTGCTCAGAGATGTACATCCCTGATTGAGGATGGACTCTCATTTGTGCTCCACCATTCCTGTGTCCTGGGAGATCTTACAGTGAGATCTGTTGGTGTATTGTCTTCTACCCTGATATATCAGAGAGGTCTCTTTTTTTCCTTAAAATGATGAACATCAAATATTCCCTGCAATCATCAGCTGAATTTGCATATAGAGTAGTCTCTTGAAAGCCATGTTATGCTTTCATATTGGAGAATGATATTTTAAAATCATTGACTATGTAATACAGGATAATATTAAATAGGATAGCAAAATGATCTTGGAAACTGGAGATTCAGAAAAGAAAATAATGGGTAGCATCTATTGAGAATCTTCACTTCAAAACGGAGTCAGTATTTATTCTTAGCATGTTCATGCCTTGCAGAGTTAGGAGTCTTATAAGAGCATTGTGGATCGTATTAAAAAGAAATTTACAGGGGATTTCGTTGCTCTAAAGGATAATATTTAAGGAAACATTGCCTCTTCATATTTGCTGTTGCAACTAAGCTTGGTGCTTAATGCAGTGCAAATGTCACATGCATTTGTGTGAACTGAAATTTTAATTACTGTTCTGCCTGCCTGTTGTTGGCATGGAAAAATAATTATTGATTGAATTGAATAGAACAGGTGTACCAAATGTGAAGTTTTTATAAATCCAGTTTTAAATACTTTTTATTTTTCAGAAAGAAAAATGTAATGCATAATAATTCTCTAGTACTGGGTTTACTGCAGTTCCCTGTAGTGACACTACTCTGGTAGATATTCCTATGGTGTTGCAGAAGTTGGTTTTCAGGTGGGCTGGGCCAGTAAATGTTGCCTCAGCTTATGCATTGAGCCCTTAGGTAAAAGCTCTGCTCTTCATACAGAGATGCAGCTGCTGTTTAGGTTGCCCAGAGTGGGTAGTTTGTCTGTAAATAACAGTTGTCACTGGAGTCCAGTATGTCATAAAAGATATTTGGCCTTTAGGTATGTTTCTCACGTTGGACTTATCAAGCCATTTGATTTCCAGAAGTGCTGTTCCTTTGAAGCCTCTGCAGCATATCTGAAGAGGTGACAATATAGTTGCAAAACACCCTTTGACTTGGGACCAGAGCCAAATGGTGCCACCCACTCTCCTGCAAGATCCCTTGCACACTGATCACTGAGGAACTTACCTCAAACCTTAAACCCAACCAACCAACCAAAAAATCACCAAGGCCACCCCAGTTTTAGGAAGTGCAGTGCTCTTGACTGAGTCACTGCAAAACTGAGTTTTAATGCTGTGGATCTTTTCCTGCACTATTGAAATGCAACTGGCGCAAGAGCTGCTGTGTTGTGTTTTGCTGGGCATGAAGCAGTGGGAAGGGCAATGTCCAAAGCTTTGTCACAGGCAGTGATAAATCAACTACCCAGGCACTGAACCTTCAGCTTGTTGGCATAGCAGGGGGAGGGGCAGAAATGGCATGGTCGAAGACATCAGGAGTAGTGATTAAAGCAATCTTATTTATTGTTTTAGTTTTCTATCTCCGAGCCTTTTCTGTTTTCTGAGTTTGCACAATGGATGAAATTCTGTTGATGTTAGTGGGAAGTTTGACACAGTGTTTTAAGGTAGTTTGAGCATTAATGCAGCATTTGTGTATTTTACAATTCCTTGATTTGTAGGCAGTAGTGTAAGTACTAGGTATCTTTCTTCGGTTACCTTAAGAAAATCATATTTATTTTTGCAGTGGGAAGTTTCATGTAATTACAGAAAATTTTGTACTGATTTTTCTCAAAACTTCCTAACTTCCTTTTTTTTTTTTGTTTTACTGGTGTACAGGAAAGGGCGTTTTTACTGGCAGACTAACTACTTAAGAGAAAAATTAACAGTATCTTGACTTAAGTTATACAGTCATAAAACAGGTATTATTTATGAATAATGAAAACTCTGGAGGAAAACATCTATCTGAATAAAAAAAAGTGTTAGGGAATGACATGGATGTTCTCCTGATTGCAGTCTTGAAACAGCTCTACTAATTCCTTTAGTGGATAAGAAAAAGAATTACAAGAGATAATTGCATTTAAAGTCAGTGTAATCTGCTTGTATAGACCCTTGTGTATTCAAATTACTGTAGAATAGTTCTGCTCTATTTCCATAGAAAATAATGTTCTATGGATGCCTCATAGATTCTTAGCCTATGACACCAATGTCACGTCTTTTTTAATATACTGTAAAGAGATCTGCATATGTGACTTTCATATATATAATTTTCCATTAAAAGGCTGTATCATTAAGGGTGGGTGGGAATAGTAGAATATTGAATAATAATGAAATAGTATTCTGAGATATTTCTTCATTTTCTGGCTATTTTTAACTGGTAAAATTTACTTGGATGGAAAGCAGTTTTCTATACTGTGCATTCAGTTAAACCCTCATGAGGTATGTCCTAGCATTCCTTAATAAAATTCATGTTAAAATGTTATTGAGTTCATCTGGTTTCCAGGATGTGGTCTTCAGTTGCACATTGGCAAGCCTGACTAAAACACAATTATTTTTTTGCATCTGTTGATATCTTTCTCTAACCTGAATTAGTAAGTGCTGTTGAGGACAGGAACTGAATTTTTACTCTATCCATTACCTGCCACAGTTGGAGCTCGTGGGAAGGGAACAGATGCTTTTGAGCCTTAGCAGAAGGCTCAAAAGCATATAACATGCTAACAGGATGTTATGTGAATTGTGCTAGGGTTAGTTCATAGAATCACAGAATGATGGAAATGTTTTGGTTGAAAGAGGCCTTTAGAGTTCCCCTTACAACTCTACCCCTCTGCAGTGAACAGGGACATCCTCAACTAGATCAAATTGCTCGGAGCTCTGTCCGAGCCTGGCCTTGAATATTGCCAGGGATGGGGCATCCACTACCTCTCTGGGCAATCCAGTGTTTCACCACCCTCATCATAGGAAATTTCTTCCTTATATCTAGCCTGAATGTGTCCTTTAGGTTAGAACAAATAGCCCTTGTCCTATCAGTGCAGGATGTGCTAAAGTCTCGTTTCATTTTTCTTATATGCCTTCTACCATGGGGGAGGAAGAAGAGAAAACTTTGGCATGAGGCTCACTGCGACTTTGCCTCCATATGACCTTCTTTTCCCCAGCCATTACACGAGCCTTCACCAGATATTAATCTTCAGTTTTCTTGTTTTCACAGCCGTTGCAGGCCTCCCCCATCTGTCCATACCCACCGTAGATGAACCATGGCAGGACTGAGCAGCTAGTACCCATGAAAGAATATTTCCAGGTCACAAATAACCAACTACTCCATACCTTGTTGCCTCGTTCATCCTTTTCTCCTCTTGGGACCCAGAAGCCTGGGAAGGGGGAAGCCTTTTTGGTGCTTGTTCATTCCTTGCGTCAGCAGCATCTGGGTTGTTTCAGGAGCTCAGCAGATTGCTGTGCTACAGCTTAGGAAATGATTGTAAGATGTCTGTGCTGGTTTATTTCCTGTGTGTCATTTCCTGTGATATTTCTACAGAATAGCCCTTTCTGTTGCACAGACATAAATCACCTGTGCCATAATGATTCCATAGAAAATGGAGCAGTGTGTTACCCACGCAGTGAGGCTGTAGTGCTGTCTACTAATGCTATTAAATATACTTTATATAGTGGTAGATTTCTGGAAAATCAAGAGTGAGTTCCTGTGGGAGTAACAAAATAACAAATTTATGGACATTTGTGTCTTATTTTGTGATAACTCTATAAGTATTTCTGGATTTTGAAATGCTTTTGGAACAAGTTGAATTTTTAGCTAATGTACATATTCTCTAGCTTTACATGCTGTCATTTCTTTGCTGTTGCTTTTGTCCTCACCAGAATATTTTTCACTTCTTCTTAATAAAATGTGAAATTAGATCAAAGTATTAGCAAATAGCACAGGATTGGCTGTATACCCAGCATCTCAGACTCAGTATTTATCCAGACTATATATAGCTGATTGATTAAAGTGGTTTCAGGTTTTGTGCAAGTCAAAAAGCTATTTATGTGTGTTGGAATAAAAGACATAGTGTTGAACAAAGTTTTGATTATTCCCAGAAGTTGGAAATAAAAAGGTATTTGATTTCCAAGACTTCTGTAGAATCAGTAAAGAAAGATGTATAGTAAAATCCAGGAGATGAAGGGTGGGTTTCCTAAGTTCCTTGGACTTCATGGAGAAAAACAGAGAGAAGGACAATATTTTAAAAATTAATATATTGTGAGACCAGAAGTGATCACTGTGGTAGTCTAGTTTGATTTCCTGAACAACACAGATTGTGTGACCAATTTTTTTTCTTTCTAAAGAAACATTAGTTCCTATATTTTTATTTTAAAAAAAGACTTCAGTCCTTGATAGATTGCTTCATGACTGCTGTGTTTCTGCAATTCCCCCCAAAACTTGTTTCTGCTGCTGTTGGTCGGTGCTGGAGGCTGGCTCTCTTAACTGGACCATTGAGCCTGGCCCACTCTGTCCCCTGCCAAGTTCACAAGCAGAATGTGATGAAATAAGCAATATATGGTACTTTACCAGCTTCTGCTCTTCTGCATGTGTTTTGACAGACAATGCACCCCATGAAATCCTTTCCTGCTGAAATAATTATGCAGCCTATAAGAGAAGATACAGCAGTGGTGCTTAGGGGAGCTGAGCCCTGTCCCCACCTTGCCACCATTCTGCCTGGAGAAACTCTCTTGTCCATGCACCTCTCTCTCTTGTCCTTGTCTTTCCCCTTGCCTTTGACTGGGGATAATGACACCAGCACAACACTTCTGGGTTGGTAAATGAAAACTCCCCTTTGTTATGATAATATGCCCTGTGTGATTGTTTGGATGTACTTTGCCAGGCAGTAGCAGGTGGCATTCTGCAGTAAATAGCCTGATTTTTTAACGGGTTTCCATAGCAGAAAACTGTAATAATTTCCCTAGACAAAGTCTTGGCATCGCTGAACACTGTGAGTGGGGATTTTACCATGACCAAAGCGATCTGGGTCAGCACTCATCCACTGAATTTTTGTTCTTTCTCCCTCTGACCTTGGCAACTTTGAAGAAGATTTGCCCTCCTGGGACAGAGATGCCAATCTGACTGTATTGCTGAGTGTTTCCTCCTGCAACAAGTGGTTGGGGTTATTAACAGTCCAGGTCAGAACCATTTCATTGGTTAAAATGTTGTGAAATTTTAATACTGAGGTTTTATAACTGAAAGGATTTGGAAACTTCAGTTACAGAGTCACTGCTTCTGTCTAGACTGTGGAAAGAAAAGAGTGAGTGTTAGGCTGTGAAGTGGTAGCTTAGTTTTTGGCAAGAAGTAACAAAATGTCCTAAGAAAACTGTCTTTGTCATGAAGATCAGTTCATATATAAATGCACAACTGTACTGTCAGCTAGCGGATGTTCATTCCAAAAACTTCTACCAGGAGTGTATGGAAAATTTATACTGTGGGTTTTCCCAAATGTAGTGTAAATTTGAGAAGGCTATTTTAAAGCAAATACAATATTAAAAAGTTTCAAAGCCATTAGTTTTAAACTGTGCATTATTTATATGGAAAACATTGCTTTTGCCTATTTCATGTAAAAATTAATCCAACCTGCTGACACTTGAAACAATCATTTTTTGTTTCAATTTGGCACAGAGAGTTACTGGAAGCTTTTAGCACCATTGTAAGGGATAATGAGGTCATTTTCCTCCCACATTGCTATTTTTTGCTAATTTGTCTGTATATGTAACCTTCCTAAAGTTGCTTGGCCTTAGCTGTCCTTATGCTTAGAAAGCTTTCCATGACATTTATACAAAAGTTTCCTCAGTGAAAATCAAGCTGATTTATTTCTCATGTATTCTTGATGAGGCTGACCAACAGATGATCCAAAATCTTTATACAAGCCTTTTGTACACTGAAAGAATATTGTGCATTTCATTTTTGTTCTGTTTTTCCAAAGAGGTTTGTCCTTCCTTTTTTATCTCTTCAAAGTGTCTTATGTCTTGTTTTTAACTAAATGGACAAAGTAATTCTGTAAAAGTGCTAACAATATTGATGAAAGAATTATTGCATTTGAACATTCTAACAAAAGAAAGAATATTTTAGTTTAAAAATTGCTGACTCATACTTTTCAGTGGCTGAAAATTGTGGTGTTCTTCCTACTTTTCTTATGTGTACCTGAAAAAAATGTACTAAAAGGGAAAAAAACCTAACAACACAAAAATTACGATTTACATGAGGAGAAGAAATGTAAATCAATTGCTACTTATTTAAGGAAACTGATCCACTCTCAAAGCTCATTATTTTTTTCCATACTTGCTGTCACCATTGTGTTTTATTCTGTGACTTATTTTTAAGGCATGCTTTTTAGCCAAATAGAAAAATGTGGACTTTGTTTTGCTTCACAGTTGCACCAATGTGAAAAACACAGGATTGGAGCTGTTGTTTTTCTGGAAAAGATCAAGAATGTGCCACATGTTTGGAGGACCTTATCACCTAAAATCAGCAATTTAATGTGTAAATACACAGTGGGGATATTGCTGGCTAAAGAAAGGAAGATGGTAAATGAATGAAGTTGCAAGAAGTTGTAATACACTATCTGTTTAATTGGATGATGAGGCTTACATTTCTGTACCAGACTTCTACAAATCAAATCTCCCACCTTGCACTTTGGAGGAGGAGGAGACTGTGGCTTTTGGAGGTTGTGCTGCTGTAGAGTTGCCACACGAAAATGCATTTGGTTGGTTTTGGTTAAGATAATAAATGAGAGTGTTTGGAGACAGGCTGTGCAGTATCGGGTGTGTCGGGGAGCAGCAGTGGCCCCGGGTGGGGTTCCTGTTGGAGATGCAGCCGGTGCCAGGGCCTGCCTGGGTCACCAGATAGCAGCCAGGAGCCATTGGAGCATCTGCAGGAAAGGGGTTCCCTCCCAGCTTTGCCCCTCTGGAGCTGGCATCTGTTGGAGTGCCTGTTGGAGGGGCTGGGCTGGTGGGAAGATAGCTCTCTTTGGAAAGTGGGGTGCCCAAATACATGCAGAGTTGTCTTTTGAGTGAGGTACTCTTAATGTCCTTAGCAAAGGCTGTGGCCTTCTCCCAAGTTCAAATCTTCGAAATGGTTGCAGAAGGGTCTGGTGCAAGGAGTGCAGGCAGGGCAGGCAGGCAGCACCTTGCTCTGTTCCTCTATATGACGCACTTGCATGATGGTTTGCATCACCTCCAGAGTTCCTCTGCTTCTCTCTGCTGGTGGTTAGGACATGTTTGTACTTGCCCTCTCTATTTTCAGGGTGACAAGCACCCATCAGCTTGTATCGTGGGTGCATTTAGCCTAGGAGACTTTCTGAAGTGGGGAGGCAGCTATCTACAAATGACTGTGGCAGGGGAAAACTGATATTGACTTATTGTCTGATTTCAGAGCATCAGTGCTACTCCCATGATAAAGGGTTTCTATTCATGCTGCATTTTGTTTATTTAATAAACTGTTAGAGTGGAAGAAAACCTAGCTGTTCAAAGACTGCTCCAAGCTAGTCTTGATGCCATGGCACAGGTGGAATAAAGAAATGGAACAGAAGCCAAAGTTCCACTAGTTGCGGTGGGCAGAGGAACTTGGAAGCCCAAGGATGTGAGTGGGAGAAAGCAGGATAAACCTACAGGATGGCAGCACAGCCATCTGTCTGTCTCACAGGCATGGACCCAGGACATCCTCAGCTCTCCTGGTCTGGGAGATTGGTAGCAGGCAGCTGTAGCAGACAGCGTTGTCCATCTCCTAAGGGCCAGGTCACACAAACTGGGGGAGTGATGCAGTGAGAAAAGGGAGTGGAGGGAGCGAGGCAGGTGTGATGGCTGGGCACGTGTGACAGAGCAGCTCCCCTTTGACAGAATCTGACCCCACTTGCAGCTCATGTTCCTGAGCATCCAGCTTCAAAATAGTCCCTGCAGTAGAAAGCCACTCCAGGTGAAGCAAGTGGGGCATGACCTGACCTGCCTCTCATGGATAACTGGATGGGTTTTGGGGACTCGTTATTGGGCTGCAGTCAGAGCAGGAACAGGTGGCTGGGGAGTGGAGTGTATAGCAGTAGTTGTGAAGCAGATAAAATTTGTGATGTTGGTGTGAGAATAATGGAAGGTAGGAAGAGGAGAAGTGATGGGAAAAAATAGCTAGAAAAAGAATATGGGAAGCACAGGAAACAAAATAAATACACGGTGTAGTTTATGTTCTATAATTACTTGATGAGAAAAAGGTAACTGAGATTTGTCTCTGAATGAGAGACAACTCTTGTATGTAATTTAGGCAGCTTGATGGCACCCCCTTGTTGTAACATACCTACCTGAATTGCTACAGCAGGTTATGTCCATGAGGTATAGAAGCTATTTGAATTTTCAATTAGGCTTTTCCTTACAGAAAGGTAGCTTTTGTGTAGTAATGCCTGTATGCAGATGTTTCTTATCTTCTTGGAAAAGGAAGTAGCAAACTTATTTCAAGGCAGACAGGATGCACTTATCTGGTGCAGTCCTTTCTTCAATTACTGCAATATGTGCAGCTTGTCACTAAAGAGGAAAGGCTGATTTTCAGAAAAAATGTAGCAGTTGAAACTGTCAATGAGTTGTTTGGATTAAAAAAAACAAACCTGAAACAACCACTAGATTGTATCTCATATTTTCATGGCAAGAGAGGAGGTATGTGCATGTTCCGACTGCAGGAAGAGAACAGTTAATATGAGCACCCCGCTATCTCTGACACTTACTGAAAAGGAGGTGGATTGGTCCCTGAAATGCCTGGGTCATTCCACTAACTGCAGCAGGAGCTTGGAGTACTGGTTAATTTACTAAGTTAGCTCTGATCAGAGAATTTGAATCCCACCCTCTCCTTGCCTGTGGCTGTAGGTGCCCAGCACACAAGAGCCATCTGCTGGGTGTCCAGGCAGTGCTTTTCCAAGGTTTGGATTGTGTGGCAGAGCTGCTGTCTCTTGAGTAGGAGTGAATACTGGCTCTTGTGCACTATTTAGTTGCTGCACAGATGGAGTCAAAATGTCATCTCAGGCTGACTTCTCCCATGGTTGTTTATGGCTTGTAGCAGTTTCAGGAAACACTGCACTACTAATGTTGCTGAAATTCTTGGATAATGCCATTTCCGTCACTTCAGAAGCCATTGTTCTGGTGTGTGAAGGGCTGCAAAGCATTTGTCTGATGCAGGGACAGCACTGAAATGTTCTAAGATGTAGTGGATTTGGGGTTTTTTAAGCGTCGGTTTCTTGTGATGTTTTTGCTTTGTGATCTGTCACTCTGTACTTGTTACATGGCTTAACCAGTAGAGTTTAATCAAAGCTTTTGGTTAACAGAGATTTTTTTTTTCCTTAAGAAGTTTGAAAATGGCCAAGGTGTTATCTTCCAATGGGTTGTTTTTATAGACCACAGCAGCTTGTTGATGTGTTAGCAGCAAACATGTCTGCACATAGTGTCAAGAACCTGAAGATTAGAACAGATCCAGAAAGTTCATACATTTGTGGTGGCCTCAGAAGAGGAAATCTCTCACTTTTTTAATTGCAGAAAACTCATCTAGTATTATTATGCATTGCCTTTCTGCAAGTTATTCTCAGTAGCAATACAATTATCAACATTCAAAGTGTTAGCAAAAACCTTCCCCCAGCATTCCTGTGAAGTTGTGAATCACACTTCTGCTGAGATGCCTCTTGATAGACTGCATGAACTATTGTAGTTAGAGATATTTAAGATGAATTATCGTAGGAATGTGAACACAGTGTAAATTATGAGTTATATTTTATTTGCAGAATATATTATGTCTAGTGAACTAATGCTGTCACACAGAAGGGCTTACCTGTTGTATTTACAAGAGATGGTCTTGTCCAGTAATCTGGCTGGACTTGCAAGACCTGCTTGTTAATCGAACTGTTTTAACAATCCCTTCCAGGCAGATTAAGTAATATTCTTTTCATTTGATGTTGGAGAAGGTTAATGTAATCAAAGAGGCAAACCAGTGGTATTGAATTTGGTATTTGAAGGCAGGAGCTGCTTCCTTCATAGGCTGGATTTTTAGCAAGTCATTATTATTTCATTTGTGTTTACCACTTTTGTATGGTTTCTCAAATCTAAGTCCTTTAAAGTGAAATGAATCTGAACCCAGAATGTAGGTAGGACAGTGATATTTTCTCATTTGCCTGCCCAGAGGTGGCTGTGTGCAAGGCTGCCTCCGCTGCCTGCTGCGGCTGCGTATTTGAGCACGCATTTGAGCACTGGATGTTTCTTCTGAATTGTTTGGAAACTGACAAGGACATCATGAGTCTGAACAGATGACGTGGCTTTATAATTTACTTCTGTGAAATACTGATCAAAGTGATAGCTTAAACTGTTGCAGGATGTGTCTGTCTTTCTCCCTACCTCCTAAGATCCTAGAGCAGGATTCAATGATGTATTGTGATGTATTTGGTTGGTTGAGGTAGTGAGTCTTCAGGTCTTGTTTTTCACAGACTGTCTGGTTTATAGTGCAGTTCCCAGGATGTTTTTGTGTAGCTTGCATAGAAGCCTGGGTGGGCTGCTGGGCCACCCCCATGGTGCAAGAAGTGCTGGAGGGGTTCCGGGGTATAGAGGAGCAGTCCTGGCCTCAGAGTGGTCTGACAGCTTCTCCCTTGCATTTTGCTGCAGTCAGGAGTTGGACGTCTGCTACTGTGGCCATGTTGCTTCTAGGCCCACCCTGGGGAAGTCTGCACTGTGCCAGCAGCTTCTGCTTTCCTTTCCAAAAGCCAGCTCTTCAGTTCAGGTATTTGTGCAATTGTGGCTGTGGCTGTGCCCGATGTTCAGCTGGTGACCATCCTTGGCTTGGAGGTTGCTGCCTGTTGCCTGAATTGGCCTGGCTCCTGGCCCCTGGGAACCGTGGTCCTCCTGCTGTGGGGCTGCCCAGTCAGACTGCAGAGGAACAGAGAGGAGGAGGGACGGGGAACAGCACGAAGCATCTTTGTTTAGAGACATCTAAGTTTCAATGGAAATTGGACTTGAACGTTGTTGCACACATAATTAAGGGATGAATAAAAAGTACAGTTTTTTCTTAGTGGCGTAGCTTGTGATGCTGCCAGAGGTGAACATGGCCTCCTGTTACCAAAGGGAACACATAGCAGGAGCACAGCTGTGTGGTCCCATGGGAGCAGCAGGTGAGTGCTGTGCCAGTCACAGGGCTTGGTGCCACCAAGGGCCTGAGGTTCAGCTGACTGTGTGTCTCAGCTGGCTCCCAGGTCACACCCACAGTCCCTTTTCTCTTCATTTCCTCTGTCTCCTCATTGGTTCTTCCTCTTTCTCAAGTGTGTGAGCAGAGGTGTTTGTTTTAGTGATTGGTCATTTTTATTTGCAGGCAATGGGCAAGATGCTGTTGCCCTTTCTGTGGACTGTCTCAAAAGTCAGGTTCAGGCAGTGTGTTCTTCTAGCCCTGCTTGGGAGGGGGGAACCTCAATCTGTACTTAGTACCCTTTGATTAGACAATGCCACCACCTTCACTGATCAGCACAAGGCTTGACTGGTGGGCTGCATCCCCACACCAACCAGGGAAAATGGCAATTCCACCCCAGCACAGAATACGCTGTTTTCTTTCATATATTATTTGTACTTCATAGGTCTTTCTCCTGTTCTGCACCATGCTGTTTTGTTGTCATGCTTTCTTCTGACTTAGTCAAATGTTTATGTGTAAGACTTGATTAGTTAAAGCACTCAGGCGAAATTAACTGAAGTAGAGCTTGCCTTTTCCAATGGCAAAACAAATCAAAGGCAGTTTGAGTGGATCCAGTGTTTATCTTGCTCACAAGTGAAGGGTCAGATTAATACTTGGCACATTGTTTTGGTTTTCTTTCCTTAGTGGTTTTGGATGCGTCAAATGCCTTAATATACAGCAGGCACCATCAAAAGCTAGCCAGATCAGTTGAGTGATTTCAGGAACAAGTTTCCAGAAGACTGTGGATCACCTTTAGATGCTTGCTGTATGTATTCAACACACATTTTTCCAGTGTTTTTCACTTGGCAGCTGGGCATGTATTTTGCCTCTGATTCACTCTGCAATCTGGCTGCTTAAAGGAGGGCATCTAACTGGCAACACTACCTCTGTTATCATGTTACCTCTGTTATCATTGCTGCTCATTAACTCTCAGTAGCACTAATTGTTGTCTTCTAGTATTTTGTGGTGGGTAATGCTACCTGTCAGCCCAGTCTGCCTTAAAGCAGAGCACCCCAGCTTCTTCCCTCCCCTGCACATAAGCAAGACAAGAACCAACCCCATCCCAAGGTGGGGAGCAGGGGTCCCTGCAAGGTAGGCATGAGGGGATTTTCTCCCTGCAAAGGTTGTGGCAGGTCTTCAGCTGAAGGCCGTGTAGCCTTGTGCCTACATGCTCCCCTTCAGTCTTTCTGGGCTTTCCTCAGCCCACCAGGGCAGCCCCAGGCCCAGGGTGAGCCAGGAGGACATGTTACCTCTGGTAAGAAATTGGTAGTATGTGTGGTTTTTTAAAATATGAAAAAAAGAATTGCAGTGGGACAAATCAGTTTGGAAACTGCCCTGGCTATAAATGTGCTCCTACGTCTCTGTTGCCTGTACTGTGTCCATTTCTCGTGTCTTTTTCATATGAAAGTAACAGACTGCATTTTTATTTCACCAATTTATTTCAATCTTTGGAAGAACAGAGATCTCTAGCTTTTTTTTTTCCTTTTTCACTTAAGAATTCAGTGGAACAATGTTTTTGTGAAACTGATCATGAACCAAGCTGAGCATTTACCTGCAAACATCAGAGGTTTCTGGTCCCTGTGCCTGTTGCAGGCTCAGTATCTGCGTGGACATGGATTATTGGTTAGGGTCCTGCAGAGACCAATGAGCCACTGGGGATGCAGCCAGCACTGCTGCTCGGTCTTGGCGTGACATAGCTGTGCCCTGTGCCACCAGGGTCTCAGGGCTTCACTGCTGGGATGAACCCTGAGAAAGGGCAAACCACCTGGGGCTGGTCAGGTCAGACCCTTAAAAACTCAGGGGGTGGTCTAGGCTGTAAATTTTAGTTAATAAACACTCTGCTTTAGTGGTTGAACAATGTGCGAGACCTTTAAAAACCTTTATTTGCCATCCCAGTTGTGCTACAAGTCAGTGTCACCTTTCTGTTTTTATTTTCTTCTCTTTCATCCTCAGATTATTCCTGCAAACAAAGAGGAAATAATTCTGACAATCCTTTGTCAAAGGTAGCTAATAAAACAATGGAAGGATGTAGGCTGAAGCATAAATGGGATATTGTGGCAGATGTAGATGATTATTAACCAGCCAATGTTTCCGCAAGGAATTCTAATCATAAACACAGCATGGAGTGAATCTGGGTGTATTAATAGCAGAGGTTTTATGGAAAATCAGAATGTGGGCTTTTTTTTAAACATTCAATTTCCTGCTTTAATTGATAGAGTATGAAGCTTTCATGCAAATAATTTGGAAAAGATTATTTTGTATCTGTGACATTAAGTACATGATACAGGCCAGGAACAACATGTTGTAGAAGGATCTCTTGAAAAGGATTCTTACAGTGATGCTTTTTTAGAGATGTGACTAATGACAGATGCTAAAGTCAGTGATGTAAAAAAGCCAAGTGTCTGGGGTAGAGGAGTATCTATTTGTGTCTATGTAGCCTATGTTTTAATGAAAAACAAAGATAACAGAGTTCGTTATGCTGCAAAACTTGTGGGCTATGCTTCCAGTTGTATTGAATGTCCTCTCAGTTTCAGTTTCATATTGTCCTGTGTTAGGTTTTGAGAACTAAAATGCTAGGTTTGTACTGTAATCACTGGTTTAGAGTTGAAATACTTTAAATGTACGCCTTTCTTTCTGCAGTTCTGCTACAAGTTTGGTCCATCGCTCTCCTTTTCTGAATTTCTGAGGAGATAATAAAAAGGTCAAACAGAAATCACCCAAGTAGAGTGATGAAAACTCTTCTTGACATGCTATACCTCAGTTCTGCAAATACTGAGTTCCAATACCATTTGCAAGCGTCAACAGTCTATTTGTTTACAGCAGCTGATATTTTTGAAGTGTAGAGCGTTGCTTACTGTGGGATAGAAAATGCTGGGAAAGGAAATCTCACTATGCTGTTATAATACATTAAAAACACAATATAATTGTCAATGCGTGTGGTTTTTTAATAATAATACTCTGCCAGTATCAGCCAATATATTTCAGAAATTTTGTGACAGGAGGGCCCGAGATTAGAACTTGAAAATAAGGGAAAATAGCAGAAGTTTAATTAAAAAATATGGACAAGAACCAGTTTATCCACTGGCCATCCCCAGCTCTCCAGGAAAATGGTATAAATTGTAAAACCAAAGGGGAACAGCAGGATTGACCTCGTGGATGTTCCTCTTGCTGCAGCGTGTATTTTCTGCAGGAGCACCATCAGGTCTGTCCACAGCAAAGCATTGTACTTACTGCACGTGGTCTCTTATAGCTTTTGAGTCTGTTTTCTGGTGGCTAATTGAAAAAAAAAAAAAAAAAAAGTAATTATTCTTGATCTTTTCAAGAGCACCCCTTGAAAAGGGTGCTTTCTTTTTTTTCTTATTTTTCTCCAACTCCCAAAACTGTTTCTGTCCTAAAGAAATCTGCTTAAATTGAGCAGTAGGTGCCAAGTGAAATCATTCAATTATTGCCACTTTTGGTCCTTCCTTTGAATAAACAGAGCCTTCCTGACGGCAGGGCAGTTCCTCAGGAATTCCTTTATGGTGAATTAAGCAGAGCAGTGATGAATAACTGGGAGCAAAGGACAGTCTGAGCAGCAAACCGAATTGATTATCTTGAGTCCTCAGCTAACTACTTCAGGGCAATTTTGGATGGGACCGATATCCCCTAAGGCTTAGGTGGAGCCTAATCTCTCCGCAGGGACCTGCTGTTGTTAATGTGTCCTGCCCTGTTATCTGCCCTGCCTGTGTGCAGCTGGGGAGGGCCAGAGCTGTGTCATGAATTAAGGATTTACAGGAAAG
This sequence comes from Passer domesticus, assembly GCF_036417665.1. Taxonomy (NCBI): domain Eukaryota; kingdom Metazoa; phylum Chordata; class Aves; order Passeriformes; family Passeridae; genus Passer; species Passer domesticus. The sequence continues at coordinate 59,916,210 of NC_087476.1, forward strand.
ACCAGGAGCTGGCGTCTTTGCTCATGAACCCCTGGTGCACGTGGGGTGGTGGTGGCGGGACATTCCTGTGGCACACCCAGCCCTTTGTCACCCTCTGGCTGCCTCTTCCAGCAGGCACCGGCTTTGCCACCCAGCCATTCCCTACCCAGGTGCCTGGGAGGTCCAACCTGCCCATTCCTTCAGCTACTCCTGTGCCCCAGCGCAGAGCATGCACCTACCAGGGGGGCAGCCACACTATTTCCCCATCCTGCTGTGCTGCTCTGGGAGAGATTAAAGCTTCTGTCAAAAAAACTAGAAAGGGCCTTTACCAGTATTGTCTGTCTACAGCAAACCTGTGACCTGTTATGTCTTGTTATAGGAGAGAACAAAGCATCATAGCATGGGCTGGTTTTAAGTGCACTTTACTTGGTAACAGCCTAATGTGCTCCCTACCATCTTGAGAGACTTGTCATTCCAGCAGTCCTTTCTTTTATTCTTTTCTTTAACTTATTCTGGCTACTGAGGCAATCATTGTAACAGCAGAACATCAAACCAGTCTGTAGGAGTGTAGAGTATGATCTCCCCCCACTGTGTCCTGTAAAAACCAGCATCCAGTCTGATCACTGTCTTGAAAGGCTAAGGTGAATCAGAAATTGTTTACTGCACACATTTTTTTTTTCTTCCACTGTCCTTCTGAATGGCTTTCTCTAGATTAATTTATAATGCCACCCATTATTATCTATCTGATTACATTTGAAGAGGCTCTGCATGTAACATTGAGTGCTTTTCCCTGATGAACACATTGGGGACGTGATTGAAGATAGAATTGAGGGCATGGGTTGTGGAACTTAGGATGAGAGCAGGAGAGAGTGATGATTTCAGCTGTTCCTGTTTGCACTGCCAACTCACTGTCTTGCTAAAAAGCTACTCCAGAACTGTCTTGTATTTTCAGAGTTAAGCTGATTATAAAATATAGTAAAGCTGTGGCCTCTCCAGGAAGCTATACACACTTACTGTGAAATAAGCTTCAAAATGGATTTAGGGAGCATCCCCACTGTTGCTTTCCAAGGAGGATAGACTTGGATGGGTACATCTTGCTTCCTGTGCCACTAGAGCAGAGCAGCACTGGAAGTGGCAGCAGCTGGGGATGTTTCCAGGCAGTGGCAGCAGCCTCTTTCTTACATTTCTCTGAAAGAAGAAAATTCAAAGGGTACCAAGCTTCGAGAGTAACCTGAGCTCACAAGCATTAATCAGAAATGCACCTCAGGTATACAGATATACAGAAATACAGTGCCTGCTGTAGAATGATTTTGTTGCTTGATTATTTATTTTTCAAAATTTTGTTTCTGGGGGAAAGAGGAGTAGCAGTGGATGGACAATATGCAGGACTCAGCAGTTAAAGCTTCTCTGTTCCTCAGCTCACTGGTAGCAGACTGGCATGCACCATTTGGATTTGGTCTGGATTTTCAACCTTTTGAAGGCAATTTCTGCTTCCAGTGGCAAGTCCCAAGACAGCCAGCAAAGATAGCTGAAAGGGTTACTTTTCTCTTGGAGGACAAAGGAAGGGAAAGGATTGTGGGAAGCTGTATTTCATTATCTTGGATATATTGAACAGAAGTAAATTGTGACACTGGCCTCTGCCTGCTTCTGGGATTAAGTTCTCAAAAATATTCTCTGGGGCAGTATCCTTCCTTCCAGTAAATATTTTACTAGATGCATCTTCATCAGAATTAAACAAGGAACTACTCCGCTGTAGATGGCACATACTTAATGTGGAATCTGTGCTTCTTGTTCATTCAGATTGTGCAGAAATGGTAGATAATGTGTGGAGTAAAAGGGGAAATACTAGGCGGCAAATAAATTTCATAGACTGTCCAAATCCATTTTTTTTGCCTTGTCATGTCCTTATACATCAAGTCAGTCTGATGTAGATTTCAGGTTGCCTGGTACAGAGGTCACACATGGAAGAGTTTGTCACATGCTAAATTTTGTATTCAGTTTCTTTGCTTCTTAGCACTATTTGTTAGAGAAACTTATAAAAGGAGCATGGGAAGCTTGGCTGGGCTCTGGCCAAGGAGTTGCAGCTGGTCTCCTAATTAAAGAAAAAGAAAATGATATATAGGCCTATGGGGATCTGTCAGTTGCAGATTTATTGGGCAGGATGGAAGGGACTTAAAGCTATCACCTCCACTCTGTCAGCCCCTCCCCACACAGTGCACGTGCACAGCCTTGCAAAAATCATCATCTGGAGCACTCTTACCTCCATGCTCCCTGCTTCCTTCCCCGTTTGCAGCTCCTCCAAGTTAATGGATGCTAAATGCATGCAATGGATGCATCCTTTCCACAATGGAAATAATGTGCAAGATAAATCTATCCATATCAAAATAAGGGATTCTGCAGGTTAGGGTTGTTAAGTGATAGTCTGACAACGTTTGCTGTCTCCTAGTCCTTCTCAGACATCAGTAAGGAAAAATGCATCAAAACTGCTATTGATGAAAAGGGAGAAGCTGCAGCTTCAACCAGTTAGTTGGAATACTGAAAAATATTTTTTAAAAAATGAAAAGTTTTCAAAACTGATTTTTAAAATTGTTCAACTGGCAACTAATTCTTGCCAAATTTGGGTCCCCAGTTCTTGGGACATTGCCTGGAGAGGATTAGGAAGAGGAACCAGTTCATCCTAAGAGTCTCTTCACTCTTCTCTTGAAAAACTTCCCACGTGATCTTTGTTATTGGGGAAAAAAAAGGCAGAAGGGGCAGAACCTTACGAACAAAGATGACAAAAACCTGCTTGTCATTCATTTGTGCAGCTGATATGCTTTAGTTGCCATTCTTTGGACTTCTTCATGATTTTGCCCTCCCTGAATAGTCCTGAACTATTCCACAGGGACTGCAGGCAGAGGTCCACAGAGAAGGCACAGGTTTTATACTAGTTACCTAATAATCTCACAAGGGTAGGAACACAGCTTGTCCCAGGCTAATCTGAAGAAAATTCATAGCTGGAAGTGAAATCCTGGCTCTGCAGGAAGTGATCTCATGCCAACTTTGGTCTAGTTGGGATTTCACCTTCAGGAATGTGAAAGAAAATGGGAAAAAAAAAGTGCTTTTTGAAGGGAGTAAGTGTGAGTTAAGCCTTAAGCAGTAGTTCAAGGTGCAGGACCTCAGTGGGATAAAGATGTGTTAAAAGTTAAGCTTGAGCTTAAAATGCTTTTCTAGTATTTTTTGCATGTAGAAACCCGAGTGTCCGGTTGTGTACTGTGGCTGCAGTATTTTGCAGTGTGTGCACCACCCTAACATGTTTCTCAAAGCTGGCAGGACTATTGCATGTTGTGTCGTTCTTCATTTCATGACACTGTTGATGCAAACCAGGACAGGAAGCTGTCTGGAATAATGATACATCACTTATTTCTGTTTACTTTTTTTACCTTTTCTCCTTGCTTACTGGAAGTTAGAAGACATTAAAGCAAAAAAGTAAGAACATAGAAGTGGATAAATGCTTCCCTTTTGCAAGAAACTGTACATGTTTTCTTTCGTCTTCTGTATAATGTAACTCTTAAAACCAAAAAATAATAAAAAGATAAAAATAGCATTAAAAATTGTTTTATAGGTAGTTTCCTTTTTGACCTTGCTGCCTGACTGTGCTTATAAGGGAAGCTGGTTAAGAGATCTCAAGAGTTGCAGCTTCCTGGGATTGTCTGTCAGAGGAATGAAGAGCAAAAGAATAACTTTCCATCATGAAGTATGTACTACTATATTTTTGAGTGTCCTTAAAAGACTTTTCTTTGGACATAATCAAGTGTATTCAAGGCCCCAAGAGGTCAGACCAACAAATAGATATCAATCCTTAAGTTGTCTGGGTTTTTAAATGAAAGTCAGCAGTTGACCTCGGTAACATTTCCTGTGTTAAATACTGGCATGCTTTTTGGTGCTGTTTTGCTATTTGGGTTATTTACATTGGGAAGCAGAGTGACCTTTAGAATTAAGTATTTCTTTTAAGAAGAATTGTTCCTTTATGGTGAATATATAAAGTCCTCCCTTCAGCAAGCAGCTGGGATCCAGCAGCAGGAGGCAGTAGGATTGATCTTCTACTTTTCCTTAACATCTCAGTCCACTTTTCAACTATGACTTTACTGAGACAGCGCTGTCTTGATTTATCTGAGGGCCAGGATAAAAGCATTTCCTTCAATGACCTTGAATTTCTTCAGATTCCTCCATCTGCTGTTTCAGGCTTGATGCACTTGTCTTCCCAGCAAAAACAGAGCCCAGCCTCTGACTGGCTTTGCTAAATAGTCTCTGTTTGCAGTCCTGGCAGCTCAAATGCTTTGCTCCAAGAGCTGTACATGGATGGAGGGCAATTATGTTCAGTAATTTTCAACAATGTTTTTATTTCCTTAGTTTTGGCAAGTTCATTGTCATGTAAAAGCTCGTGTACGTGCTTCGCTGAAAACGAAATTGGTTCCTAGGGTATCGAGATGGAGCCCTTGAATGTTCTTTTCTTTGCTCCTGTGGTATCTCAGCTGTATTTGAGTAGTTAGCTGCATTTGAAGATGTTTGTTTTCAACTAGAAAGTTAATTTGCAAGTAGTAGTGCCACGAATTCATCACTTCCCTTGCTGTATGAATGGACATAAAGAGACTGTACCCTGCCCTTGGGGGTTGTGTGCAATCTTCCCTTCTGTTTTCAAAATTGTGTTTATTCTCTTCTGGAAAAATGACAGCAATAAAAATTAGTCTACTTTTCAAATGGATATAAGATACCTCAGAGTTAAGTGGTGTTGCATATAATGGCCCCTGTGAGAGGAACAGCCGTGGAAAATGAGGGGTTTGGGGTTTCCTCCTCATGCCATGCCTGTGCAAGGAGGCCCTTGTCTGAGTGCAGCTATTGTACAAACATGAAGCAGTAAATGGCATTTTGTCTGATTCTTATTATGCATTCTCATTACCTTCATGTGTGGCCTGGGAGGGAAGTGGGAAGGGAGGGCAGAACAAACCAGCCCACTTCCCTCCCTGGTGGTAAACCAGTGTTTTAAATGTGAACTGATTTGGGATAGGAGAAAAACAGACCAGCATCTGGTGTGTCTGACTGCAGGCTTTTGCTGTGCTCAAATCCTGTATTTTTGTGGAAACTGAGCTTCCTCAGCATGGGAGGAGGGTTTAGACTGACTTGTGCTGCCATCCTAAGAGTCACCTATGTGTGGTAGTTGTGAGTGTGTTAAACTCATTTTGTACTGGGTACAAGTTCTCTTCCTAGAGCTGCGTTGGTTCTCCAGGGTTATTCACCACACTAAATTTTGTTTTGCAACTTAGAAGCTGTCATAGTTATCTTTTTTGCACATCAGTAAGTCATGTTACAAGGAATCATTCCTGTTTAAACGTTTGTGTGATTGTGCTTAATTTAGCAAATTCTTAATTTGGCACTTTCTTGTGTATATTTACATGTGGCATTTTCATGGATTCCTAATCTAAGTGTCAAGTTTTATGTTTTTTGAAATTTGAGTTATATGTAAAATGGATAAACAATGTACTTACTTTATTTTGTTGTTCAGAATGTCTTAAATTTGGTGGCTACAACAGAGAATGGAGAAAGTTTATCGAAATACGTAGTTATTTAATGGAATTAATATAAATTAATTCAAAGGCCTCATGGAAGTGTGATTTGGCTGCTCTCCTCCCTAGTCCCTTCCATGCCACCCAGTCAGGCTGCTGCCAGTGGGGAGAGAAGCTAGAAATCAGCAGAGCCCTAGTGCTCCAGGACCACTGTCCATAGACACTGAAGATGTCTTAGCCTCCAGCCCCTTATGAAAAGTCTAAGTGATAAGTGTGGAGACAGCTAATGATACCTGGAAGCTATGTGATGTTGGTCAGAAAAGGAATTTATTATGGGAGAAATGTGGCAAGTAGGACAGTGATGAGTATTTGGGGACAGAGCTGAATAAAAAAAGTTAAAATCTGTCAGGTGGAAAACGTTTTTTAAGTAAATAAAAAGCAGGCACACTAAGATACACATGTATCTTAGTTTTTTGAGGTTTTCATAACATAATCTTGGCAAAATAAATTGTATTAAATGCTCTAGATTCCCCCCATCCCACACTGTTACAGATGTTTGGTGAAAACCTTGTGAACATGGAACAATCTGTGAATTTTGTCCAGGTCTTGACAATAATTTTATGAAGTGATTAATGACCTGTGTTACTGTTGCAGGTTTCCTCTTCTGTCTGTTGGTGTTGTAAGTAAAGGAGATACAGCTTTTGCAAAAAACAAAACCAAACCAAAAACCCAACAAGCAAACCACAAAAAAACCCACCAAAAGACAAAACCCAGGGATGCATTCTCTTAAGGGACTACTTCAGAGGATAAAGTAAAATGGAAAAGTTTTCTCCCAAAAGCTGGAGGAGGAAGAATATTTAAGTCATATGTTCTGTAGGGTGATGTCCTGTGGCCCTTAAAAACTGCTTGGGTGCTTAAAGCAAGGAAAAGCCGAGTAGATGCCTCCCAGTGAACCAGCAGAGGAAGGAGAGCTGTACTAGTTATTTTAACTCTTAGTTAGGCAAATAGGATTAGCTATGGGGGATTAAAATGATCAGATCTGAATTTTGCTTTAATATAAGTAGGACCATATGTCTTTGGGAAACCCCATCTGGTTTCAGGCAATCTTAGTGAGAAAATGAGACAATTTCAATACTTTTGTCATTTGTTGTGGGGGTTTTTTTGGGATGAGTGGGGAGTTGCCACAGTTTCAATTTGTTCAGTTCATGAAGTTTCTGCTGGATTAATCCTCTGTAAGTGAAATATTTTGTTTTTGTTTTCCCACTTGTCAGCTTACACTGTGTTTTCTAAAGGGACAGAGACAGCTTGAAAATTGAATGCTCTAGCAAAGGAAAAAAGACACCTTATAGACTATCACTTCACATAGTCTTCATTGTCTTCAGAAAAATCTGGTGTGACCATTTGTTGGAAGTAAATAGGGAACAGTGGCATAGTGAATAATGTAAGTAAGTAATGAACATCTTCCATGTGTTCTTTAAATGCAGGTTTCTCAGTTCCCCTGTGTTCCAGGGTGGTCACAGGTTCAGCCATCATCAAAAAGCGAAAGCAGAGAAACAGATGAAACTGTGTACAGTAGGTGAATTAAACTCGGCAAAACAGCTTGGTTTTCCTTTCCCCCACCCCAACATTTCCTTCTTTTCTTCAGAATAATTGCATTGATTTCATTGAAGTTACTCCTGATGTGAGGATGACAGTCTGGCATTGTTGTGGTTTTTCTTTGTTTGTCTGGCAGCTGGACTTGTAGGTGCTACCAGCCAATTTGCTTTAAAACAGTACAAAAGTTAGTTGTTGGTTTGTTATGTTGTTGGGTTTCTTTGTTTTTCTTTGTTTTTGGGTTTGGTTTTTTTTTTTTGAGTTTGGGGTTTTTTTCCTTTTAAAGAATTACTGAATATTAATTTAGAAGGAAAATCTTACATATGACCTTATGGTTTAGAGTCAGCCAAATATGAATTCATAAGGTTTTGCACTTAGTTTTTCTGAGAAGGAGTTCATCTTTTCACTGTCTTAGCCACCCCCGGTTCTGCTGTGGACCTGGAGCTTGTAGGATAAAGTTACTGTTTCATCTGCCACCTCATTTGGATCCTGAAAGGCTACATCACCTCATAGAGTACAAAATAGCAATATAAACCAGAAAAAAACAATACTGAGTGAGACCTGTATTATAAGAGAAAGTGAAAGAACCTGGTGATTCCAGTCTCTGGGGAGGAGAGAGGAAAAAGCAGTACAATGGCTGAGCAGTACAAGCCAAGTACAGGAAGAAAATTGCTGTTTATGGACTTCCTAAGAGTACCTACATTAAGCTTGGTCTAGTATGAGAAATGCAATAATACAGAAAGAAAGGGAAAATTAATAGTTCTAAATATAAATCTGTGCATAGCCAAAGAAGCACACCGTGCTTTTCTCCATGGAAATTGCATTTCCTGGGTAGTAAATGTTACTTGTGAAGTCATAAGAAATTCTGTTTCCTAGAGTAACAACACGATAACTGTGTCTTAGTCTATGTTGTACACTTGCCAGAAATGCCATCCTCTGAGTCAGTGCTCTGAACTCAGGTGTTTTATTAAAACAACTTCCAGTATTTTGGAAAGCCTGCTCTCCCTGCCGATTGTACTTGAGACAATCTTTATTATAACTGTTTCTTATTTCCTCTACCAGTAGGACTGAATGACAGAGGCATGACCAGATCTGCTGTTTGCACTCCATTCTTGAACAAAAAGTGATAGAAGCAGGGAGCATCTTTCAAGATCCATCTGTCTTGTACATTTGCTTATGTTGGTACAAAGCAGGGGAAAAGCACTACATGCTGTAATAGGTCAAATTTGATACTCAGCCTGTACTTGCAGAGTAAGGGAGTTTTCTGTAGAGACTGCTTGAAAGGGAGATGTAGTTCCTTCACAGGAACAAAGTTTGATTTGCAATTCTATCCTTAGGAAATGCATATGCATCTATTTGTGTTTGTTTGTAATTCCTTGTATTTCAGAGCCAAGAAGAGAAAGACATTTTGCCTGTTCCTGCCAAAGGATGTAAATAAAGCAGCTGCGTTCTTTCACCCTCCATAATGGCCGTCACAGACTCCTGTAGGAAGCAGGCATGATAAAGGGCACCAAATGGGTGAACCAATGAGCTACATTCACTAGCTTTGGTTTTTAGTGATGCCAGGCTTCTCTCCATGCCAGGGCAGAGGGGCTCTGGCCTTGTGGGGAGCTCGTCAGCTCAGCTCTTGGCCAGAAAGCTCTAGTCAGGCTCCTGCTATGGTGCTGGCCTCTCCTTTTTCCCATCAGCCTGTGGCTAGCAAATGGTGGTAGGCATTTGGCTTAAGGGCTTCTCAGCCTCTGCTACCAGAAGGTGTGAAGATGAATTTCTGGTTTCCCTCCTTCTCTTACATGTTTGTGTAGGTGGTTCTGAACCTCACCTCTTCTTCAGTAACAGTTTTCTTAAGCAGTGGTAGCAAAAGAAAAAAACACAAAAAACAAAAAACAAACAAAAAAAAAAAAAAACCAAAAAACAAAACAAAACAAAAAAAAAAAAAAAAAAAAAAAAACAAAAACCAAACAAACAAACAAACAAAAAAACCCCAACAAAAACCCCCCAAAACACCAGGCCAGCAGTTTTCCTGCTCTTCTATCTCTAAACTCTGGTGAGGCCACATCTGAGATAGTGTTCAGGTTTGGGCTCCTCAGTACAAAAGAGAAATAAAGGTACTGGGGAGAGTCTGCTGAAGGGCCATAAGGGTGGTGGACTGAAATACCTCTTGGATGAGGAGAGGTATCCCAAAAAACTGGCATTGTTCAGTCTGAAGAAGAAAAGACTCAGGGGGATTTCACCCAACATGTAGAAACACTTGAGGGGAAGATACAAAGCAGATGCAGTCAGGCTTTTTCCAGTGGTGCCTGTCATCAGGACCAGAGACAATGGGCACAACCTGAAGCCACAGGAGGTTCTCTCTGAAGATTAGAAGACACTTTTTATAGTGAGGCATGACCGTTGGTTAATTGGCATTCTCATTTCCTGGTAATGGAATTGTTCATAGTTAAAATAATTTATTTGCATGTACCTTGACAAAGTAACAAGGAACAAACTCAAAAATATTTGTAGTCTCTGCAGGGGTCACTGCTGAGTTTTCACTTTTGTTCATGTTGAGATGTTAGCTTGATGTAACAGCTACAAACTTTATAACTGGGACAAGGCATATTAAAAGCACTGTACTGTTGTCACGCTATTACAGTTTTGCTCAGTCCTTCAGATGCTGGTGGGCCAAACAAATGTCCCCATTAGAAAGGGCTTCCTGTCTGTCAGGGACATTGAGCTGTGACAGTTCATCTTAACATTGCAAAAACAGACCACTGCATGGAAAATGGGGTGCTCTGCATTTTTTTCTCTGTGCATGTGTTAGTTTATCAAATTCAGAGTTTGTTGTGGAAAAATGAAAAATAGTAAGTTAACAAAATATGTTGCAGAATTTTATATGGACTTCCTCCTCTGCACCAATATCACATTTAAAGAAAATTATTTCATCAAACACGTTTTTTTTAAGACTTTTTACTATCTCCACTTAATAAAAATAGTGATTTGACCAGATTAAAATATTACGTTGGAAGCACTTTGGAAATGCAGGGCTGAAGTGCAAGCTAGACTGTGGATTTGATTTATTCCAGACACAATTAAGTAAAACCTTGAGATCCAGACATTCCTTGTTTTTGAACATTGTTCAAAATCTAGATCCAGACATGAATCCTGTATTGGAAGGTTGGCCAGTTTATATATAATCTTTGGGGGGTGTTTAACAGGATTTGATTGGACCTGGAAGGTAATGACTGCTTAATATTTTTGATGACTAGGGAGGAGTTTAGGATTTCTTGGGGATGTTCCTGAGGTCATCTTGCATTTCACAAATGCATCCTGCAAGAAGAGGTTGCAAGCTGTCCCATGTGTACTGCAAAACTAATGCCAGCATTGATAAACTCAGTACATAGTGAATGTTTGGTGAACAGAGTATTCTTTTTTCTGTATTTAACACAGTTAAATAAGGTGACAGTTTGCTTAACATAATATTTTCTTGATTTGATTTTTTAAAATTACTTTATTTTTCTGCAAATTTGAGATAGTAAAGATGCAATAATCTGAATTTAAGATGGGGGATATGTTTCAATGTTGCCTCAGTGTACCTTAGCAGCTTGCCATAAGGTCAAGAATATAATACTTGGAATAAGTCATATTTTAAGGACTATTCTGAAACGAAAAGCAGGGACTTCTTCCTCTGGGTACTTTCACTGCTTTTGCCCTCATCCAAAGCCCAGAGAAGTCTTTCTATTTTATGTGGCTGGCTTGGATTGGGCTCTATCTTAACAATGCCATAATGTCAGCAATAATATTTCAGGAAGCTGAAAAGGCAGCTTGATAAGGAGGGAGAGAGCAGCCAGAACTCAGAAACTGCTGCCACACAGTAGACTGTTCACACAGCACGAGTGTTGTTTAGAAAGCGATGAGCACTTTGGAAAAACAGATCTGCTGCAGCACATTGCTTAGGGATACTGAAGTCAAAGAGCATCCAAACACTGCTTTGTGAGTTGCCTTTACTGCAAATAGAGTTAATGTTTCATTATATTTGGAAAAATGTTGTAGAATTATCTTTTGGGCCTCGTGGAAAAAGTGAAACAACAGGAATGTTGTAACCACCTTCTCAGATGGCAGGGAAGAGTCCGTGAAGCTGCCATAACCTAACAAGATATCCTGTTGAGGTCAAGAATATTTTTTTTTTCTTCGCTGATCTTTCTACCTCAGGCAAGGAGGAAGGGAACTTAAATTAGTTAGAGAAAATAGAAAACAAAACATGCTGATGCTCCGCTTGTTAATTCACATGGAACTGGGATACATGTGGGGGGAAGTGCTTGTGTCTTTCTGAGCATGGTTGCATGGAAAAGCCCCTGCTCTGTGCCTGGGGATGGGTGGAAGTAGGGTGACCATGCCTGGCTGACTCCACTCTCGGGAATGCAGGAGGGGCTGGGCTAGGACCAGGGTATGCAGAATTTTACAATGACCCAGACATTATGAACTTCTGCACATTGGGGTATTAAGGATTACATCCCTAAGTGGCTTAGCTTGGAAGGCAGTAAGTATGGGCGAAGAGGGCCTCAGAAAGCCCTGG